>NW_022147575.1:1681354-2011354 GCF_002938485.1 Sitophilus oryzae | reverse complement strand
AGAAGGTTCGAATCGCACCAAGATTTAATGGTGATTAAGTCATTTGATATAATCCTATGAAGTGCCGCTATGTCCTTGTTGCTCCAAGTGAAGCTAGTGTCGTCCGCAAAAAGACATATTTTGCCACTGATGTTTATGTTAGCAATGTCGTTAATAAAAAGAAGAAACAAAATAGGGCCTAGTACTGAGCCTTGTGGTACTCCACATTCTATTGGCTTGCTAGAAGACAACGTGGTATCCACCCTCACAAGTTGACTTCTGTTGCTCAGATACGACTTAAACCATTCGAGAGATGATCCCTGAACCCATAGTGCTGCAGTTTATTAATTAGGATCTTATGATTTACACAATCGAACGCCTTAGAAAAATCACAGAAAATTGTTGCTGTAGAATGATGGTTGTTTAGGCTGGAGTAAGCTTTATTAAGGAGGGAAAACATAGCGTCATTTGTGGACTTGTTGCTTAGAAATCCAAATTGATATTCAGTAAGTATTTTGTACTTAAACAGAAAAGATACCAGCCTGCTTTTAACCAACCTTTCTATGATCTTAGATAGCGTTGGAAGTAGTGCAATTGGGCGATAGTTAGAAGCTTCATCTTTGTCTCCTCCTTTGTGCAGTGGAATGATTATTGCCGTCTTAAGACATTTTGGAAAAATACCATTTTGGAACGACATGTTTTTTAAAGTTGTTAGGTGATTCAGAGTGCTTTCTGGCAGATTCGAAAACATTTTTAAAGTTAGCCCGTCGGTCCCAGAAGAGGATTTATTTTTGATGGTATTAATTGTACTGTGAAGCTCTTCAAGAACTACGGGCGAAAAAAAGAAACTGTGTAAGTTTACATTATCATTAGAGAGATAAGAAAGTGGATCATGAGGAGGACATATGGTATTAGTTAAGTTTTTCGCTACATTTACAAAGTAATCGTTTAGGTTCTCAGGCGAGGTAGAGATATTGCTAGACGAAGAAGCTTTGTTTCTCAACTCATTCACAATAGACCATGTTTCATTAGCAATTATAATTATATAATAGAATAGTAAATATCTCTAGTTGCTAATGCAATTTTAGGACATGGTTTATGAAACATTTTGGAGTGAAACTTCTTTACGCGCGCTGGGAGTAAAAATTCAAGGCCGTGACATACGAGCTAGTGAGACGGCCCTGACACACGAGCTCGTTCTAACAAAACGTGTTAACGGCTTAGAAATACGTAGTGCCGCGACGTGTATTTGTGAGCTTTCCACGTGTTTATCAAAAATATTGATATTTTAAAACAAATTTTGTAAAAGTGAATCAAATTATTACGCATAAAAAAACATTTGTTATACGTAAATAACAATTTTTTACGCGTAAAAAACTATTTGTTACACGTAAAAAATTATTTTTATTTTTTTACCCGTCAAAAACTTATTGTTTCTGGTAAAACAACTTTTGTTACTCAAAAAAAATATATTTTACGTGTAAAAAACTATTTGTTACACGTAAAAAACTATTTTTTACGCGTCAAAAACTTATTGTTTCTAGTAAAAAACTCTTTTATCCAAAAAATATATTTTTTACCCGTCAAAAACTATTTGTTTCTGTTTGTTTTTTACGCGTAAGAAAATATTCCTTTAATTTATTACTTTTTCAACATTTCAAACTATACTTTTTCAAACATTTCCTTCAAATTTTTGAATTTAATAGAATCTTCCTAAACAGTAGATGTTCTTTATAAAAATATTTTTAAATAATACCCTAAAATGAAAAAAAATGCATACTATTTAATTTATTTTTATTGTATTATTAAATATATCGTCCGCCTATGACGGGATCTCATCTTAGAAAACGCTAAAGAAGCTACAGAAAACAAACTGATTTGTTTTCATTTGCGTTTTTTGCGAGACACGCCGAACGCTACACGCTTTTGGTGTGGCCACTCCTATATAGTCCTGTTATTTTGTTTTAGTCGCTAAAGACGCTTCACGATAAAAACGCAAAAAACGCTTTTTGTGTGGCCGTGGGCTAAGATTTATTTTTCATATCGACATAGGTCCGATTCTGTTTTGTTTCATAGCTACAGTAAGTTAAATTCTTATTTTTTTTTGCGATTTGTTATAATTTTCTTCCAAGTGCTTTTAGCCATTCGAAACTTAATAGATAGTCTGTCCAACGACAAGATCCCTGACAGTGATAGATGTGTTTGTCATTTTAATTTCAAAGTAGTTTATTTTATTTTACAAAGAAATAAGTTGGTACAACTGAAACGCATAGCAGGAAATTAATATATTTAAAATTTGACTGATAAGTGATTACTTCAAAATATTGTGAAAAAAAACTGTATAAAACTGAAAAAATGTAATCGAGTTATTTTATTTAAAAAAACGGTATGTGTTAATACAAAACAAACAAGAACAAAACACCACATACCAAAAAAAATATAAAAAAAACTATTTCTTACTTTGAAGTTTCAAGAAACTTCCCGCATTTATTATTATATTTATTAATATAACTTATGTACAAATACCTACAAATTTGTAATATTCCACAGGAAGTAATAAAACAACATAAACAAAACAAACTATTTTATTAATAATAACACTTACCAAATTTTATACCTTAAAGGTTGGTTAATTAACTTTAATCTTAATTTTTTTAAATCAGTACCTTTTGATATTATTTTTCTGCAGTACTGAAATCCATGATTACCTATCGTGTGATGTCGATATTTTACGGCTACTCCAGTAGTATATGTGTAGTACGATCCTTGTAGCATATACCAGATGCATTTATCTACGACGATATATTATACAAACTTTATTAATGGTAACTTTATTGGTGTATAAAACTTTCTGCCTGGGCAGCGAGTATTAACTATAAACTGTGCTCTGGGTCTACAGTTAATTTTCCCTCGATTTTTCTTCCACTTGACTTCAAAAGACACAAAGAATACGTAATAACACGAATAAAAATGCATTATCTTCGAAAACGCAGATATTTGACATAGGTTGACACAAAATTATAACCTATAATTTGGCAGGACTTTGACAAGCCTCAAAATCTAAAGGCGAGTTCATACGCATCGGCGTCCGTTTGTCGTTCATCGTTCCGTCAAACCAATAAAATTGAGTCTTGAAATAAACCAATAAAACTGGTTAAAAACAACAAGTGACGACGCATGACGGATTTATATTTAAACCCATCCATAGTTAACTTAAAAAATATTAGAAACTTTTTTTAGTAAAATAAATAGATTGGTATGGGACGTCATCTGCTTTTCTTCTGTTATTGTCTGTCGAAATCTTACCTAAAACAGAGTATAAAAAACTCAGGAACTAACACTGAACAGACCAGCAAATGAATAAATAAATAATTTTGTTAATAATTATTCCACAAGTAGTTTCGACATAGAATCGACCTTTTTTAAAATAACTGACAAAGATACCCGATATATCGTTTCTATAGAAATAAATCTAAGAAACTAACCTCGGTTGTTTTCGCAATTTTCTAAATTGCAACGGTCTGATCGTGGCGTCCTTCCTTTAATTGGATTATTTGGAATAATATAAACAAAAAAAAATGATGCGTACGATGCATATAAATAGTTTGTTATTGTACAGGGTGGGTCAAAGATAGAGTAGAAAAGATAAAGATAAAGATTTGAAGTTAACGTCTCCTTTTTACTGCCAGGGCTAATCTGGACGGGTCCTACTTTGTTTACGCGAAATCCGAACCGAGGTCCGAGGTCATATCATGGTCAATGGCCTACCGACTTGGCAAGTGTCTAAATCGACTCTTACTCACGAGATATCCGATCTCATCCGGCCTCGAACCGGCGTGATTGAGCAGTGTGTGTCAATAGATTTTACACTTTTGCCTTTATTGGACAACAGCACAATACAGAGTTTCAAACCGGTCACCCGTCCATCCACTAGTATCTCCTTACGTCGCTTAACTTCGGTGTTCTAATGGGAACCGGTGTTTCGACGTAGCTGGGCCATTGCCCGATAGAGTTCATTATCTGGGTTGTTTTGAGAATTACTAAAAAAATGTCAAAATGAAAAGTTTTAGAGAATATTAAGATACAATATAAAAAAAATATATTTTTAAGCATACCAGGTGCTTTAAATAAGTATGGCGGCTTTGTAACAATATATGCTTTTTTAAATGCAACACTCTATTTTTTATTTTATTTTAAGATCGTGCTTCTATAATTTTGCTTTATATAAACCGTCATGTATCTAAAATAAGTGGTTTTTGTAATATTTAAATTTATTTGAAAAATGTTAGATTTTAGTATGGTAAACAATTGTGGTTGGTGTTCTCAAGTTTGGTAGGAGAGTATAATAGAGACGAAGAAATATAGATATGTAGGATATTTGATTACAGTTGGGGATTGGAACCTTTGGTGTTACACAGCAAAATAAAACACTAAATCACCACAATGCACCAAAACGCTTTTAGCATCATCAGCAGATGATTAAACAGTATAATCATCTGCTGATGATGCTAACATGGTTAGCGAAACGCGCGTCCAGTGTAAAAGTAAAAGTGTTTTGGTGTATTGTGGTGATTTAGTGTTTTATTTTGCTAGGATATTTGAGTTAGATGGTACATGGTGCTTAAAATTAATTTATGAATTTTGACTGTTTAAAATAAAAAAAATTTAATAATAATTAAATATTAAATTTTTATTATTATTATATTAAATTTGGTTTATTTTAAATGGTTTACTCTATACCAGGTGCGTCTCAAAAGTGGCTCACCCCCCTATAACTTTTTATTTTTTCAGATAAAAAAAAACAAGATTTGGTATGTGTGTATATAACATAAATTAGGATTGATTGACGTATTCAATTGTTTTTTATTTTCTGTTTCACCGGAAATGACTACAACTTTTGATTTTTAAATGACACCCCTGGTATGTTTTTACATTATTCGATAGAAACTGACACTATCAATAGAATGACATATCATATGTCAATTTTTGACATTTTCGCATATGGTTTATTTGAAATTGTAATATGCGGTTCATAATAATAATTTGACTTGAAATATCAAGTATGTGGTACTAAATTATTCGTAAAAAAATGTTTTTTTCTAAATATGCTAATGAGCTGCCCTTGTTCCATTTGAAAAAATTGTTGTTATTATTAAAAATACGATTTGGGCATCTTATAACGGGCCCGGACAAGACACGAAAATCATTAGATGATCAAATCTATTTTTCCAAGACTCCTGGATTAAAAATTAGTGTTTTTAACACTTCCATGGCACTCTAGATTGAAAGATTTTTTTTAAGCGAAAATATCAAAAGTTGACATATGATATATACTCTATTCAGAGTATCATTTTCTATCGAATAAAGTAAAAATATACCGGGGGTGCCACTAAAAAATCGAAAGTTGTAGTCATTTCCGGTGAAACAGGAAGTGACCAAAAACAATAATTGAATACGTCAATCAATTCTAATTTATGTCATATACTAACACGCCAAATCTGGTTTGTTATCTAAAAAAAAAAGTTATAGGGGTGAGCCACTTTTGAGACGCACCCGGTATATTATTATAGATTTTACAAAATCCTCCAAATGTTAATGATAGATTAAATATCTATTTTTAATAATTTGTGATTTCTTCTTTCTGATTTTTTCTATTTATACCAGGTTTTTTAATTCATTCATCCTACATATCGTCTCATTGCTGCCAAAAGTCACTAACTTACTTTTTGTTACTTCCGAGAAAAACGCGTCTAAAGATGAATTGCATTGCATAAAGATGTTATAGTTAGTAACTATTCGGTATCAAACTAAAACATAAATAGCCAGAAATCGTAGCTAATGATTTTTTCAGTAGATTCTCCGCTTTACAATATAGTTAGTGATTGAATTTTCAGGTTCGGAAAATGTTAGTTAGTGACTTTTGGCAGCAATAGGACGATATTATTGTTGCGATGCCAAACCAAAAAATATATTTAATAAAAATATTTTTTTATGGGACAGTTATATTACTAATTTTGCTATTAAAAAATAGGGCCTGATGGTAGAATGGTGAAAATTTAGTGTTATAGGTATTTTTTTATGCAACATCATAAAAATTAAAAAAAATTGCCCAAAAAAAAATTGGAGTGAACCAACCTCATCACTTAGAGGTATAAAAAATAGATAACAACCTATTCTCAGACCTAGGTATACTGAATATACATATAAAATTTCATAAAAATGGGTTAAGCCGTTTCGGAGGAGTATGTTAACTAAAACTGTAACACGATAATTTTATATGTTAGGTTATTAGCGAGGTTATTAGTAAGTAGTTTAATTATTAATTATAATTTAACATAAAAAGGAAATAAATTTGATTTTTAAAAGTTTTTTAAGTGGACAAATTTTATATTAAATCGAGTTATTTTTAGTTGAAAAAGATTTATCTTGAATACTAATCATGTACGTCAAAAGCCTTTTGACGTACATGATATTAAAGGAATATCTACAATTTTATTCTTCTGCGAATAGTACTTTTACGTGTACTGAGAGTTAAAAAAAAAGAATATATAACGTAATTTAGACTAATAAGCGATACTTAATTCAATCCACGAATATAATTATTTTACGTCAAATCAATAAATTCACAAAAACATTTTTAATAAGAAAATATATTTCTACAAGTTCAAACCTATAATAAACAAAATAGGCATAGGTACTTTAAAAACTGTCAGAATAAACAAATTACAACAATTACAATATGCCTATGATTGTCATAATCATATTTACATTGTTTAAATCGTCTATATACTTAAATATGCCTGTAATATATGGGTAATATTATGTTTACAAGATCATAATCATAGATAATAGACATTGTCTGAAAATTATTAGAATTTAAAATAAAACGGTTTATGTCATAATGTTTAAGCAAATTATCGATAGTGTGCATTACGGTAATAATTGCCTAATTATTCTATTAAAATTGAAACTTCCACCAGACAGTTATAATAAATTGTATATATCGTTTTCTAACAATTTCAGAGACAACGTAATTATGACATATTATACTTTCGTCAAAATAAATGTGTCTACAGTACGGAATGAAATATACGCAAACTTTATCATTTCATTAAGAAATAATCGTAAATTATCAAACCGAATGAAATTTATAAAACACCTTATATAACTCGGGTTAATATTATTTATATTTCTCTATTTATAGATGTAGATCTAAAAATGGCCGATTATATACAGGTCTACATTTTTGGCTTTATTTATAGTAAATTGAAATTTTTGTAGTAAAAATATAATAAACTAGTTATTACTACATACATTTTGCCTGATTTGTTGATTTTATATCTATTCTTTTTCTTTTTTCCATAGCAACTGTTAAAATTGCCTTATGTCTATCAAAAATACACTCATCGGCAAAAGTCTTGCACCCACCAGTTTCAGTTAATTTATTTCTTTGCATAGCATATTGTTGTGGCTTTGTGTACAAATACCTTAATATGTGTCTACAAAAAATAGGTCATAAAAGCAATGAAAGAAAACTTTATCGATGGAATGTGTATGGTTTTGTTATTTGCCGTCAAATTTTGTTTCTCAGTTCGAGTTCAATCTTGTAGTAGTGTTGTGAAAGGCGACAAAAATGCCAGGGCACGAAATTTCTGCCTTCGATAGGGCCCGAATTATCGCTTTGCATGAAGAAGGTCTCAGCAGGCATCAATTTGCTGTTCATTTAAATTTAGTGCGAAGTACTGTAAGCCGAATTATACAACGGTATACGGACATCGGAAATGTAAGATCTCGTCCTAGGTTGGGCCGTACAAGGGTGACGACTGAACGACAGGATCGCTACTTGGTTCAATTTGCCAGAAGAAATCGGTCAGTTCCAATTCGAGAGCTACGATCTCAGTTTCAACGAAGTTACCACCGAGTGATATCAAGCCGAACTATTTCCAGGCGACTTTCTAATGCTGGATTGCGGCGTAGACGTCCACTGCGAGTCCCTCTATTAACTTTACCCCATAGGCAAAGGAGGCTACAGTAGGCTAGAGAACACCAGAACTGGTTATTACCTCAGTGGAGAAACGTAATTTTCACTGACGAAATCAGGATAGGTTTTATCAGTGATGGCTATCGTCAGCGAGTGTGGAGGAAGGCAGGGAGGCAGCATAGCTTGAATACAGCCCTTGCTGTTACTCCTTATCAAGGAGGAACTGAGATGTTCTGGGGTGGCATCATGTACAATAGGCGAACATAGCTCATTCATATTCCTGAGGTGATGAACGCCCATTTGTATGTGGAAACTGTAATCAAACTAATAATTTATCCACTGCGAGATGAAATCGGCAATAATTGTATTCTCATGGATGATAACGTTCGTCCTCACAGAGCTAGGATGGCCCAGGAAGCATTAAATGAAGGGGAAATAACTCGTCTGGACTAGCCTCCGCTCTCCCCCGACATGAATCCTATTGAACATGTCTGGGACTACATCACCAGAGCTGTATTTCGCAGAAATAACCTACGAAGAAATCGCCAGGAGTTGATCATTGCCGCCCAAAAGGAATGACAGAACTTACCTCAAGAAACGATAAACAGCCTTATAGTGAGGATGCCCCGACGACTTGATGCACTCATAACAAATCGAGAAGGCAATACTTTATGTTAGTAATCTTGATTTTGTCAAAATTTATTATTTATTTATTTATTTACTCTTTTTTGTCAAACATTTTTCTTTATGAAATTTGCATTTTTTTGTATTTTGTCAAAATATATTATTAAATTTGGTGAAAGTTTTCCCTTTTGTGTTATTTTTTAACATAACTGTAGCATCTATTGATTTCCACATTTAAAAATTAGTTTGAAATGTAATTTTTTATTAAAATAGTAAGGGGGTGCAAGACTTTTGCCGATGAGTGTAGTAGATAAAAAAGTACTTTAACCGCAAGGGTAGATTAAATAATGATACTTTAACAGCAAGGATAGGTTAAAAACTATATTTCTTCTCGCACGTTTTTTAATTTCTTCTATTTTTGAAAAATTTTGTATTCCTTTTCATAAGTTATTCGGGATTTAAATGGAAGTAGTTTGGATTTGGCGTTTGTTGCCTCAGCCTGAATATCTGTTGGTAATTAACTTATTTCGTTTTGAGCCATTTCTGGGTCCAATTCAATCAGCAGTCGACACGAAAGAGAATTAAAAAATATTGACTCAAAACTGACAACTAAAGAGACAGTTTTATTTATTTGTCATATTACATAGAAACTAACGCCAACCCAGCACAATATTTTTTCTACTTCTAATAAATTCCTTGAAATAATTTCTGAAAATTTTTTTAAAACGTAAGTCACTATGGAAAAAAAAATATTGTTTTATACACGACGATAAAAATGTATTATCGTCTCCCGAAATTAATTAACTTGCGATTTCATCGTTCGTGAATTAATCTTTTCGGTCGGCGATAAAATACCATTTTATCGTCTTGTATAAAAAATTACTTTTCAATATCAATAGACAGCACGCCAATAGAAAAAGTCCAACACTACTAATACTTACGAACAATAATAAATAAAACTGTTGAACAACGCAAGAAATAAAGTCCAGAAATTATGAGATAGCCAGAAATTCTTTTTTAAAACTAAAGAAATTTCTTTGCAGTAGAGATATAAACTTAGATTTAAGAATAAGAATGCACCGATGCTACGTGTTTTCGACCTTATTGCTTATTGTATGGTGCCGAAGCATAGACCCTTAAAACAGATGAAATTAACAGATTGGTGGCTTTCGAAAGGTCGTGTTATCGTCGCATGTTACGGATTTCTTGGGTCGATAACGTTACAAATATCGAGGTGTTACGCCGTATGAACAAGGAAGAAGAAATTCATAAAATCCTTAAGAGGAAAAAATTAGAATATTTTGCACATTTTATAAGGTCCTAAATACCAACTGCTCCAGAATATTATGGAAGGAAAAATCCATGGAGGACCTAGTCGGGACAGAAGACGAACATCCTGGCTAAAGAACCTCAGAGAATGGTATGGAATGACGTCGAATGGGTTATTTAGAGCAGCCGCAAATAAAATCAAAACAGCCATGATGAATACTTGAAGTAGAAGACTATTATTGGTACTAGATCGCATCTCAATTATCTATTCCAACACGAAAGTCAACGCGACGTCTTGTCATCATCGTGTCATCGTTCTTCTGTCATCAATCATGCGGGCGTCGGCCGGCGGTAATCGTAATCTCCCGCGACCGTTTACCTACCGTCGGTAGTACCGACGTCGGTGGTACGTACCATTTCACCTTCTGGTGGTGGTTCTTGGGCCAAAGAGAATGGCGGGAGTAACACCGATCGAAATTCATTTAGAAAACTGACTGCGATTCAGCTTCAGTTCGAGTAGTCCTTTTCCCGGGCTAGTGACGACCGTGTGCGTGAGTTGGATTTCTTTTTTTGCCGACAGTAAGTGTCAATTTACCCCTACTACACTCTCATCCATTCAGTTTAAAAAATATTCAAAAAAAAATTCAAAAATTTTTTTTCCAAAAAAAAAAACGCGATGTCTGGTATAATGAATGATTATGATAGTTGTTTTGGTGCAAAAGATAGTGGTGCTTGAGTGCTTGACCTTGCTACTCGCAACATCGTTTAGGTGAAATTACTTTCGATAGGTCGAAGAAAGTGCTGAAGGAAACACGCCGTCTGCCACGAGCGGCAACAGTGGATTTTTTTTCAAAATCAAACTAAACTGCGGTTTCGTACGAAAGTGTCGCTGTTTAAACCAAAAAATAAACAAATTCTATAACGAAGCGCACGGTCGTATAGTATTTGTAAAACGCATTTTTTCTATAATTATTTAGAGCATAGAAATGAGAAATTTTTCGAGTTTTTACGTAAGCGAAAAACATTTTGAAACGATCAAATCGATTTTAAGTGTGATGGTGTTTCGTATTTTGAGGATCATGCCTTTTGACAGATGACGTAAGGTCATCTATCGCGACAAGGTTGTGGCTATTTACTTTTTTTATTGTTTTTTTTTTCTCAATAATCCTTCAAGCTAAAACTGCTACAAATTTTCTTATGTCATAGTTCGTAAAACACATAGACACATTTTTAACTCTGAATTCTGTGGTCAACATAAGTCATAAGGGTAAAGTTCTGTTTCTATATATTATAAGCAAGATATTGATATTGATATAAATTTATAAATATTTAATATAAAACCTTGATAATATTATTAGAAATTTATACAATATTCTATGGCACACTTTGGTTTCAGTTTGTAGACAATATATTGAATAATAATATCAGAAAGATTATAAAAATACTAGATATATTTCTGCTATTTATTCTGAAGTCAGCATAAGTCAAAACTGACGTCATTTCATGGTAAACAAGTGACCATCGAGCTTGTTACAATCGCGTCATGGATTTGATGTCACTTAATAAATTATAGGGAGAATGTTATATAAACATTTAGATATTTTTGGTCAATATTGACTAACTATTATCACTCATTCATGACGTCCTTTAAGTGTAGAGAAGAATAATTCTATAATGGCAATTTATTATAAAAATACACATACAGTCATAAAAAAAAATATTTTTTTGAAGTTCTTAGAATTTTTTGCTTCGAAAGATTCAAAAAATTAAAGGAAAAATTCATTCTCAGATATCAATATAACGATTAGCTTATGAATACTACTTTAGAATGTTAGAGATTCCGAAAATTCAGTAGAAGCAACAAAAATTGTATATAATCATTATTATAAACAACTACATCATCCGAACCTTCTGCCTAGAGATGACGTCACTTTCTAAAATAGAGTATCTT
Source organism: Sitophilus oryzae (assembly GCF_002938485.1). Classification (NCBI taxonomy): domain Eukaryota; kingdom Metazoa; phylum Arthropoda; class Insecta; order Coleoptera; family Curculionidae; genus Sitophilus; species Sitophilus oryzae. The sequence goes on along the minus strand of NW_022147575.1, from coordinate 1,999,550 downwards.
CCGAAAAAATATATCAGTAAATTTTTGTTTAGTTCAAAGAATTAATTCACTAATAATTATCCCGCATTAAAAAATCGTTATTTTATAATTCAAATTTATTTAAATAAATTGTTGTGCCGCCATCTTCCGTTGACAATCATAACCTTCAAGCTAATTTTCCGAATGCTTGTGGTAGGTGGCGCGATATATTGAACGTTGTACGCGACACACAAACATATTTCCATAAATAATAATATTTAGTTAGTACCCTTCATGGTTAGATGGCGCTACATGTAATATGTTGCCCTTTAATTCGGTTATAATTGTTTATAAATTACGTAATAATTATATGAAACGACTTGATGGATATTTCTCGATTATAAATAAATATTTTTAGGCGTTCTAGTTCCAGTTTCTAGTTTATTTTAAAACACTTAGCTGTCTTGTGATCTGTTTAAATAAGTAAATGCGTGGAAAGAATTTTTATTTCAACTTTCGATTGAATTGAACTGTTTATAGCGAGTGCTACCGTAAACAGGGGCTTTAGACGTTCACTTTCGCGTTCGTTCTACTAATGCCAGAGACAATCGAATATAGAATGCGAACGTTTCGGAATTTATGATTGCCGCCGTCGTCAATTAGCATAGACTGACGTCTGTCAGGCTTAGAGCCCTAAATATAGTATATTTATCTAGTATAAAAAAGTATGTAATATATTTTATTTTAAACTTTGTCATAATTTTAACATTCTCTAACGCACATCCTTATAGTCTGTCCAACGACTCGGGGAATATTTTGAGAGGTGACATCCAAAACACTGACAGAAAACATGACAGACAATATCTGTCACTGTCAAGTATCCTTCTGTTGGATAGTCTATAGCAATACCTTGACAATTCAAAGCACAGATATAAGCTTCATTTAGAACCTCGCAATTAGTGGAATAAATTAGTGGTTTCAATTAGCGTAGAAGTTTGTTCCTGTTCCATTTCAATGTCAGCATTCAGAACATTAAAATTAGTGGTAGACATTTTCAATTAGTAGAAAAAGTTATCAAACTTTTAACATTTCCACTAATTATACTTCAAAATTTGCGAGAAATGTAATTTTGGTCTTTGATTATCCTCTGTCAAGAGAAATTGTGGTTAGAAAAAAAAAGTTGATTGTTTTTAAGCTAAATATTAGGCTTTCACTAGGGATACAACTGACTAACGCAAGCTGTTGCTAGGATATTCTATTAATTTCAATTATGTTTTTTAAACATTGTGAATGATCATAAACTAAAAAGTATAAAGTGTAATTGAAACCACTAATTTATTCCACTAATTGCAAGGTTTTGGATGAAACTTTATAGACATTCGACAAAAAGTAATAATAAATTAATAACTAATTTGTATATTTTTTATTAAATTATCAGAAAATACTAAAAACTGTTGTCGTTTAGGTAGCACGATAGTATACGATAATGCCAACCGTTCGACAAATAGCTTTGGCACTAATAGAGATATTTATTGTCGTTCCCCTGGCATTATCGCTCTTCCTAAAGGTACGTTCAGGCTAAGAGCGTCGAGCGTCGCGTCGGGTTAGCGTCGCATCCGGTTGTTCAGGCTGGGAGCGTCAGCGCAGCGTCATATTATGAGCTTGTTTTTTAGGTTTTCAGTTTGTCAAATGGCTTCAAGGGGAGCAGTTTGTTTAATGTTTAAGAATGGACATAAAAATAGGAGTTCACCCTATAAACAGAACACGATATCTGTATGGAAAATTTCACAAAATTCCTTTAATCTACAAAAACATTCACATTTTACCAACTAATATATTTCATTTTAAGATTTAATCCAAATAAATATTCTAATATATTACAATAAGTAAAAATAAATTCACTTAGTACCAGCCAAGGGAGAATTAAAAACAACTCGAATTCATTTTAATCCTTTTCAATTGTGATACTTTTAGCGGGTATACAAAAATCATACCCTCTCATACAAAGAAATTTCGAGAGCTCTCATATATTTACTCGTGCTGTGAAAAAACACTTACAAAAAATACCTAGAATTGTACCTATTTCTTCAAGTAGTCGATCGCGCAGATTTATATTTTTATATTGAGGCAATTTTGCATTCCACAGTGCAGGTCTTGCCTGTATATTGGCGATTAGCACCTTTGCGTGCTGGTCCTCAGACGCCATGACAACCACTGAACGCTAGAAATCTCGCCGAAAAACAATTCAGAGAGAACTCGACGCTCGACGCTCAGCGGACGCTAGCGCAACGCCAAACGTGACAATTTCTGCCTGAAGGGTCTAATTTAAGTTAAGGGAATTGATTCAATTTCCTGGCGACGCGGACGCGACGCAAACGCGACGCGACGCTCGACGCTCTCAGCCTGAATGTACCTTAATGCCTTATGCATTTAGCAAAAACTAAACAACAATATATTTCACTCTCTTTTTTTATTGATAAATTTAATTAGCAGAACACATTTTTACATACATCTTCAACATGCCACAGCTCAAATCTATTCGAAAGGTGCAAGTAATCAAGCATATTGTGTGGTTTAGAATAATTATTCTTTCAAGGTCATCCGTTATATTATAGTACGATTTTTTGTGGTTATCTACACCTTCGACCTGTCACAACACAACCGGAATTCTATGACAAATCGAAAAAATTTACAAACGGTTGCTCTCACATTCTCTATAACTATAAGCCACCCTTGTAAGGGTACCGTTATTAGATATATCTAAATATATCGACATTTAAATTGTCGATATCTTTTTTTATTATTGATAGTCAATATAGATATTATCGATTGATATACGGGTACTAAATCATTTATAAATTCAAGTTTCAAGAAATATGAAATAAAATCTATATCACGCCAAATAAACTTTTAGTCACGTGATTATGCTTGACCGGCACAACGTTGCCCACTTTAACACATTTTCTTTTAATCGAAATATTTTTGGAAATAATAATAAATAAATTGTAAATATATAAACAGTTATCATTTACATCAACAAAACTCACCTTCTTAACAGCACTTAAGGGACATAAAGGGCCATTACACCGCTTTCCCGTTCAAAATATTCTGATAAGGATGCGATAAGATGTTTGCAACGGCTAGTAAGCTATCTTGTACACTTCGCACTAAAAGAAGTTCTAAAAAGAACAATGTTCGACTGCAAGGTCTACTAGTAAACAGTTTTAAGCTTAAAGTATCACAATTCATTTAAACCAAAAACTCTTAATACAAAACTAAAGTGTCTAAACGAATGATAATGTCAGGAAATAAATAAATAAATGCGGCAACTTGACATTTCTTAGAGCAGGGCTACCACCTGAATCCCCAGCGGAAAATTTAGATTTCACTTAGTCAGTCCGTTGCCGAATATGTCCATGGTTGGCAACAATGAATTTAAAAATCACGCCCTTGATTACGTAACTAAAAGTTTAATTTGTTTTAATTGCACTTATATCTTAGTGGACTGCCCTATTCTTTAATTATGAAATTGAACTCGATGACGTCTGCCAAAAATATATCGATATAATTTTCAATTATCGATAGTTTTTTTATATATCTACATCCTTAACGTTGACTGTGTCTATTAAAAATTAGTGGGTCATTGGATGACAATTCCTTTTTTTAGAAATAATCCTAGAAACAGAAATAAAAGTTCTCCTTGGAAATGCTTATAAAACTTAAACAAATATTTCAGTAGGTGTGTTGTTATTTTTATAGAGTTTGACTTGACACACCTCCACTTAGGGACTGAGATAGTTTCAGACTTTTTTATTGCTTTATGGGAAAATACTTCAACCGTAACTATGATTACTGTAACATGATTAAGTATTTAGTTATATGGAATATTATTAATATTAGTTTATTAAATTATGAAACCCATTTGTATCCTTTATTGATTGTAACGTGATTATATATTATATATATTTTTTTAAATTTTGAAAGTATTTGAGTTACTATTTAGTATTTAGTAATTCGATTTATGACAGTCTAAAAAATAATTCAAACCACGGTAATAAGCAATAATAAAAATGAGACCTTGACAAATCCAGAAGGTATAGCTGAAGTATGGAAACAATATTGTGAGAAGCTATATAAAAACCTTGAACTTAATTGAACCTTGAACTAATTCGCATATACTCGCACTTAATATAGAAAAAGATCCAGCCATAATGAAGACTGAGATAGAAAAGGCTATTAAATCGTTAAAGAGCTCAAAGGCACCTGGTGTGGATAATATTACAGGCGAAATTATAAAGGCGATGGAGAGAGCTAGGTACAGGGATCATCCACAAACTATGCTATATCATATGGGAATCTGGTAGATGGCCGTTAGAATGGTGCGAATCACTGTTTACTTTTTTACCACTTTTCAAGAAAGGCTGCCCTACTGACTGCGCTAATTATAGAATGATAGCGCTTATTAATCACACTGGCAAAGTACTGCTACACTAATGTGTATTGATAATTCAATAGCCGTCTAAAATACTTTATTCTAAAAGAAATATCTGAAGAGCAAACAGGTTTCATGCCAGGCAAAGGTACTTAGAGCAAATATTAAACGTCCGACAAATTATCGAGAAAGCGTATGAGTTTAACATCCCGACTTATCTGTGTTTCGTGGACTACAGCAAAGCATTTGATTGTATTAAGAGGAGCAAACTTTGGTCTGTACTAGAAAACATGGGAGTCTTTCAACACCTTATCCAGCTGATCCGAAGTCTGTATGAGAACAGCAGAGGAAAAGTAAGAGTAAATAACACCACTTCAGATGCATTTGACTTGGAAGCGGGAGTGCGCCAGGGATGCGTTTTATCTCCCTTACTCTTCAATATATGTGGCGAATCTATAATGAGGGAAGATATGGAAGACTACAACGGCGGTATCACTATAGGCGGTAAACAAATAACAAATTTAAGGTACGCAGATGATACACTTATACTCGCATCCTCCGCTAATGAATTAAAATCCATTATGCATAAATTAGAGGTTGTCAGCGAGAGATATGGGTTAAAACTAAATAAAAGAAAGACAAAATTAATGATTATCGATCGAGAACCCACGAATACAACAGAAATAGCAGGTTTCGAAGTTGTAGATCAATATATTTATCTCGGCTCCTTGATATCAAACAAAGGAGGATGTGACGCAGAAATCAAGAGAAGACTGTGTATAGCACGTAATTCCATGACCAAACTGAATAAAATATGGAACGATTCAGCCATTTCAATTAGCAACAAACTCAGACTACTAAGAGTCCTAATTTTCCCCATTGCCACTTATGCCTCAGAGACCTGGGCATTGAAGTTGGCAATGAAACGTAAAATCGATGCTTTTGAAATGAGGTGTTATAGACGAATGCTGCGAATACCGTACACAGCTCACCGTACAAATATTTCAATACTAGAACAACTGAATATCGAATCTAGACTGTCGATATCAATAAATCAGTCATACTTAAGATACTTTGGCCACATATCCAGGAACACCAATGGCCTAGAAAAACTAATTGTGGAGGGAAAAGTGAACGGGAAACGTCCTAGAGCGAGATCTCCAAACCGTTGGGTGGACCAAATGAAGACAATAATAGGTCATAGTCTGCACGAGGCCAGTACTGCTGCGCAAGACAGAACAACATGGAGAGACACCATAAATGCGATATCATAATATCACCATACTTTTATAGAGTAACAGGAAAGAGGAGGAGGAAAATAATGCTGAATTAATGATGAACTAGAAATTAAAAATAATTAAATTTATATATTTTTTAAAATTTAATAGTCTAGCTTGAGTCGGGTCAAACTCAAAGGTCAGTATTGTTTACATAAAACTACTTTGTATTTAGGTTGGCAATTCATGGCTTAACATAAAAAATTACTTGTAATAATTATCGTCTATTATCAGAAAACACAATTAAGTTCATGTTGTTTTTCATCAAATTTTCTTATTACTTATTGCAAAACATTTAACACCTAAAATTTAATTTAAAAATATATTTTTATAATATATTTGACCATATTTTTATGGCAATATATTTTTCATGTCGTGTTTAAATCGTACGCAAATATGAAAAAAATACATTACTGGTTATAGATTAACAAGTTGCGAATTAAAGTTAAACAAAATTTAAAAAAAAAATTATATATAAACGTTTCACATCTCGATTTAGAGCGTCATCAGCTTCTAGGTTACGAGCTTCCATTGCTTCCGTAACCGTTCCGTTCCAGGATTTTCTAGGTCTACCTCTCTTTCTTCTGCCCTGAGGAGCCCATTGAAAAATTTTTTTTGACCACCTGTTCTCCGGCATGCGCAGAACATGTCCAAACCACTTTAAGCTGGATTTTTCGATTCGATCTAGTACTGTTTCCTCCGATGCATTCATGATACGCCTGACCTCGACGTTTGTCTTTTTTCCATCCTAGATATACCTGCGCTTCTTCTCAGGTAGTCCATTTCAACAACTTGGATTTTGCGCTTCGCGTCTGCACTCAGAGTCGAAAACTCTGAACCATAGCAAAGAACTGACTCCACCAATGTTCTTCCAAGTCTCTTTTAGTTGTTACAGACAAGTTTCGGTCCCACCAGAGGCTATTAAGACATCCAATAACTTGTTTGCTCTTCTGAATTCGGATTTGTATTTCTTGTTTGCCCAAACCCTCGTTGTTGATAGTAACATCCAGGTATTTAAATTTGTCTCCTTGTTGAATCTGGACGCTATCATTAATAAAGATTTCAAAACAAGCGTTAATAAATAACACAACACTGGAAATAGTAGAAGAATAAATATATTTGGGACAACTAATACACAGCTCGGGATCTCTACTACCAGCAATCAACAGAAGAATTAAGTTAACATGGAGTACTTATGGAAGAAACTCAATCATATTCAAATCTAGAATGCCATAGCCATAGCCTGGAAGCTAAAGAAGAAAACATTCGAACAATGTGTACTACCAGTCATGACCTATCCATGCGAAACCTGGACATTTAAAACAGACATTATAAGGAAACTACAGGTCGCACAACGCTCAATGGAACGAAATAGGCTGGGAATAATCAACAGAGACCGTAAAAGAATAGAGTGGATACGACAAAAATTATCCACAGAATCAAATCACTCAAGTGCCAATGGGCAGGACACCTGGCAAGAAGGACGGACAACAGATATACCACAAAAATTACAGCATGGTACCCACGAGGAATCAAGAGACCTAGAGGAAGACCGAACCAGAGATGGAACCATGATATTATAAACGGAGAGCTGGCTACATAAAAAACCTTATCATCGTTACATGGCTAATTTTTCTTGTGAAGTATCCTTTTGTGTAGCCATTATGAAATGTCTGCCAGCGCGATCCCGTGGCTCAAAGCGGGGGTGGCCAATCGAAAGGGTGAAATTTTGACACTAAAAATATTATAAGATACACGAGTTATAATTCCGAAAAAGCTTTTATTTATTATTAAGAAACGTGGAAAATTGTTGGCAGACATTTTTTTCGTGGCTAAAATCCGGCAGATAACACGAAAGAGGCATGAAATTTTTATAAAAAAATCATGCCATACATGCATGTCGATTGGTGGAATGTCATGTTTATTTGTTTAAAAAGCCGTATGCAAAAGGACAGACAAATAAATCGTGGCTCAATCAGCGGTAGAAAGTTATTAAAAGTGCGATATTACTCTCTACAGGGGGAGTCTTGAATATATGTGTGAGTGGGGTAACTATATGGGTGAGTCTGCAAATATTTTCAGAGCTGGTAGATATCAATAAAAGAAACCTATTTTCTCTTTATCGTTTTCCAAATAAGTCCAAAATAACCGAGTAATTCAAGTTTGAAAATTTAAAAAGAAATTAATTTATTTTTAAATAATTTTGAGAGACACCTGTTTTTTTTTGTATTTGCATCCATTCTTTTAGTAACGTAACCATAGAGTAAAGCCATAAGCATGGTAGGTTAAAACATAATTATACCGTGGGTAAATTTGCCGGTAACAGGCAGTTTTCTAAAATATACAGAAAAATTAAAATAAAAATGCACGATTTTTAACATCTTTTTTGCAAAAAAACCTCATAGACGTGTTCCTGGGGTCGAAATATATCACCCCTAAGTATTTACACTCATTTACACACCCTGTATAAGCGTTTTCAGGAAACGCTCGCCGCGGTGTCTACAAGTCTACAAAAATTTTACGGTGCGAAATCGACTCAGAAGACCCGTTTGCGAGAGTGAGGATCTGCAGTACGATGAGTCAGATACAAATAGTGAGGCAGAATAGTAAATGTATGATATCTGTTTTTGAAATAATAAAAAAATATATTTACAATATAATTGTATACATAATTTATCTATACTTAAATGGATGAGGCGGCGAGCGTCCCCTGAAAGCGCTATACAGGGTCCGGCAATAGTGCGTCGGGCATCTGTAGCTCCTAGAATAAAAAACTTGAGAATTTTGCTTAAGTGCAGACCTAAAGTATGTACCAGGATGTATTTCCGGAAAATATTTTAACTTCTATAGGGGGGCTCAAAAAAGTGTGAGTGGATCTGGATGATTCTTTTTTAAATGAAACACCCTGTATATTATTGTATTTTTGGCTTCCTTTCAGATCATTTTACATAATCCTAAGATATGAGTAAATATATTTCGATAGTTTCAGAGATATGAAAAAATAAATAAAAAATATATATTTTTCAACCTTTCTTAAAAAAAATATTAAAAATACAAGAACTGTTCTGAAATCAAAACTATATTAGAAATTTACTTTAGATGGTCTGTTCTTACTTTGCTACAAATATGGTAATCGTAAATCATACAGGATGTTCAATAGTTTACGCCAAATTTTCAAAAATATAAAACAATTTTTCTTGGTTTTTTAAACGGAACACCCTGTATATTATTTTTTTATTTGATGGAGAATTAAAAAATAAGCATTTTTTGTATTTAAAGTATTTCAAAATTTTTAATAGTTTTCCGGATACACGCAGTATTATTTCATATGGCGCTTTCAATGGTAAAATACGAGAGAAAAATCATTGTGTGGCTTTGACAAAAATTTACTGTGGAAAATGCCATATGAAATAGAAAACCGGGAATATCTGCGAAACCGTTAAAAATTTTGAAATACTCTAAATGCAAAAAATGTTCATTTTTTAAATCTCCATCTATAGAAAAAATAAAATACAGGGTGTCCCATTTAAAAAAACCAAGAAAAATTATTTTATATTTTAGAAAGTTTGGCGTAGAATTTTGAACATCCTGTATGATTTACGATTTCCATATTTATAGCAAAGTAAGTACCTGTATTATTAATATTTTTTTTAAGAAAGGCTGAAAAATATATAATTTTTATTTACTTATTAATATCTCTGAAATTATCGAAATATATTTACTCATGTCTTAGGATTATGTAAAGTGATCTGAAAGGAAGCCAAAAATGCAATAATATACAGGGTGTTCCATTTAAAAAAATCATCCCGATCCACTCACACTTTTTTGAGCTACCCTATAGAAGTTAAAATATTTTCCGGAAATACATCCTGGTACATACTTTAGGTGTGCTTTAGGTCTGCACTTAAACAAAATTCTCAAGTTTTTTATTCTAGGAGCTACAGATGCCCGACGCACTATTGCCGGACCCTGTATAGAGTAATATCGCGCTTTTGATAACTGTCTGTCGCTGATTTAGCCACGATCTTTTTGTCTGCTCTTTTGTATGCGGCTTTTGAAATAAATAAATATGACATTCCACCAATCGGCAGGCCATATATGTATGCCATATTTTTTTTTAAATTATGGCTTCTGGCAAAAAAATCATGCCTCTTTCGCGTTGTCTGCCGGCATTTTAGCGACGAGAAAAATGTCTGCCAACAATTTTCCACGGTTCTTAATAATAAATAAAAGCTATTTTCGCAATTATAACTCGTGTACCTAATAATATTTTTAGTGTCAAAATTTCACCCTTTTGATTGGCCGCCCCCGCTTTAAGCCCCCGGATCACTCTGGCAGACATGACTATTTCATAATGGCTACACAAAAGGATACTTCCAAAGACATTATAAAGATAGACCGAACATCTCATTCATAAATACTCATTGGTAGTGTATCAAACATTCCAATGTGTCAAACAAGGACAGAAGAGACAGAGAAGTCTACAATTTCCGACCCCGGCAACTAGGCGCATTTGGGATTGTTCTAATGGCCAGTGGCGTATCGTTTTTTTGGAACGAATTTAATTAGTAAAGTAAAAGTAAAGTAATTAGTAAAATTTTTACTCCATATTAATATACTACATTAACACTTTTTCGTCAGATGAGTTTTGTTATAAGGTCTAATATAATAATACAATTAATATCCCACATATACTTATGTTGAAACGTTAGTAGTTTTCGAAAATCACTCCAACGTCGATTTTCAATTTAAACTTTCAGTTACTTCTATATAAACTTTCAGTTACTTTTGAATATTTACAGGGTGACTCAGGCTTCCGAAACAGTTCTATATTAGGTTTGTGGTTGGTGACTTTTCTTTCAATTTTTTTTTCAGAATATGGAGGCATTTAGGCACATTTTAGACATTTTTGTAAACATACGTGGCCGGAACATATTTTCAAACCAAAGTTGTAGATTTGCCATTAAATTTCCATTCCATAAATACCTAGGGTTGCCACTTGTCCTTTTTAAAAAAGAGAGTCCTTTTTTGGAATAACTTATCCTTTTGACTTTTTTTTAACTTAAAAAGTCATTTTTATTTACGTATTTTCCCTGAGAAAATTACCTACAGCAAACAGAAATATTCTTTTCGCCCAAATTTAATTAGGAATGTTATAAAACTTAACTTATAAATAAATTTTTCTTGTTTAGAATAGGCAACATTATTTAGAACTTCCCGTTTAATCTCAAATGATAGTTTAGGTTTTAGTTTTACCTTTTTTTATCTTAAAAAGAACTTTTCAAAATTAGTACCTAATTAGTAACGATTTAGTTAGTTCGCAATCGATAGCTTCCTGTGAAGTACTGTATAATAGTTGTTTAATCTTGTATTATTAATAACTTCCTATACCTAAAATCAATATTTAATGAGAAAATTGTGTTTTTTTTGAAAATATACGACAATATTTGACTTTCGGTCTACTTCTTGTATTATGATGGCTCTGATACGAGGCAATTGCCTTTTAGTCTCGCAATAGAAGGCATTTATCATTAAAAGTATAAAATCTGTGTGCTACAGTATGGGATTTCTGTTGCATAATAATGAATACCTATTACGTTTATTTACAAATCCATTACTTTTAAAGGTAGCTTCATCAGATAATCAAATTTTAGTTAAATGTCCTAATCTTCATGAACTGTATTAAGCATATGTATTGCGGTTTGAATCACCCTGTATGTTGACACAAAATTTTGAAAATGTGCGTTACAATGGCCCCCATCTTATGTAAAAAATTGAAATAAAAATCACAAACCAAAAACGTAATAGGTAAAAAGCTTTTTTTTGATATAGGTATGTATAAAACTAGTAGCCTAAGAATTATTTACAGTTCGTCCCATTCTAAAAAAAGTTAAACACACCGTACAAATAACTCTAGGAAGATGTATTTGTACGGTGGTAAAAAATTGTCTAAACAAGGCCGAAGGGGCAGATATAATAAAGCTAATAAAATGTAAAAAAGGTCGGGTAAACACCTTTGTTTATTTATTAAGCAAAATTCCTTTAGAATATCGTATATAATGACCAAAATAAGACGCAATTTTAAGAAAAAAAAATGTCACTTTCTGGCTTATAATAAAGTTTCAAATGTAACGTTTATATTCAAATTTTTTATAATCTACAACAGTTAGGTAGTAATTGAGACGAATTATAATTCAATTACCGGCTACTACGTTCTTGTTTTAATAGATCAAAATTCAACAAATATAATTAGAAATTATTTTAATTGTGAAAGGCTCCCTTGTGGGACGCCTATGTACGATTGCGGTGCGGCGGAAACAATACCTACCTGTGAAAAGACAAATTCGGGTAATTTGAGCTTATTTGTCCACACATTTGGCACTGTCGTACCATATTGAAAATTCGCAGATTCAAAAGTACATTAAACAAAAACAAAAACTACTGAAAAACACTGAAAAGTTCACTTCGGACTTGATTCCGACTTCAAACACACCGTAAGCTAAACGTAGTACGCTGTAACGGACCATAGGGCATCGCGAGGGGTGGTGGGACGGACGGCTCATTTCATTCTGGAAGACTAACAGCGACGTTGCCAGTAGTTCTAGACGTTTCAGCACATTAAACAGTAAACATGTCTTTTAATAGTAACGCATATATCCTCTGGTTAATAACCATATTATTACGCATGCTTCTTTAAAAATAAACTATTAATTTAATTAAGAAATTGCGATTTATTGATCGCCGGTGAAGGTTTTAAAGTCACCTTTTCTGCAAATCAAACTAAGTAGATAGGCGCAAATTTGATATGTGGCAATGTCGCCTTCTCTATCTCAGTTGATTTTTACAGTACGTAGTCAACCTCCGAATGTTTGATCGGGTTAAAATGCATAATGTGATATCTGTTCTTCCTAAATCTATGGATACTTCACAAGAAAAAATAGCCATGCAACGATGATAAGGTTTTTTATGTAGCCAGCTCCTAGACTATTAGGAAATTAGCAGGGATAACTTGGGTCCGCATAACCAACAATGGGCTCAACTACAAAGAGAGTTTCTAAATATTTGAGGGGGGCTACAGCATAATTGGGAATTGTTGAATTCTGCTCGTGTATGTCGGGTGATTGTATTAATAATATTATGGAAAATTATTAAAAAAATATGCTTTGATACTATAGCGTGTATAAAATACAAGCTACACTGTTGCAACAAAGGTTGTAGAAGTAAATGAAACCATTCTAAACCCTTTTACTCGATATATAATACCACTCAATATACAATCTCCTCGTTGCGTATATATAAGCACCGGTTGCTTTTTTGTCGCGGTTTCCAGCCAATAATGGCGGAAATTCTATTTCGCACCACTATAATTTGTTATTTAAATTGATCCAGCACTTTTTTGACGTATTATGTAACATACGTTTAAATAATTATTGCTCATTGTGATTGGTCATTACTATTATGTGTATATATACAATGTAGTAAGTCTACAATGTCGTTCCAGCACTGTTAGTCACCTAAACAGAACTACTGAAAATTGATTTCAACTTCAGTATCATTATCAATAAAATTATTATGCTCTAGAAATTCCACACCAACATCTATTATATAAAGAATTTCTGACCTTAATTTCAGAAAACAAATGTAATAAATTACGGCATTATTAGTAGATTAAGGTCACTGTAATCATGCTCTTAGTCTTATATTTAATTAAATCATTTTTTTTTCAATATACATATAAAACATATACCGGGTGCGTCTCAAAAGTGGCCCACCCGTACAACTTTTTATTTTTTTCAGTTAAAAAACGAGATTTGGTATGTTAGTATATGACATAAATTAGGATTGATTGATGTATTCAATAATTGTTTTCGGTCACTTCCTGTTTCACCGGAAATGACTACAACTTTTGATTTTTAATTAGCATCCTAGGTATTTTTTTACTTTAATCGATATAATATAACACTCTGAATAGAATGACATATCATATGTCAACTTTTGACATTTTTGCATATGGTTTATTTGAAATTATAACTTCGGTTCGTAACGAAAATTTGACTCAAAATACCAAGTGTGTGGTATCAAATTAATCGTAAAAAATGATTTTTCCAAATATGCTAATGAGCCACCCTCGTTCCATTTGAAAAAATTGAGATATGATTAAAAATACGATTTTGACATCTTTTAACCGGCCAGGACAAGACACTAAAAACGTTAGATGATCAAATCTATTTTTCCAAGGCACCTTGATTAAGAATTAATGTTTTTAACATAGCCATGGCACTCTAGATTGAATTTTAAAATACTATTTTTTATTAAGCGAGAATGTCAAAAGTTTGCATATGATATGTCATTCTATTCAGAATATCATGTTTTATCGAATAAAGTAAAAAAATATCGAGGGTGCCATTTAAAAATCTAAAGTTGTAGTCATTTCCGGGAAAACCGGAAGTGACCGAAAACAATTGAATATGTCAATCAATCCCAATTTATGTCATATACTAACATACCGAATCTCGTTTTTTTATCTGAAAAAAATAAAAAAGTTATAGGGGTGAACCACTTTTGAGACGCACCCGGTATAAAATATAAATATTTTTTTTTGGATACCCTCAATTTTATAATGTGTTGAATAATGTTCTGAAGAAACCAAATAATTGACTTTTATCTATGGCGACATATTTATGACGTTTGCAAATTTACGAAATAAGCGATATTTAACGTTATTAAAATGCATTAATTAATTAATGCTGGATGATATAAATAATTACCATATATAATAAATAATTTTACTATTTAATATATTGGTAGCTGGTAGTTCTAGGTCTTGCGTATAAATATTTATATTTATAAATTTAGTGTATTTATTTATAATACGAAAATTTTCAAACGAGTTAAGAAATGAACAAGCGGAAAAATTGATGCTTTTTGACTAATTTAACAATTTCATCTATTATGATGTAAATATGCAAATTGTAGTTTACACTCGAGTTTACATAAATAATTTAAATCATCAACTGCTGGAAAATTTACTATTACATATTATATTATAAAAATTTCACGTATTAAAACCAACCTGCAAATTATACTGTACAGTGATTTGATTTAACTTTTGCCTACAATTCATCATCATTTTCAATTTTCAGCTTATTCAACCTTAAACTTATTTTCAATTATGGTGGAGCCTCCCTTACATATTTAGATACTCTCTTTATGGTTTGGTTAGGCATTATCCCTGCTAATTTTCTAATATTATGATCCCATCTCAGTACCACCAGCTAGTGGATACCATGTTGTAATTTTTATGGTCCATCTGTTGTCTGTTCTTCTTGCCAGTTGCCCTGCCCATTGGCATTTCGGGGTTTTGATTCTGTGTATGACATCTATTACCTGGGTCTTCTGTCGTATCCACACTATTTATTTAGGGTCATGGGCGCCGGACAGGGGGGGGGGCAAGAGGGGGCATTTGCCCACCCCTGGATCACTCAAACAATAAAAATAAAAGCTATACTTACATTCATCTGTAAAAAAATAATCATTATTATGAAATATTTAGGTGTTACCTGTAAAAAAATAAAAAATGTGGTAATTATTGGGAAAACTGGAAATCGTCCGATTTTCACCAAAATTGGTATACACACTATTTTGAGGTCGTAGATTACGAATCTACTTCTTTTCTTGGCGGTCTCTTACCGTTTTTCAGAAAAACGGAAAATTATTTCAACATTGAATTTTTCTTTATTTCGGCCCTATAAAGTAATAATTTCACTATATTTTCATTATATTATAGTTAATCTAAAAGCCACACTTGATTGGGGATAGAAAAGTGTCCAACATTTTACTGAAAAACACTTTTCTTAACAAAATAGCAAAGAAAATTGAGACCAGATGGAAGTTTGACATTTGATATATCCTTCTTTCTCTCTCCTATGTAATAAGAGAGACAAATATATTCTAGACCTAATCTAGAAATTTGAAAATTTACAACGTTGCCATATCTTCTATTTTTTCGGGTGATTAGGGATTTTAAATAAATTACCTATTATGAGATCGACAATAATTAAATATACACCTATATCCACAAAATTACGCGGAAGAGTTTTGATTGCATTGGTTTTAACTTCTTTGCGGAGGGGGTTAATCTTTTTTTAGTTAATCTAATAATATAACAACAAAAGATTAACACCCTCTGCATGGAAGTTGTAACCAATGCAATCAAAACTCTTTCGTGCAACTTCGTGGGTATAAATAGTCAGATCTCGTTGGTAAAATAGCAGTTATGGGAAGGAGCCGTTCTTCTGGCGACCGCCTTTCGTAATTCCAGAATGAGCGAAAAAAACACGCTAAATTTAGGTTTAGCATTGGCAACGTTGCTTTAAATGCCAGAAACACATAAACTTACTTCGGGTTTCTCTTATTACCGATTCTGAACCGTCCTAGAACTGTGATGCGTATGCGCAGAAGGAAATATGAAGACATTATTTCATTTGCGCATGCGCTGCAGAGTTCTTGGACGGTTCAGAATTGGTAATAACAAGAACCCGAACAAAGCTATAACCTAACATTTTCAGATTGTTTACAAATTTATTTTAGCAAATTTTCCTCTATTATGCATAGAATTGGTTAAAAAAGTAACAGAAAATAGCAAAAACCTTAAAAATATGAGAAATTAAGAAAAATTCGATATTGAAATTATTTTCCGTTTTTCTGAAAAACGGTAAGAGACCGCCAAGAAAAAAGTTCAGATTCGTAATCTACGACTTCAAAATAGTGTGTATACCAATTTTGGTGAAAATCGGACGATTTCCAGTTTTCCCAATAATTACCAAAAATGTAAATTTTTTATTCATTTTTACCTTGCCCCCCCCTAAATTTCATTCTTCCGGCGCCCATGTTTAGGGTTATACCCAGCATATTTCGTTCCATTGAGCGTTGTGCGACCTGCAGTTTCCTTATGATGTCCGTTTTAAGTGTCCAGATTTCGCATGCATAGATCATGACTGGTAGTATACATTCGTCGAATGTTTTCTTCTTTAGACAGAGTGGCATTCCAGATTTGAATATAATTGAGTTTCTTCCATAAATACTACATGCTAACTTAATTTTTCTGTTGATTTCTGGTAGTAGAGATCCCGAGTTGTGTATTAGTTATCCCAAATATATCTATTCTACTATTTCCAGTGTTGAGATATTTATTAGAATGTTAAATGAACAAAGAGATGAATATAAATTACAACCAGAAGAACTACCATTTAATTTAGAAGGAGAAAAAATTAACATCGAATTAGATCAATTAAAAACGGCAATTACCCAACTTAAAAATAAAAGATCAGCCGGCCCATGAGGAATCCCCAATGAATTAATAAAATGTGGCACACCAAAACTTCACAATATTATTAAAACACTCTTTGAAAATTGTATCAATTGTCAACAAATACCACAGGAATGGAACGAAGGATGGATAACTCCAATACATAAAAAGGCACAATTAACATATGTGAGAATTATAGAGGTATTTCTGTTAACTGTTAATTGTATAGACTCTATGGCAAAATATTTAGCACATTAATAACAAATGACTATGTACCAGACAGAAGAGCAGTCGGGTTTCAGAGCCGGTCGCTTAACGGTAGATAATATTTTCTGCATAACACAACTAAGTGAGAAAGTGTTAGCTATAGGTGGAGAGATACACATGATTTTTGTAGACCTAACCAAAGCGTATGATTGTATTCCAATAAAACAACTTTTTTACGTACTCGACCGGTCACCAATAAATATTACCCTAATAAAAGCAATAATGGAAATCTACAAGAACCCGCTAGCACGAGTAAAAATTGGAGCCGAACTCACAACATCATTTAATATAAGTAAGGGCCTCCGACAAGGATGTGGTCTATCTCCAATTTTATTCAATATTTACTTAGATGCAGCATTGCAACAATGGAGACGAAAATGTAATGGAATGGGCATACCACTCGAAAATAAAACAATATATACCATTCACAACGCTGACGATCAAGTAATACTGGCCCGAGATGTAGATGACATTGAGTACATGTTTAGAAAATTAAATGAGGAGTATGATAGATGGCGTTTACAAATAAATTTTAAAAAGACAGAATATCTATGCGTGGGCAACAAAGAACAAGACCTAGAAATGGAAAACGGAAACAAAATAAAATCATGTACTGAATTCACATACCTAGTTACTAACATACATAATAAAGAAACAATACGGAAAAAGCGACAATACCATCAATAATAGAATCAACAAAGCCAGAAACATTACAGGGGCACTAAATTCTATTCTTTAGCAAAAAAACATAAATACCACAACAAAAACCCGCATATATGACACTATAGTTAAGAGCACACTTACTTATGGCGCTGAAGTATGGCAGATGAGCAAGTCCATGGAAGGAAAGCTTTTAAGCAACTGAAATGGACTTCCTCAGAAGATCGGCAAGAAAATCAAAATTGGAAAAAGTGCGAAATGAAGAAATAAGCAGAATAACGAGGAAAGAGATAACCATCATAGAAGAAATAAAAAAAAAACAATTAATCTGGTATGGGGATGTAAACAGAATGGGAGAAGAAAGGCTACCAAAGAATATAAGAAATGGATCCCAACTGGAAAAAGAAAACGAGGAAGACCCCGAGAGACATGGTTAAAGGGAGTAACAAAAGCAATGTCATTGCGCAATTTTCAAGCCAATAATATATATATATATATATATATATATATATATATATATATAGCTATATATATATATATATATATATATATATATATATATATATATATATATATATATATATATATATATATATATATATATATATATATATATATATATATATATATATATATATATATATATATATATATATATATATATATATATATATATATATATATATATATATATATATATATATATATATATATATAGATAAGATATTTATTAGAATGTCTTTTCTTTCCACTAGTTCGTTGTACAGTGTGTCCCATTTTGGTTGAAATCATAGGGTATCTCCGTTATTAGTGAAGATAGAAGGGTGCGGTTTGCACAAACCTGTCGTCTAACGGAAGGTGCTGCAAACAAAATTTTCATAGCCCTCTTCATTTCTGAGCTACAGGGTCTTTTCAAAAATTTTGCAATTTGGGACACCCCCTGTATCTCTGTTATTGTTAAAGGTATCGAGAAGGCGAAAACTGCTTATTGTAGAACTTTTTACGTAGAATACAGTGGCGTAGTCTGTTTTCTACCAAAAAAAATATTTTGAAAATATGAACTAAAGTTATGTTTTTTCAAATGGAACACCCTGTATATTTATAAATCATATGATCTGTCTTGTTACGAGCTTCTCAAAAATATATATCACTCTATATTTATTTTCACTATTTACTGCAATATTTAAAATATAGCATTTTCTTATTAGTAGGCCGTGATAAATAACAAAAAATCAAAATGGTATTTACTAAAATAGTCATACACATATTAAAATTTATTTGGGATTGATATATTTTACTTTTGAAATAACTGTTACCACTGAAACTGTGAATATATTTTTCTTTTTTTTATAACGGGATGGGTTTGCAAATATCTAAATCTTGAATTATTAAAGCATTTTTCAGGTGTTCGACATTGTTGTAGTGCCCACGATATATTTCGTATTTCAAAAATCCCCAAAATCAGAAATCGAGAACGGCGAAATCCGGGAATCGAGGAGGCTATCAATATGCGTTCATTGGTTCCAATTCATTGATTTGAAAAATAATAATTTAACAGTATTCTAATATTTCCATAGTTATGAGGGGGAATGTTCCCCATCTTGCTGAAAGTATATTTCACGTAAATTAGCTAAAGGAATATCTAAAATTTCCGATACGATAGATTATTCTTACGTATACACGTATTCCAAGATTTACAAATAGCGGTAGAGAGTTAAATTTCCCTAATATATAAAGAATTTATTAGCGACTCCCAAAATAAAACAAGAGACAGATAGCAGTATACTTTTAATAATTCTTTAGTTTCTTTTATTATCAATCATGGCCTACTAATAAATATGATCGTTTAATAAAAACTTTTAAATATTGCAGTAAATAGAGAAAATAAATATAGAGTGATATATATTTTTGAGAAGCCTATGGCAAGACAGATCATATGATTTATAAATATAGAGGGTGTTCCATTTAAAAAAACATAACTTTAGTTTATATTTTCAAAAATATTTTTTTGGTAGAAAAACAGACTACGCCACTGTATTCTGCGTAAAAAGTTCTACAATAAACAGTTTTCACCTTCTCGATAGCTCTAACAATAACAGAGATACAGGAGCTGTCCCAAATTGCAAAATTTTCAAAAAGACCCTGTAGCTCGGAAACGAAGAGGGCTATGAAAATTTTTTTTATCACGCATCTTCCGTTTGACAAAAAAGTGGGACAGGTTTGTGCAAACCGCACCCTTCTATCTTCACTAATAACGGAGATACCGTATGATTTCAACCAAAATGGGATACCCTGTACATTACTTTAGTTATTGCTAAATTCATTTTGAGACTCATTTCATTGCTGGCTGTAATAAGTCCATTAATTTGTGCTTGCAGTTCTTCGGGACTATTGGCAATTAGCGCTATGTCGTCAGCGAATCTTAGATGGTTAAGATATTCTCCATCTATGTTTATTGCTTTGCTGGTCCAGTCCAGTTGAAGGAAGAAATTTGTCCCACATTTAATTGACTATAACTTTTTATTTTTTAATAAAGTTTTATTACTTGTTATCAGTAATTTTGCTTCTCGCTTGCTGTGTACTTATTCTTATGATTAATTTCAAGGGTTCATGACTTTATTGACTGTTGATATCTCCAAAATGAAAATATTTATTTTAATATTATGATTAGTAGTGGGAACTATCGAATGAATACAATCGAAACATTCGATAGTTGCAATTCATTCGAATAATTCGATAGTAAGAAAACATTCGTTGAAAACTATTCGAATAAAAATTATCGAATAGATCCGTCATCTGCCTTGAAATATTGTATTCTAGTAATTCGGCAGCAAAAACCATTCATTTATAAAATTCATTCATTTATGAAATTCATTCATTCGTCAGGATCGATTATAATAAAATATTAACTGAATTTTAGTTGTCGCCCGGCGTCGTAGGTTTCTTTCCGAGAAACCCGACAGCGGTCGGTGGCAATGCTATGAAAGAAGCCGGCATCTTTGATTTTTTGCGGCGTCAGATATAGATAAGGACACATTATTTTTTTATTGAGGTGCTAGTATTTACACAGAAAATACATTATGAAAGGCGCTGTTGCCATATTTTGGTATTAGTTGATATTAGCAAAGAATATTATTGTTTGGCTTTAGTTAATTAGGGAATATAAAGACATACTATCTATTCTGCATTTTTTTTATTAATATTCTGTTGTTACACTGCAATAATACTTGTTATTTTGGATGTAGGAAAATTATTTTTAATGTTTTTTAGCAAAGACTGGTTTAATAAATAATAATAACAATAATAATTTGTTATACCTATTAACAACAAAATTTAAAATCATTTAATATAAATATTTTCTTTTAAGTAGTAGCAAAATATAAACAACAAATTAGATGTCAAAATTATTTATATTAGATCCTATTTAAAAATAATATAGTCTCTAAATTTTTTGGCAACGGTGGTTTATTAAATAATAATAATTACAGAACTAATTTGTTATATTAACAACAAATTTTAAAATCATGAAATATAAACATTTATTAATTTTCTAAGCATGCAGTGTAATGTAAGGAAAATATAAATAAAAAATTAGAAATCAAAATTATTTATATTAGGTGCTTTATATTACTATTTAAAAATTATATTTACTTTTACTGGCATTTACTTTAAAAAATAAATGAAATATTTTTTCTTCGCAAAAAACTACATGTAAAAGAATTAGCATAAACAAAATATAAACATTGTTAACTTTTTTTTTTAAATTGGCACGTGTAAAACTTTCATTTTAATTTTCTCACCCCATAGTTTGAGTTCGATAACCATTTACTTAAATATGATTATACAACCGCATTACTTAAATATGATTATTAAGTTCAACTAATTCATATTATTAAAACATCTAAAATACAAATATGTATTTTTAAAATTAATTGTAAGTTCATCTCATCTCTCTTAAAAATTGCTACTTCTCAAAATTTCCCATTAAAAAGAGACCATATACCATATAAAATTAAATAATTATTGAAAGATCGGACTACGGAAAACCACACAAATTTTCGGAAAAATTTTGACCACCTGCACATGCACACAATCGTCAATAAATAAAATTAAAAAATAACTACTATTTTAGTATTTTAACTATTTTAATAAACGCAAAAATAGCACAGTATTTATACGGCGAAGTTATAAAAATTTGGAAGAACTAATAATGCACTGACGCATACAAAAATCAAACGAATACTAAATTTCATTTATCAAAAGCATTCGATAGTCGTGACTCAACGATAACCATTTAGTCGCACGGTGAGGTTGTCACATATGCTTTAGTATACAAATGAATGAATGATTTTATTCGAATAAAACCATTCGATAGTTGAAATCATTCATTCGTTAACCATTCGATAGTCTAATTTATTCGATAGTTCCCATCGCTAATTATGATGTTCATCATGTTTGTTTTATGTGTGTCTTAAAACGAAAATTGTATTTTGTATCAATTTTACATAATCATTACAAATTATACCACATGATCGAAAAAAAAACGGCATCAAGACGGCAGGGAAATGAAAATCGGTGATAATTTTAGCGAGGTTAAGCCCTAGATATCATTTACTTGTCCCGTGCTGTTTTTTTTATTATTTAAGGGTGCTTACTGCCACTTTGGGCTTTAAGTAGGCTGTAATTTATTTTTATAATGAGTAAAAATGATTGTTTTAAATGGTAGAATAATTAAAATTCAAAAAATTTTTTTTTTTTGGAAATAGATTTGTGTGTCTGGAGAAGCACTATCCTTTTTTAATCTTTCTATAATTAGTGTTAATTTTTGAGTAAAGTAGTAGTGTCAATTTTTAGTAAATGACGTCTAGAGATTGACCACGCCAAAATTATAATCGATCGTCATTTCCCTGCCCTCTTTGACGCCGTTTTTTTTTCGATTATACGGTATCTATATTAGTGTAAAATTCAATCTAATTTTTTAAAGGGTATATTTGGATACAATTTTTTTCTTAAAATTGTGTTTTTTTGTTAATTGTTAAAGCCTTACTACAAAAAAGTGTGTCCTGTAGTAAAGGTACAACACAGTATGTCTCCGGATTGTCTTTCCAAAAGGAAACGCACTTTTTTATTATTGACATTTTGAGAGAAATGCATTATTCATAAAAAAATTTGCTTGTTCTAAAATGGTTAATCCCCTTTACACTTTTCCAAATTTCCATACCGTTCTAGAGAAAATTTAAGAAAAACATGAAAACATAGTTGAATTTTTTTTCTAAAGTTTGCTGAAGTCCTAAAAATCAATAGGTCGATTTCATTCCTTGACAGATTGTTATTACTAGAATTTTAATAAAAGCTCATATACTTTGCTGTTTTAGAATGTTGCAGAAGTACAAAATTTATTTAGTTCATTTCTACGAAAAGAGTGATAATAGTTAATCGGAAAATGTTATACTTTAACAACAGTAAAAAATATGACGTTAATAGAAATTAATAATACCCATCTATCAAAGAATGAAATCTAAATCATATCACCATAGCCTTTTGATTTTTAGGACTTCAGAAAAATTCCTATACTATATTTTCAAGTTTTTCTTTAATTTTCTCTAAAACTCTATGGAAATTTGAAAAAGTATAAAAGGGATTAACCATTTTAGAACAAGCAAAATGTTTTATGAAGAATGCATTTTTCTGAAAACGTTAGTAATAAAAAAGTTTTTCTTCTTGTAAAAACAATCCGGGCACATACTGTGTAAAATTCTAGTGTCACGGTTTTTGTTACTCCGAAACGGCTTAACCGATTTTGATGAAATTTTATATGTATATATTCAGTAGGTCTGAGAATAGGTTGTTGTCGATTTTTTATAACCCTAAGTGAAGGGGGTGGTTCACCCCATTTTTTTAAAAAAATTTTATACAAATTTTTTTATTATTATGTGGCATTAAAAATACATACAACCCTAAATTTTCACCCTTCTACCATCAACCCCTTTTTTCTAATAGCGATACTAATAATTCATGGATTTTCAACCCCGTAAATAAAAATGACGTTTCTCCCATAATAATTATTTATGGTACTAGAGTGTTTTCTTACATATAAGTCACGCTGGGAAATGTTTGGTTTGGTTTGGTTGTAATTTTCTCAAGTGACTTATATGTTATAAAACGCGAGTGACATTCAAATTTTTAATTAATAATTGATTTAAAACATGTGAGTAATGTTTGTGTAGTGGCTGGTGGATAAAAAATATTTATATGACAAAAAAAGTTTGCCGGTTCAGCTAGTAAAATATAAACAATGGCTGTGTGGACACTAATTCAATGCCATATTATTTTTCAAAGAACTCTTTAACAAGAGGGTTGTGTCTCATCAACTAATCACCTATACACGACCTCGTTCATCACCTGCACAAACCTCTTATGTAATGGCTGCCACTAGCGCAATGCAAATTGAATGTTGTTCAACTGCAATTATCGAGCCTATTTCGTTTGCTGGCCCGTGTTAACCTCACTCAATTCAATGATAACTTCTTTCCCTCTACTTTACCATCCGCCGGGTCACGACGTCGCTTTTTACCAATGGTGTTTTTGGTTATTACATGTCCGCGGTTTAAATTGACAGTACGCATCAGTTACCCGATTTAACGACACCCTCTGTGTAATAGTTTCACACTTTTTTTAGTTTTATTTTCAAGAGTTTTTATTTTAGGTTTTTACCTGTTTGGTGTTCGCTTGAAGGTGATAAGTTGTGGTAGTGTTGAGCAAGTGTATTTTTTGTGAAATATTATTAGAATTTTATTTCAAAAATATATTTTTTTCGAATTTATATTATTTAGGTATACTACAGGGTGAGTTTTTTAAATAAGTGCAAATATTTTGAGGGCTGGTAGATCTTGATAAAATAAATATATTTTCTCTTTACCGTTTTTCAAATAAGTTCAAAATAACCGGGATATTTACTTTGAAAATTTCAAAAAATTGATTTTTTGCTTAAATTTTGAAAACCACTCTATCTTTTCTGGGTTTTCTCGCTTGTAAGTTTAATCTACTACCTATGTTGCCATATTATGAAGATATTATGTTTTTTTAACTAAAAATTAAAAAAAAACGAAATATACTATCCTAAAAATATTTGCACTTATTTAAGACTCACCCTGTATAGTTAAGGTGCTTTAAGAGAAAAATCTTAAACAAAACTGCAATAATACCCCAACACTTTTTTATTACAAGCTTTATTCATCTTGCAATTTTCGTATACAGCATGTCCCCGGATTGTCTTTACAAGTGGAAAAATTTATTTATTATTGACATTTAGAGGAAAAGGTATTCTTCATAAAAATTTTTGCTTGCTCTAAAATGGTTAATCGCGTTTATACTTTTCGAAATCTCCATACCGTTTTAGAGAAAATTAAAAAAAATATATGGTTGAATTTTTTTCTAAATAAGTATCATTTTTAGTCGTAATAAAACAATATACTATTTTATCTAAAATGAACTTAACCTTCCTGATATTATGTCATGAAATATATCTTCTCTATTATTATACTTATTCACGCATCCATTATTGTATAATTATATTGCAAAATTAATAATAAACACTTTCACTCTTTTAGAAGAAAGTGTCGGTAAGCAAATCATTCAAATCTCCTTGAATTTGATAACTTAGTTGTGGAAAAATGGGGTTCTGATTTCATATTAAGAAAAATATTTGATTTATTTCGACATTAATCTAAAATCAGGGCTAAAATGTTGTTTCGTAAAAGAAAACTTAAACAATTTTGCAGGTTGCGTGAAGGTTACCATCTCGTTCTATGTTATACTTTCTCTTTTTTTGAATCAAAAATAATGTTTATTTTATACGCGGCGTTTGCGATAAATATGCGTTTCAATTTATAATTTAATTTATTTTTATATAATTATATAGACTTTTAATGATTTTTTTTAAAATGGGACGAAAAAATTATTATTAAATTCTGATATACCTATGTTTTCAACGACAAAGCACCACACGGTATAACTTTTTTACATTTGATTTAAATACCTATACCTCCATCAGAGTTGGTTTGGAAATAAAGATTTCCAATACCCCTATTTCTTTTACCATTTTTGTGTTCCTTATAAAATTCTCAAAAAATAATGCAGTTTATCTAGAATTTTATAAGATACACAAAAATGGTAAATGGGGGTGCTATTTAAAATTTTAGGAGTAGGTGTCCTGGGGGTCAAGGGATTGAAAGTAACACGACAACAAATGCCTCAAAAATTGTCCCGCTTGATATGTAAATCGACGTGTTGCGCCAAATTTTCATACTATCATCGGTAGAGGCAATATTAAATACTGTTCGTTTTCAAATTGTCGCCCTGTATGTAAAATTATATGGAGAAAATGTCATCGATCCTCATTTAACAAGCTAACTTGACACTAATTTTTTCTATCATACAAAAAACAAGAATGTATAATAGGCATTTAAAAATATTAAAATAGTTAATATAAGATCTACATATTTTAATAATCACGTTGTTATTTTAATGAAACAACTTAATATAACTGGTCGTAAAAGATTTTATGAGATAATAATCTGGTTTTATATTGTCTTCGTTTGACACGGGACTTAAATTTAAGAACTGAAAAGTAGTTTGGGTTATATTTTATAAAATATTGCATGGGGGTCAAGAAATATGTATGTATATCACAATACAATGATTACAGGTAGTAAATTTAGTACAAGTGCACGCGCAGAAAAGAGCGGGATTTAGGTAGATGTTTATTTTTGTATTCGATACTTTTTACTGCATAATAAACAAGGGTGTTCCCTATAGAGCTCTATAAGCATTTTTACCTGCTGCTGATACCACGACATGTTTTAATTTGAAGCACAAATTACAGTCAGTAAAAGCCTCATAATCGAACATAGAGCAAACATAAACAATTAACTTAACAAACAAATGTAACATAACCTTACAAAATCAGAGAATTGAAATTATGCATTGCGCATGTTCGGCTAATTCCATACAAGAATTTAGAACATGTTCTATTTTATTGCATGCAATTTGACTAAAAATGCGCGCGCAACAAATTGTATACAATTTAGGCTGGAATATTGTCCCGTGTTAAACGGTCCTTATAAAGAAGGTGAATGTTAAATAAGTGCAAATATTTTCAGGGTTTGTAGATCTCGATAAAAGAACCATATTTTCTCTTTACCGTTTTTCAAATAAGTCCAAAATAACCGAGATATTTAATTTTGAAAATTTAAAAATAATGATTTTTTTGCTTAAATTTTAAGAACCACCGGATCTTTTCTGGGTTTGGTTCTTGTAAATTTAATCTACTACCTATGTTGCCATATTATCAAGAAATTTTCAAAAACTTTTCAAAAAGTTCCAAATCTTCAAAAAATTTTTTTCCGAAAAAAACTCATTGTTGAGTTTCTAGGGTCTACCCTAAAAATATTTGCACTAATTTAAGATTCACCCTGTATTACTTACAATACCGTATAATTGAAAAAAAAAACGGCGTCTAGTTGGCTTTGAAATGGGGATCGTTGCCATTCCCTTATAATTTTAAGGTCTGTATTCCCTGATGCGTTTTTTTTCGATTTTGTGGTGTTTTGTTAATCAAAAATAATAAAATGTTGTGGATTTGTTTTGGTAATATTAATATTAAAAAATCATAGTAATTTCATAATATTAGAGATGAACTAAACCGCCAAAGATTTGATAAATTTATTTATTTTCATAAAGCAAACTGGCTGCACCTATGTATATAAGATTTACTGTTTTTTTCTGTTATTTTTAGATAAAAAGATATGATCTAATAGTTTAAACATTAAAGTATGCATACACGTTATTTTCCAATCCTACAGGAAGGCAATTGAATTTATATTTATGAGCTATTTTTGTTATTCGCGACTGTTTTTGGCGTGATTAAATGGATTTACTTTTACTTTTTGCCAATATACAGGGTGGTCCGAACTGTATTCCGGAAACTTCGGCAGTATATTCTGCAAATAAAAATAAGTAAAAAAGTTCGTATAAATGCATGTCCTAAATTGCTTAGTTTCAGAGATACAGGGTGTAGAAGTTTCATTTTTATTTCGATTTTTTCTAAATAATTTCTTAAATAACGTCAATATTTGGATGAAAATTGGTGTCTGGTGGTTTTTTGACATGAGAAATTTGATTTTAATGTTAAAATGGCTCCTATTTGTAGGGGGCGCTACCTACATGTGTTTTAACTGTTTTGAAGAGTAATAACTTTTTGTCGGTACCTGTATAAAACTACTGAGTGAAAAAATATACATTTCCGTGATTTTCTACGTAAAAAATGTCTTTTGGAAAAATTGCTACGAGCAACCGTTCTCAAGATATTTACAATGGAAATAGTCAATACATGTCATTATTGAATAAAAATAACATGTTGAGTAGATAGTTATTTGACTGAAATGAGAAATTTGGGAACTTTTTTATTTTTTTAAACTAATCATAAATTTTTCTTCGAAAAAATTATGATAAAACAGTTTCTGTTGAACTTTTGGCAAAAAACATTGCAAATTTACGATTTTAGTAGTAACTAATTAGTCAACATGTTTAATTTATGTCAGTGATGAGATGACAGGTATTGGTAATTTTGATTCTAAATATCTCGAGAACCATTACTCATAGCGATTTTTATCAAGAGACCTTTTTTACGTAAAAAAACATCGTAAAAGCATTTTTAACTAGTTAGTTTTATACAGGTACCGACGAAAAGTTATTACCCTTCAAACCAGTTAAAAAATACATAGTATCCTCTACAAATAGGAGCTATACTGACATCGAAATCAAATTTCTCATGTCAAAAGACTCCCAGACACCAATTTTCATTCAAATATTGACGTTACTTCAGAAATTATTTGGAAAAAATCGAAATAAAAATGAAACTTCTACACCCTGTATCTCCGTTTAAAAGTAAGCCATTTTAGGACATACATTTATACGAACTTTTTTTACTTATTTTTATCTGCAGAATAGGTTGCCAAAGTTTCCGGATTACAATTCGGACTACTCTGTATATATAGTTTAAACATACGTTGCAAATAATACAGTGATGCTACATTTTTTTAAATACTGAATTTGTCAAAAAAACCAAACGATTCAAACTGTCATGTGTTAGTCTTAATGAAAAACCTGAAATTTGTATTGCTTTTTATTATTTTTAGATAATGCACTATGATCTAATGGTCTAAACATTAAACGATACAAGGCTTTACACATTTTTAGTATTATTTTAAATATAACGTAGATACAAATTCTAACGAATGTTTTAATTTAAACATATTTTAGGTGTATAGTTTCTGTTGTATCTTCTTTAAACGGAAGGAAGTCGCAACCAGTTTGTTTATTTTAAATAACACGAGCTATAGGTATATTTTATGCTTTTTAAAATTGATATGAAATTCTAAATATATATTCTGTCATAATCTATGAATGACAGTTGCAGAGCAGAATAATTTTTTTTCCAAACGTCACAAAAGTATTAATTTTTGCGACCGTGATTGACAATATAAAAACGCCATTTTAACGCCTAGGCTAAAAATAAAGCACTTTTTACGCCTAAGCATAAAAGTACGAAAATATATTATTAAACTGACATAAAGCGTCAAATTCAAGAAACGTAACTATAGTTTCTCGACATATAATATTACTTACAAGGTATTACCTTTATATCGCTTTATATATTAGTTGGAAAAATAGCATGTTCTATACGGAGTAAAAATGTCTTTTTTCCATAGCAACTGTAAAATTGCTTTATATGTATCAAAAATAGTAGCTAAAATAGTACTTTAACCGCAAGGGTAGATTAAATGATACTTTAACAGCGATGATAGGTTAAAAACTTTATTTCTTCTCGCACGTTTTTTAATTGCTTCCATTTTTGAATATTTTTGTATTCCTTTTCATAAGTTATTCGGGATGTTAATGGAAGTAGTTTGGATATGGCGTTTGTCGCCTCAGCCTGAATATCTGTTGGTAATTTACTTATTTCGTTTTGAGCCATTCCTGGCTCCAATTCAATCAGCAATCGACACGAAAGAGAAATATTGAAAAATATTGACTCAAAACTGACAACTAAAGAGACAGCTTTATTTATTTGTCAAATTACATAGAAACCAACGCCAACCCAGCACAATATTTTTCCTACTGGTAATAAATTCCTTGAAATAATAATTTCTGAATATTTTTTAAAACATGTAACACGCTATGGAAAAAAATATTGTTTTATACACGACGATAAAATGGCATTATCGTCTCCCGAAATTAATTCACTCGCTATTTCATCGCTTGTGAATTACTTAATCTTTTCGGTCCACGATAAAATACCATTTTATCGTCTTGTATAAAAAATAACTATTTGTGTCTCGCCTGTAATGTACTGCCTCGCCACAAAGAGTATCTAAGGTTTTGCACTATACTTAAATTTTTAAACAGTAATTGATTAAATTATTTTACAGTGTGCTGATAAAAATTTGGTAAAGTACATTCAAAAATAAGGCCACACCTAAATGTAACAATTTTCGAAATATTTCTCTATTCTTTTTTCTCATTACTACAATGTTATATCCTACAGGTTTATATGTAATTAACATATTACATTTTACAATGGACAGTCTCAAAAAAAACTATATAATTATAACTTAATCGGACTAGAATAATTATTATTGTCGACAATTGATACTTATCCCTGAATTTTTTTGGACACACTGGTCGTTATGGCTACAATTAGGTATCTATTAATTACTCATATACGTCTATAGGAAAAATATTTAGCATACAATACTTGATTATCGATTTTTGTTTGATTATAATAATAATAAATTTCAACGTCCCATTTTTTAAAAACAAAAATTTATGACCCTAAAATAAACCAAAAAATAATAAACTGACATTTTTCTATTGATTGTTAAATTCCTCCTACAAAAGGTGAACTATCCAAATATTTATTTTATTAATCTATTTCAAGTTAATTTTTTTATTGCCATTTTCTCAGAAAATAAACCAATACTATACAGGGTGAGTCTTAAATAAGTGCAAATATTTTCAAGGCTGGTAGATCTCGATAAAAGACACATATTTTCTCTTTGTCGTTTTTCAAATAAGTCCAAAATAAGCGAGTTATTCAAATTCAAGTTTCTTAAAAATATGATTTATTTTTAAAAAAGTTTGAGAGCCACCGGATTGTTTCTGTATTTGCATTCCTTTCAGTGCCGTAACCATAGAGTAACGCTCTAACAGGCAGTTCTAAAAAGTTTTCTAAAATATACAGGAAAATGGCACGATTTTCAACATCATTTTTTTGCGAAAAGACCCTCATAGAAGTGTTCCTAGGGACTCACCCTGTATATATGCAGACAAAATATTAGTTAAATAAATGCCAAAATGGGTGTGTGTGTTTCTAACGTTTCTGCATTAAGAACCAAGTCGATTTATAAGCAATTTGTAGGCAATTCAGTCGACTAAAAATGTCGTTAAAGTAAGCTTAGGCTCAGGGCCAAATCGGCCATTTTCTATAGGCGTCTCGTTGCAAAATAATTTTGAATTAAATCGAAGGAAAATTTAATATTCAGGTCAAATCTGCTGCGTGTGTCTATGGGAAACATATACAGTGAACGTTTCGAATGTTTTGTACCTACCTGGGTGACTAACATAACGCCACTATTTGATTTTCTCTTTAGTTTAGTAGTCTAGTCTATCTATAGTTAATAACAAATATGATTTTTTTTCTCATTGGTCTGATTTTGCTTTGTTTCGTAATCAAAATAATTTAAAGGATCTTTTGCTAAAGCTTTAAAATTTTAATAGCAAATAAAATTATAATATTTAAAATTTAGTTTAAATAAACAAACATTTTGTTAAGCAATAAATAAATGTTAATAGTATAAAAATCTGTGGGATCTGAAGAATATATCGATAATCTTTCGAAACGTCTATTAAGGCTAGATTAAGAAACGACTAAATATTTCCATGGCTTTAATTATTGCGATTTGCATAGAATATACGGAAAACAAGGTTAATTTTTAACATATTATAAAAGGACAACAGAGTAGATATTTATGAATTTTAATTTAAAAAATATTTTGTTCGTGAATTTGAAAATGACGATAATTTAATATAATAACATCCTGTAGGGTAATAGTTAAAGAAAACGCAAAGTAGATTAAGTTCTTAAAAAGCGCAAGATTCTATTTTTTCCATAGCAACTGTTAAAATTGCCAAGGCTTATATCTATCAAAATAGTAGATAAAATAGTACTTTAACCGCAAGGGCAGATTAAATGATACTTTAACAGCGAGGATAGCTAAAAACGTTATTTCTTCTCGCACGTTTTTTAATTGCTTCCATTTTTGAAAAATTGTATATTCCTTTTCATAAGTTATTCGGGATTCAAATGGAAGTAGTTTGGATATGGCGTTTGTCGCCTGAGCCTGAATATCTGTTGGTAATTTACTTATTTCGTTTTAAGCCATTTCTAGCTCCAATTTAATCAGCAATCCACATGAAAAAGAATTAAAAAATATTGACTCAAAACTGACAACTAAAGGGACAGTTGACAGTTTTATTTATTTGTCAAATTACATAGAAACCAACGCCAATCCAGCGCAATATTTTTTCTACTCGTAATAAATTCCTTGAAATAATAATTTCTGAATATTTTTTAAAACGTAACTCGCTATGGAAAAAAAAATATTGCTTTATACACAACGATAAAATTGCATTATCGTCTCCCGAAATTAATTCACTTGCGATTTCATCGCTCGTGAATTAATCTTTATCGTCTTGTATAAAAAATAACTATTACTATGGTCGATAACATCAATCGTGATAATTACTATGGTCGATAACATCAATCGTGATTTCAATAAATATGGGATAGAGTGAATTTCAAACACTGATGGTATTTAAAAAATACTTTAGATACTACGATCAATGCGTGTGGTATTATAGTTCATATCAAATAAACTTTTAATCACGTGATTAAGCTTGACCGGCACAGAGTTGCCTATCTTCAATTTTTTTTAATCAAAATATTTTAGGAAAGAAACATAAATTAATTATTAATATACAGGGTCCGGCAATAGTGCGTTGGGCATCTGTAGCTCCTAAAATAAAAAAAACTTAGGAATTTTGTTTAAGTGCAAACCTAAAGTATGTATGAGGATGTATTTCCGGAAAATATTTTAACTTCTATAGGGTGGCTCAAAAAAGTGTGAGTGGATCTGGATGATTTTTTTTAAATGGAACACCCTGTATATTATTGCATTTTTGGCTTCCTTTCAGATCACTTTGTGAGTTAAAACAAATAAATCAAAAATATATATTTTTCAACCCTTCTTAAAAAAATATTAAAAATACAAGAACTGTTCTGAAATCAAAACTATATTAGATATTTACTTTAGATGGTCTGTTCTTACTTTGCTATAAATATGGCAATCGTAGATCATACAGGATGTTCAATATTTTACGCCAAACTTTCTAAAATATAAAATAATTTTTCTTTGTCTTTTTAAATGGAACACCCTGTATATTATTTTTTCAATAGATGGAGAATTAAAAAATGAACATTTTTTGCATTTAGAGAATTTCAAAATTTTTAACGGTTTCGCAGATATTCCCGGTTTTGTATTTCATATGGCATTTTCCACAGTAAATTTTTATCAAAGCCATCCAATGAATTTTCTGTCGTATTTTACCATTGAATGCGCCATATGAAATAATACTGCGTGTATCCGGAAAACTATTAAAAATTTTGAAATACTTTAAATACAAAAAATGTTCATTTTTTAATTCTCCATCAAATAAAAAAATAATATACAGGGTGTTCCATTTAAAAAAACGAAGAAAAATGATTTTATATTTTTGAAAGTTTGGCGTAAAATATTGAACATCCTGTATGATCTACGATTGCCATATTTATAGCAAAGTAAGAACAGACCATCTACAGTAAATATCTAATATAGTTTTGATTTCAGAACAGTTCTTGTATTTTTAATATTTTTTTTAAGAAAGGTTGAAAAATATATATTTTTGATTTATTTTTTAATATCTCTGAAACTATAGAAATAGATTACTCATATCGTAGAATTATGTAAAGTGATCTGAAAGGAAGTCAAAAATGCAATAATATACAGGGTGTTCCATTTAAAAAAATCATCCAGATCCACTCATACATTTTTGAGCCAACGCTCTCGCGGCTGCGGCTATACTGCTTCTCGAGCAGTACAGTCGCGGCGATCGTAGTCGCTCGCGGCTGACGCGCACGACATCCGCTCGGAAGGAACCGGGCACGTTTAAAAGCATGTTAGGAGTGCGTTGCGGCTGACGCAGTGCGACAGCCGCTTGCGACGGCCGCGTGGAAGGGACCATACCTTTAGTCGCGCTACGCAAGCCAAATTGGTTCCATTTGAAACTGTACAAACCAGTGCAGCGGCTGGAGACGCAGCTGCTAGCCGCCGCAGCCAGCCGCGGCACCAAAATCGCACCTTACCAGCTCTTAACGGACATAAAGGGCCATTACTACCGCTTTCCTGTTCAAAATATTCTAATACGACGAGTTTTTTTATGGCTATTAAGTTATCTCGTACACTTCTAACATTGCTAGTAAAAAAATTTAAGCTTAAAATATCACAACATAATTTATTTAAACCAAAAACTCGTAATACAAAACTAGTAAGTGTGAAAACGAATGACAATGTCAGGAATTAAATAAATAAACGTGACAATTTGACAGTTTTTATAGCAGAGCTACAACCTAAATCCTCAGCGGGAAATTTAAATTCCAGTTAGTCAGCCGACCGGGCATGGTTGGCAACAATGTATTTAATAATCGCGCCTTCGATTACGTAACTAAAAGTTTAATTGGTATAAAATATAGATTAAATTATTGAAAAGTGCAAGGTTCTATTTTTCTTGTGAGCGATAACATCCGTGATTGCAATCAAAATAATATTTCAAGCATTTGGCGTTTAAGAAATACTTTAGATACTACGATCAATGCGTGTGGTATTATTTTTATGTTATTTAACTGTAGAAAAAATAACTTTTATGACTGTGTTCTTGAGTATGCATGTTTTCTTGCATTGGCACGAAGTGAGACGTGATATGAATTATGAATGAATATATGAAAGTTTTGTCAGGAGTGTGAATGATAGCTATTGTAACGACTATTGTTTTACTATTGTTGATTTATTTAATTGCATTCTTTTATTAAAGCCATCATGTTTTTGTTGCAGATTTTTCGTTACCTAATCTAGTCAATATGAAGTGGTTAGTAAGTTCCGCATGTGTTTTTTGTGTGCTATTTTTCACAGTTTACGCTGCACCAGCTTCCACAAGTCTCCAGGTTGGTATTGAAAAAATATTTTATTTAATACTCTGAATTGTGTTCTATATTTGTATAAGTTTATTTTTTTTTCTATACAGGGTGAGTTTTCTACGATGTTCTCTATGGGTATCTCGGAAACTACTGGAGATAGAGAGTCGGTTAAATGGGGAAAGAATTGCAGTTTTGTGGGGTCATAAATATGGCGTTTTTCAGATTTTTAAAAAAGTTCGTGGCTTACTAAATATTTCGAAAAAAACAAATTTCGGCTATTTTAAAAAATATTCCTAATTCCATTATAATCTATTTTAGATAAAAAGTTTTCAGATAAAAGTTGTAGATAATCACATGCTTAATGAGTTTGTGCTCTCTGTTTTTTTTTCTAAAACCTCTCATTTTTGACATATGACACAAACTTATGTTTTTTTTTAAATGGAAACCATAGTTTCCATGACTTCATAAAAAGCCCCATTTTTTAAGCTTTTCATATTATAGCTTATATCGGTGAAAAGTTTAAAAAATGTCGCTTTTTATAAAGCCATGGCCAACTATGGTTTCCAATTAAAAAAACATAAGTTGGTGTCATATGTCAAAAATTACAGGCTTTAGAAAAAAGCGGAGAACACAATCTCATTAAGAATGTGATTATCTATAACTTTTATCTGAAAACTGTTTGTCTAAAATGTATTAAAATGGAATTAGGCTTCATTTTTAAAATGGCCAAAATTTGTTTTTTTTTCGAAATATCTAGTAAGCCATGAACTTTTTCAAAAATCTGCACGGCGCATATTTATGACCCCACAAAACTGCAATTCTTTCCCCATTTAACCGACTCTCTATCTCCAGTAGTTTCCGAGATACCCATAGAGAACATCGTAGGAAACTCACCCTGTATAATTTATATTATCTTATTAATATCCAAACATATAAAAACAAACATATATTGATTTTATAAAATACAGGGTGATCCATTGTTCAGAAAAAACTTTATATCGAATATTCTATTTGCAAAGATTTTTACTACATTCTTGAGTATAACATACAGAGAGAAACTTCGGTAGAATCAGCTAATGAAGTTCGGTTCACCAATTATTTTTTGACACCCTGTATTAATAAATTAATTATTATACAGGGTGAGTTTTAAATAAGTGTAAATATTTTCAGGGCTGGTAAATCTCGATCAAAGAAACCTATTTTTTTCTTTACCGGTTTTAAAATAAGTCTAAAATAACCAAGTTATTTTATTTGAAACATTTCCAAGAAAATGTTTTGTAAAATGTAAATTTTAAAAACCACTGGATCTTTTCTGGGTTTTCTTTCTTGTAACTTTAATCTACTATCTATGTTGCCATATTTTCAAGAAATTGTGTTTTTTAACTAAAAACTAAAAAAATTTTAAATTTTCAAAAAAAATTCGAGAAAAAAAACTCTGTGGTGTCAAAATATACTACCCCTAAAATATTTGCACTTATTTAAGACTCACCCTGTATATTTTTCTATAATGTTAATGTAATGATGCTAGGTGGTATATTTCATTATATTTTTTTTAAACTGTACGACTGAAATTATAGAATTGCATCAGGTAATTGTTAAATTATAGTTATGATGTCAAAGAAACCTACAAGGTTAAAGAAAGTAGGTGAAAGTAAACATTTTTTTTGTTATGTACTAGATGCCCCATCATTTTGTTATATAATTTTACTTAAAACTAATGAAATTTTACCTAATTGTATTATATTATTTATTATTTACCTAGAAATCATTGAAACTTTAATGAATAAGTATAATCCTATACAGTATGTCCCCGGATTGCCTTTACAAGAGGAAGCATTTTTTATTATTGATATTTTGAGAAAAATGAATTCTTTATAAAACATTTCTCTTGTTCAAAAATGGTTAATCATGTTTAACTTTTTCAAATCTCCATATCGTTTTAGAGAAAATTTAAAAATACATGAAAATACCGGGTGCGTCTCAAAAGTGGCTCACCCCTATAACTTTTTTATTTTTTTGGTCAAAAAAACGAGATTTGGTATGTTATATGACATAAATTAGGATTGATTGGCTTATTCAATTGTTTTCGGTTTCACCGGAAATGACTACAACTTTTGATTTTTAAATAGCACTCGCGGTATTTTTTTACTTTATTCGATAGAAAATGTCACTCTGAATAGAATGACATATCATATGTCAACTTTTGACCTTCTCGCATATGGTTTATTTGAAATTATAACTTGCGGTTCGTAACAAAAATTTGACTTGAAGTGTGTGGTATCAAATTATTCGTAAAAAAATGCTTTTCCCAAATAGGCTAATGAGCCACCCTTGTTCCATTTAAAAAAAAATTGAGATATGATTAAAAATACGATTTGATCATTTTCTAACTGGCCAAGACAAGACACTAAAAACATTAGATGATCAAATCTATTTTTCCAAGGCTCCTTGATAAAGAATTAGTGTTTTTACCATATCCATGGCACTCTAGATTGAATTTTAAAATTCAATTTTTTATTAAACGAGAATGTCAAAAGTTGACATATTATGATATATGTCATTCTATTCAGAATGTCATTTTCTATCGAATAAAATAAAAAAATACCGAGGGTGCCATTTAAAATTCAAAAGTTGTAGTCATTTCCGGTGAAACAGGAAGTGACCAAAAACAATTAAATACACCAATCAACAGGGGCGCAACTAGACATATACTTTTAGGGGGGCTCAAGTCTTTTGGGGGGGCTTAGATCACTATAAGATTATATTGATGTAAGGTTAAAACCATTTTTTTACGACACGCACTGGTCATCTGGGGGCTTAGATCATGGGTTGGCCCCCCTAGTTGCGCCTCTGCCAATCAAACTTAATTTATGCCATATACTAACACACCAAGTCTCGTTTTTTTATCTGAAAAAATAAAAAAGTTATAGGGGTGAGCCACTTTTGAGACGCACCCGGTATAGTTGATATTTAATCAAGCCCTAAAAATCAAAAGCCGTTTCTATGCTAATACCATTCCGATTTTATTCTTTGATAGATTATTATTGACATAATTTTAATTAACGTCATATTTTTTGCTGTTTTAAAATGTTAAAGAAGCATAAAATTTGTTTAGTTAGGTTAGGAAAATGTTAGGATTTGGCAAATAAGAAATTTCTATGAAAAGAAAAAATATTTCTTTTCCTCTAAATGTCAATTTAAAAAAAAATTCTCTTGTAAAAATTATCCGGGGGCATACTGTATAGTACACGAATGGTGCACTCTCAGAGAAATAATATTAATAGATAAGTAAACCTTAAAAATCCATACTGTACATATTTTTCTTGTATGATATATAAACCATAGTGACATATAACAGCATGTCGAATGCATGTCCTAAGCTGATTCCTATGACATCAGTTTAACTTGAACGCCGAAAGGGTGCGTTAACCTATCCTTTCTACAGCGTTTTCTTTGAAAAAAATATCTACTATTATCAGGTGTCAGCGAGTGGAGGCGGAGGAGGTGGACTAGGAAGTTTATTGTCAAATATAGACTTGCCAGGATTGTTACAGGGTGTCAATAGTTTTGTCAAATTGATAGGTGCCTTTTGTCCGCCATTGTCGCAGGTAAATATGAGGGTACTGTTTTTGGGTCAAGCTTGTTGTCAAAAAATAATACTGTTTTTTGATGAATTAATTTTTTTATTGAATCTGATGTTTGATGAGAATGAACGTTTAAGAAATATCATTCAGTGATGATTTGCAGAATAGAATTACTGTTTAAAACTCAAAAAAAGGAATAGTATTTGGAAATTCTTGTATAGAAGGCTTGTACGGTTGACTTGCAATATATTAATTATGTAATATTAAAATCTGTTGATGTCATTTGGCGTATATATTCGTGGAAAATTTTAATACAAGATAAACCTTGACATGTTCATTTATATAGGCTTGGTGCATACGCCAAACAACTGGTATACAGGGTGACAATTTGAAAACGAACAGTATTTAATATTACCTCTACCGATGATAGTATGAAAATTTGGCGAAATACGTCAATTTACAATATCAAGGGGGACAATTTTTGAGGCATTTGTTGTCGTGTTACTTTCAACCCTTTGACCCCCCAGGGCACCCACCCCTAAAATTTTAAATGGCAACCCCTATTTCTTTTAGCATTTTTGTGTTCCTTATAAAATTCTCAAAAAAATAATGCAGGTTATGTAGAATTCTATAAGAAACACATAAATGGTAAAAGAAATAGGGGTTACTATTTAAAATTTTAGGGGTATGTGCCCTGGGGGTCAAGGGGTTGAAAGTAACACGACAACAAATGCCTCAAAAATTGTCCCTCTTGATATGTAAACTGACGCGTTTCGCAAAATTTTCATACTATCATCGGTAGAGGCAATATTAAATACTGTTCGTTTTGAAATTGTCACCCTGTATACAAATACACGGGTTTAAATAGCGAGTATACGAAAAAAAAATTATTTAATTATTCTAAAAGTATTAGGAAGTATAATTTGTGAACATTCTAAAAATATAAAAAAGGGAATATTTTAATATCTTCAGAAGGTCTAACATGTATTATAATTTATTATTCCAGCTAAAAAAAACTTGTTAAATGAGTTCAACTCATCTAAAGTAGCGAGCATAACTTTACGCACCGGTTTGGATAGTGGGGTCATAATTGGAGCTATTTCGGCTATGACGAAGTTTTTTAAAGGTACATAATTATAATTTTAGAAGATGTTTATAAAACATTTAATCACTAGTTGATTAAAAAAAGGATATCATTATAATTCCAAATTATATTATATCCTCTCATTGTATATGCTTATTTAATTTTTTGATTATGTAATGAGCACTTTGTCAAAAAAATGTCTATACCTATGTGGCGGATTCATCTGTCCAAAAAATCCTGTATGGGTAATTTCGCCACTGCACTCCAAGGAAATCTATAAAATAAAATAGTTATTTTTTGTAAACACTTCTGGCGTTAAACCCAAACGGAAACTACTTGTCAGAAGTTATGTTTACAGTTATACAAATTTGCCTAACCTAGAAAATGCTTAACGTTTCGGAAAGTTATCTCTTTCCGTTGTCGGAAGCAAAAAAATACAAAGAATAAAGAAAAAAACTATTTAAAATATTTAAATTCAACTATACGAGAACACTTTAGTTTTTTAAAACAGATACGTATACAAGAAAACCGTTGACGTTCTGTTAAAATGACATTATATCAAGTTAAACTTCAAAATTAACAATTACTACCTGATAACAATTACTTAATAAGGTAAAACCAAAAAGTCCCAAACTTTCTGTATTATTATTTTTAAATTTTACGTATGTTATGTTTATTTATGTTATGTTCTTTAAAATCAAAGGAGTGATTGCCATACATTACTAACATCTACAGATGCATGAGCAATACATTTATTTTTATGAGATTGAATTAAAAAAGCCTCTTTTATTTTTATTTTAGAGGTTATCGCTTCTTTAATTATAATTTTGGAAGAACTCTAAGATTTGTCAGCATTCATGGGACACAGGGCACAGAATAAATTTTAATAACGCCTGATAAGAGCGCTGCGGTGGGAATTTTTAAAATGTACTGAAATGCACCAAGCCTATAGGACATTCATGAAATTTTCTGCAGTTAATTTTAAAAGATAAAATCATTGTATACACAAAAAAAAAGTGTCAAATATAAGATGCACATTTCGTAAACCAGAAACGATGTGAAAAATGATTAATTTAGAGAAAAGTTACTCTTTGCCACAAACGACTTGTGTTTCGAAAACTAAAAAATTCGATTTGAAATACTAATAATTTGGTAGGTATACTAGGTAAGGACTAAACAAATAAGACGTTTGGACTTCAAATTACAATCTCTAACTAGCCTAGTAAGAACTTTAACTGTAACATCCACATTTTTGACCGCAAGCTTACCCAACCCTTGCCAACCCAACCCAACAGTACCGTATCAATCCCCCTTCCAACCCTGTCAACCCACGCACCAAACTTCCAACGCCCGTTTTAGGTCCTAGACAACGTCATCCAAAACGTCACGAGCACAGCCTTTAGAGTATTCGGCAGGGCGATACTCAGGAGCGGAGGCCTGGGCGGGGGCAACAGCGGCAGTGGCGGCGGCGGTAGTCAGAGGGTGAACGTGGTTTTGCCCACATTCCCTCCAGACGAGGACTACGAGGACGAAGACGATTCGACCACGACCTTGGCGTCGGCGAATAGTTTGCAGAACGAGGTCGAAGCTGTGACCGAAGCCGGGGTAACCCTCTATACCGTAATGACGTAGATTATGTGTTGTGGGTTCATGTTTGCGGAGTGTTGGTGGTTCATCTTGCGTCGATACATTGCAAGAGCTTCATCTGTTCGCATATACGTGTCTTGGAGTTGTCATTTTGTGGTCACAATGAAGTCAACTGTTAAGTTCGTTGAAAATTTTTAAAATACTGTAAATCAAAAACCAACCTGTAGTTCATATCAAATAAACTTTTATTCACGTGGTTAAGCTTAACCGGCACAGCGTTGCTCACTTTTACATGTTTTCTTTTAATCAAAATATTTTAGAAAAGAAAAATTAATTAATTATAAATGTATAAACAGCCATTACTACCGCTTCCTCCAAGTTGCGATGAGTTTCTTATGGCTATTAAGCAGAGATCTTGTACATATCGCACTAAAAGAGGTTCTAAAAAGAACAAATGTTCGGATGCAAGGTGTTCTAGTAAAAATGTTTAAACTTAAACTATCACAACGCAATTCATTTAAACCAAAAATTTGTAATACAAAACTAAAGTGTCAAAACAAATGACAATATCAGGAAATAAATAAATGAATGCGGCAACTTGATATTTTTTATAGCAGGGCTACCACCTGAGTCCCTAGCGGGAAATTTAAATTCCAGTTAGTCAGCCTGGTGCCGAATATATCCAAGGTTGTCAACAATGAATTTAAAAATCGCGCCCTCGATTACGTAACTAAAAGTTTAACTGGTATCGAATATATACAAGCCCTAGAAGCAAACCATATAAGTCACAATACACAATTTTGAGAAAAACGAATTTAAAGTTCTTTTTTGAAGTTATTTCATAATTATTCCGTTATTTTTAAACCTATGATTGTAATACTTGGTATATGACTAACTTATTTTGAACTTAAATGAAATGTAA
Organism: Sitophilus oryzae; assembly: GCF_002938485.1. Classification (NCBI taxonomy): domain Eukaryota; kingdom Metazoa; phylum Arthropoda; class Insecta; order Coleoptera; family Curculionidae; genus Sitophilus; species Sitophilus oryzae. The sequence continues at coordinate 1,957,121 of NW_022147575.1, read as the reverse complement.
AACAGTTTTTAGGGTTCCGTAGCTAAAGGATAAAGACGGGAACCCTATTACTAAAACTTCGCTGTCCGTCCGTCCGTCTGTCACAAAGGTCTATCTTATGAACCGTTATAGCTAGACAGTTGAAATTTTCACAGATAATGTATCTATGTTGTCGGCGCTATAAGAACAAATACTAAAAACAGAATTAAATAAATGTTTATAAATAAAAAAGTACTTTCACTAAACATTATCTTTTAAGTAAGAATTTTACATAGAATCTTTCAAGTCCTCGGTGGTCTCGCGTTATGACCTATGACGTTGGAGCCGTAGTAAGGCAGGTTCGAATCCTAGTCAAGGCGACTTTTTTAATCGTTTTTTTTTTAATTTTTACATATTTTACATATTTATTTTTATTTTTACATATTTATTATTGATTAATACAATTTTTAGTAATGTGTTTCTTAATTTTTTTTTAAATTACTTATAAGCGCATTTAAAATTTCAGCTTAATCGGAAAAAAGTTTATAATAATATAGTGTCTAATGCTGTATAGATAATGAATGGTACGGAACACTTCGTACGCGAGTCCGACTCGCACTTGACCAATTTTTAAATAAATTATACCACCATTTTTTTGGAGTGACTCGTATATGCCAATTTTGGACTTAACATAGGTTGCTTCTAGGGTACTTCTATGTATCTTCTCAAAAATAAAACTATTACGTATAGTAAAGCCATTAAACATAAAAAAAAATATTCATTCCATTTGACTGCTTGTCTTTGATATAATTTATATTCGATATTAATAATTCCGTTGTGGCCACAAATACATACTTCAGTTACTAATATTTCTGGAATTGTATCCCAACCATGAGAACCCAAGGGACAACATTATTCATGTTTTTTGCATTTTTATCCTTCAAGCTAGATTTATTAACAAGGATATTCAACCAAAGGCCCAAAAAATCGCCCCCCTGTCGAACTCTTTGTTAATATTATCGTCATTTTGTCTCGAAATATCATTGTTTTGTTTTGTGTTATGTTATTTTTTAGTCGCATGTGCATATAATGGATAGTATTAAGTAGCATAGTTGGTAACATTGTATTGTGTCTGTAAACATTAATTTTTTTCCTGTATATTTTTACTAAGAAAGGGTTATTTTTGCGGGTAATGAGGTATAGGAAAATTGATATAAATATCTCATTGTGTTTCAGAGTTTCTAATATTATGTAATGCATAACAGAAGTTTATATGCTTGTCGCTTTTGTCATTTTTTAAAAATTAATATAAAAAGTTATAAAAAATAAATTACTTCAGAAAAAACTGGGAGAATGATTGGCGTGTCTGAAAGTTATTTATCATAATTTTTATTTAAATATTACTTTTCATTCTACATGTTAATTCTACGTTCTACGACATATTTCAAAGGTCACCGTGACGCGTTTTTTTTTCGAAATGTATGGTGATATGTATACTCTCCTATATCTGCTCAGTACATAACTTCTTATTACACGCATATTTTAAATATTATCTGAATAAAGACCTCGATTGCTTAAGTAAATACTCAGTTCCAAACAAGGAAAAAAGGTTGCTTGACATAATTATAGCATAATTTTGCGTATAATTCAGCTTTAATGTCCTGTAATTTTCGTGTTATATATCATTAAAGGAGTAGTGTTAAACACCTAGTACTTTTATTCGTTTTTGTATTTATGTGGAACATTATTTTCAAAAAATACGATACTCAGTTTTATTTTAATAATTTAAAAATAAAAAACATACTAATTAAAATATTTTTTTCTATAGTTATTTTCATCTGCTCATTATGCTAAGCTAGTTAACGAAACGCGCGTCTAGTATTCAAAGTAAAGTGTTTAATGGAAATTAGCGCACTTGTAGAGGTTAAGGCCTTTTTATGTTTGTGTATACTAAGTATGTTATATTTTAAAGTGTTTTGGTGTATTGTGGCGAATTAGTGTTTTATCTTGCCAAAAAATGTTCATTTAAAAATAATTAAATATACTAATGAAGCCAATTATACAGGTTTTGTTCTAGTTGTTTTAGATTTAATTGATTGTTTACTAATTTTGTTTTCAACTTTTTATTTTTACATAATTATTTATAAATTTCGAATAGTTTTTTTAAGTTAACGCAAAAAGACATAAAATATTGTTTCAAAATCCAATGGGCACATAACATTTTACATTTAAGAAAAAAGGTTGCACCAGTGCAGTCCCGATTGGCACCTTTTGTATTTAAAAAAATATTTCGTTTTTTACGTCAAAACCAACTGTCACAGCGTCACGTGTCGTAGGCGGTCAAGTTGGTCTTGGTCCAATCCAAAGGTCCAATCTATCGACATAACAATTTTCATTTAAAGTGGACGAATTTTTCTCAGCCTTAGGCTGTCCTGACTTTGCTCCCACTTCGCGTAAGACCTCGAACACACTGACGGCCAGGTCGCAACGGCCAGGCCGCTGCTACCTCTAAAACCATTAAATCAAATGATACAACGCACACTAACGACCTGGCTGTTGGCTGGTTGATTGCTTCAAATTGATTCAAAAATATTCTATTCAGTTTTGTCTCCGCATATCGTAGTTCTTTTGTGATCTTCGCTCGGTATGGCTTTGAAGAAACATTACTTTATTTAATATAAGAACATTTAATAAGCTCATGAATAGGAACTTCGCTTTTTAGTTAACTCGGATATTTTAACATTTCTGAAAACAATATTTTCTAATTGGTAAAACGTAAAAAATCATTAGATCTGACAACCCTGCCGAAACTGGTGGTTCATCTGGCCGCATCTATGTACGCAATATATCCGGCCAGCCGACGCGACGGCCAGGTCGGTGCTACCTGGTTGTCAGTGAGTTCGAGCTCTAAAGAAGTTTCATTTTAAAAATGAGAAAATTACTAGATAAACACCATAAGAACAAATCAATTTCCGTACTTATTTCATTACCCAAACATTTAACCGTTTGCTTTACCCCTTCCAGACATTCTAACCTCACATTCTCATCTTTTTTTCAGTCGCCGACGAGCGAAGTGGACGACTCCGCCAACTCCATCTCGAAGCGACACGTCCGAGTGGTCAGAGAGGCCGAAGCCGAGGCGCCCGCGGCGCAGGATCAGGAAGGCGCCGAGTCGGCCCCGCAGCCAGGTCAGGACCTGGCCGACGTCGACGACCAGGACCGTAACAAACGGTACTCGCCCTTCGGGGGCGGCGACGGCGGTCACGGCGGCGCCGGGGCCGGCTCGGGCAACTTCCTCTTCGATATCATTCGGGTAAGCAGGGTGGTTTGAACGGGGGAGTTTTAATGGGGAGTCGAATGTTGATGGTTTCTATAGGCAATTAATGATTCTGTCCCATAAATTAAACTATTCTTTTGAGATATACTAGCCGCCATATTTGTATTTATCATAAAATCTGTGACTTTGAATCGTGTGTCTGGGAAATTGTATGTATTTTTTTGACTGTAGCAGGGTGGCGCCTCTCATACGACGCGGAGGCTCCAAGGAAATTCTTTGTATTAAAATGAAATTTTGTTAGCATATGTAGGTTAACTCAGAGCACTTTTTAAAATTATAGGGAGTTCTACAGGGTGTCCCCAAAAAAGTTACATATCAAAGTTGTTTTTTGTAATGGAACACCCTATATATTAATTGATTTTTAGATTCTGGGAGAAAAATAAAGGTCGGTTTTATAAGAAAAGTATATGACTAAAATGTAAGGTTTTTAAAAACAAAAATCTTTAAATTACAATAAAAGCTAGCTAAATTGGAATTTACCCGGTATAGCCTAATGTGTGGTTAAATTAACTATTGTACTTTAAATCAAATTAAAACTTGATCCAAAAAGTTATACAGGGTGAGACAAAATTAATATTGAACATTGGTAACATTTAAAAGCAAATTACTCTTTTATTTTTAATGGAACACCCAGTATTTTATTTGCATATTCAATGGGAAATTCGTGTATCTTCAAAATACTATTAAGGTTGCCTACCCCTAAAACAAAGATTTTCCTAGATATTTTCATTTACATGATTTGATCTAACTGGATCTTTATTATTTGATAAATCTAGGTGGCTGTGATATGTCTGACGTTACTTCAACATAGCTGTCTAATTAGTCCAACTTTAACAACTAGTTATCATTTTGTGTCAGTTAAAACAAAAAAGTTTCTCAGAAATTTGCCAAAAATGCAAACTTATCCTACATCAGAAAGATAATTGAATGATATGATTCTATTAGTTGGTGAATGCAGTGTACATTCACCAATTAATCTTTCCTCGACCGTGAGGGGTATTTTAGGTGCCCAAATGCGTTTTTTCTTCAATAACTTATACAATGTTTATTTCTCACTCTCACTTTTTTCCTTTCAGGTAATCCTAGAAAATATATTACAAAACCCTTTTTTAACAAAAATATCCAAATAAATTTTTTATTTTCCGCGAAAAACTGAAATTTACTGCCTGGGGTACCTCCGTTACCCCGCACGGCCTGATGTGATTCGAAATCCTACAGGCACTATTCATGTTTTTTCGTGTTGGTGACTTTGTATGAAGACGTAAACAAGTTCTATATTTAGTTTAGTATTGGTATTTACTGTGCTGTAGTAAGTTAGTGTGTTTATTTATTGGAAAATGGCGCAAATTGAATATACTGATGATGGACTAACAAAAAAGAGATTCTTGCCGAATTCGCTTCGAATTCTGCGCCTGAAGAGCAATCCTCCAGCACAAGGACTTGTACTACCAAACGTTCTAAGAAGGAAATAAAATAGTAACAATTTTCAGAAAACTGTAAAAACAGCAATAACTTTATTTCTTGCCGAAAGCACAGTTCCCATAAATCCTGCCAAAAAAATTCAACCATATTCAAACCAAAGATGCGGCTTTTGCGCCAGATCACTTAACAGAAAAAAAAAAATATTATGTAGTACATACAAAAAAAAAACAGTTTTAATATTCACCGCAAAGAATGTAAAACGTTTGCCTGACTGCCAAAATAATGTGTAGAAAATTAAGAATTTAGTTTTAAAATTAAATGTTTTTTATATTAAACAAATACAAACTATTTAAATTATTGACGTTTTATTGTAAAACTTTACATATAATTATTGATAATTTACCTCAGTGACAAAATGGTAATAGATTTTGCAATATTTCAGTGGGGTATCATAGTTACTCCACACGGCCTGAAACGTAACTTTTTGTAGCACGGTCCCGGAAAGGTTAATGTAATACTTAAATGCTCCCGATTATTACTCTTCATTTTCACAAAATGTGAAATATGGCAAAATCCTTACATTTTAGGTATACGCTTCTTTAATAAAACTCACATTTATTTTTTCCTAGAATCCGAAAATCAATTAGTATATAGCGTGTTCCATTACAAAAAAACAGAACTTTGATGTGTAATTTTTTTGGGGGGACACTCTGTATAATTCTATATATTTTTATAAAATGCTTTCAATTAACCTACATATGCTGCCAAAATTTCATTATGATATAAACTATCGTACTCCTTGTAGCCTTCGCTTCGTATGAGAGGCGCCACCCTGTATATGCCATTCAATAATTTTTTATTGCAACAAAATTTCTCATAGGTATGTTCCTTATTAGTAAAGATGGGAAGATGCGGTTTGCACAAACCTGTCTCAATTTTTGGTCCAACGGAAGATGCTGTGAACAAACTTTTCATAGTTCTCTTCATTTATGAGCTACAGGGTCTTATTTTTGAAAATTATGATGAAGAAACAACGAAGGCTATGAGAATTTTGTTTACGGCATCTTCCGTTTGACAGAAAAGTAGTAAAAGTAGTTTGTGCAAACCGCATCTTTCTATCTTCACTAATAACACAGATACCGCGTATGATTTCTACAAGATTCCTCCAAAATAAAACGGAGTATTCCTATTCCTGTTCTACATATCTTCTAATCTTTTAATTCTTCTAATCACGAACCAATAAAATGCTGAATATCGAAAATTGACGGGATAGAGCTTGTTGATTGTCTAGGAACTATCGATATTCTTTCAGTCGTGATTTTATTTGATAATATAGGTTAGAACTATTTGAAAAAAGGCCTGGTATAATTTCATATTTAAAAATATATATCAATATTAAAATTATATTGTATTTGCATTATGTTTATATATTGCCTTTAGGCGTCTTAGTGTTTTAAAAGACCACAATATTTCAATTTAAGACGTTTTCCCACTTAAAAAAATGATTTATAAAACTAGAGAAAGTTTCCCATATAGGTACCATGCCTTTATTTCGAAAATATATTTAGCGTTTCCAAAAAGTATCATATAAACATTTTGTATGATAGGTCAGTTATGTTACCTTTAGTATTAGGTCTATAAGTGCATGTGATTCTCTCATGTAATTCATGCATTAAAACAACTTCATGTTTTTATTCATTTTCATTTAGGGTAATTATGTTAATTTTTGTATTTTTAATATTGTAAATAAATATGTTTGCCTAATTAAGGCTTTTTTTATTGATTTTAATTGTTGTCTGTGGATAATACAGGAACTGTCCAGTAAGTAAATAACATATTTTATGATATAAATTATTTTAAAAAATAATTCATAAAAATATATTGTACTTAGGCATTGATTATAAAAAATATCATAAAAATATTGATATATCGTCGGTCTAAGATGCAAATTGCCTAAGTCACAAAATGAAAATTTTAGAGGAGAGGCAAAAAACGTAGATGAGTAATTAAATAAAATCCATATCAAAAACTGTAATTTTTTTTTTGCATCTATATTGTCATAAATAATGTTAAGTACAAATTGTTAATGTTGTTTTTAAGTTTACAAAAATAATTGAATTAAAAACGGACATAAGCTATTTGCGTCGTTTTTTTTTTCTTGTAATTTGGGACTTCGGCAAATTTCAATTACCTATAAAATGAAACTAACATTTTTTAAAGATCAAAAATGTATTATAAAAGTAACTAAAATATTTTGGAAATATGGACATATTAAAAGTAACAGGATTCAAATTTTATAAATGAACTAAGTTATCATAAAAGCCGTGGTAATCTTTCTTTAGAGACACTTTTATATCCATTAGGTGATTATATTTTTCTTTTTTAATTGGTATGGGACCTTTGTATAGCTGGGGCAGTTCATCGTAGGGAATTGCAACTTTTTTATTAAGGCGACAAGGTAGTGGCGCCCATTCCTCAGAATGACGTAACCTGAACATTATTGACCCATCCTTGTTGTACTTGAGACCCCTGATATCAGTCACAGTCGGATCACTAGATAATCTTCCCGGCCTTATCGAATTAAACACTTGCATGGGTTCGAAATTTTTAAAAAAACTATAATCAAGGTATTCTACAACATAGGGCCTTGGATGTAGACGTGCTGACTCGCAAACCTCAACATAATCCGCTGGAACATTGATGTTTTTTTTCTTTAGTTTCCTCTCAATCGAGGAGTGCATGGAGTCGCACTCCATTTGCGTGTGCCCTTTCTCCAGGTATTTTTGTTCAATTGTAATCTGCATTTCTTCGGATAGTTTTAAAAGGGCACTTGAGAGTACTGCGTACTGAGTACTGAGTTTCGATTTTGGGCTGTGCAACCATCGCTGTAGAGAATAACTTTATCTACCCCTTCGTTGATGTGCCTTCGGAAAAAACTGTACAATATTGAAGCAAATGTATTGGCAGTAAGGCCAGCCTGTCCCTCATGCCACAGATAACAATAGCCGTCTTTCGTCTTAAGATTGAAAATAGTGAAATTGTGCACTATTAACTTTGTTTTGTAATAAAGCAGAGAGACATTGGACTTAGGGCATAATAACACAGATTGCATGTCCATGGTATAAACATTACAATTAATATCTGATCCATTTTTGTCAGTATCTTTTTCTTTGCGAGCTTCGTCTTTTTTCAACTGATGTTCTTGATAATCTTGATCACTTAGATTTCCTGCTTTATGAGCAACACATTTATCGCATTCATCTTTTTTTGGGGAAAACAACGCTATATTCTGATCGTCCATCATATTTGAAAAAGAGGCACTAGACATAGGTTGAAAGTTATTTCTTGTAGAACACCACTCATTTTTATAAATCCTGTACAGTTCCATTTTAGAGGTAAAAATTGGCTCCAAATAAAGCTTGCTTGTTGACTTCCGACAGTAGTGGGATTCTAGTTTTGGCAAACTTTCAATAAACGCCTTTAAGTTTTCCTTTTGTTGGTTTATTCTAGCTTTTCTTGGGTTAACAGTTATTTCTCTTTCAGGAGTAGCCAATGCAGGATTTTTAGGTTTTTGATGAACCCAGTATCCAATGGTTCTTTCTGGAATACCCATAGTATGACAGAACATTCTCTTACAAACTCTGACTTTACCTTTTGATGTATTCAGATAATACAAATACGAAAATTCTCTTCTAGACTGATTTTCGGTTTTTCTGTTCCTGATCCTTTTAACTAAACTTTTTTCAATTAAAGTTGTGACGTATAGTTGTTTTTCTTTCCATGAAAGTTGCCAAAATTGTTTGAATAAGTTAGTTCTTTCTTCTTGTGAGACATCTTTACACTTTATTTCAGTTTTTCCATTACAATTACAGTTACCTTTCATAGTTTTGGGTTTTTTTAATAACATGATAGTCCCATTTATCTTCTAATTTGCGTTTTCCATGGTATTCCTGTCCAGATTGCCTCTTCATTTTCTCTGAATTTTTTTTCCAATGATTTTCCTGCATGTGACGTCTGTTATACCTTTTTCTAGCTTCTTTCACTTCTTCTTTTTGCTCGTTATCAATATTAAGACTATTTTCTGCAGGCTGCAGCTGTCCAGTATTTTCATCCGCATCGTCGGAGGATAAATCAGATTCATTTATATCTTGTATGTAAGTCTGATCCCTAACGTCGTCTTGTTCTTCTCCACTGTCAGATATTTCTTGATCATTTAATCTTGTTTCCCATTGAACTGGTTTACTTTCAAAATCTAGTATTTGCTCCTTATCATTATTATTATTATTTTCTGCAGCTTCCGGTGGTCGGGCATTTTCATCGGCCAAATCGGATTCATTTTCCATTTGAAGGTAAGTCAGATCTTTAGGGCTGTCGTTTCCTTCAACACTTTCAGATTTTTCTTGAATACCATTTAAAGCTTGTTGTAGCTCCAAAATTTGACGGCCGGCCATTTCAAGTAGTTGTTCATCGCTACACGGTAACACACTTTCGCAAAGGGCAACGCTTTGTTCCTCTCCATCTTCAGCCAAGAGTATCGAAGAAGTATTGGGTACTTCCGAGGGTACTTCTTGATCTATAGAAGTAAGCAAACTGGCGTTGAACATTATTCTTGAGGTTCGCCCACGACAATTCATTCTAAAAGTAAAGTAATATTAAAACACAACGTCTTAACACCAATCCTTTGACTTATAAAAATTAATAACTTAAAAAGCAAGCTTAGGTGTATGGTCGAATGAATAGAAACAAATTTACTTATATCGAGTTTAATAAAATTTTTAAAAAAATAACAAAATACAAAGTTTAAAAAATACTAGTGGAGTCAGGAGGCCTGCGACAAAATATTATAAATTAATAATAATAATAAATATTAATTAATAATATTATTTAAGAAAAATTGCCTAAGTCCCTAACCTAAAACAGATAATGTAAAAAAGAAAATTGCCTAACTCCATATTTAAGTAAAACGGCTTTATTTTGATATTATTTTTAAGCAAATTAGTAAAACCCTATATATTTTATACTTAACAATATATCAATTAATACATAAAAAACATTTACTTACGTTTTTGGTGATAAATTCTGCGAAAAAACAGCAAAATATAGCACACACCTTGTTCTAACGCGTTTTCTAGAGAATTCTCTATTGCAAATGTGACTTCGGCAAAATTCGTGTTCGGTTTTAAATACGATGGACTTCGGCAAATTGCGTTTTTTAATTTTTTGGCGCGAATCACGTTTATAGGGACCTAGGAATCTACCAAATCGTAGATTTGAATGACAGTTACGAGATGTCACCGAAAATACAATTTCGCCCAAAAGTGGACTTAAGCAATTTGCATCTTAGGGCGACGATATTTAAAAAAAATCATCAATAGATTTTTTAAAGCATCGATATACAGGGTGTTTCAAAAAACATGTACATGTGGGATTCCTCACGTAAAAATAAGATTTATTTTTCATATCAAGATAGGTCCAGTCTGCTTTGTTTCGGAGCTACAAGGAGTTAAGTCTTCATTTTTTTCAATTTATTATAATTTTCTTCTAAGTGCTTTTACTGATTCAAATAAAATTTTTAGGGTAAAAAGTTACTATACGTGTTACATATTTCAGTACTAAAAAATATTCATTATTATTTAAGGTATATTACAAAAGACCTCATTTTAAAAAGTTTTAACATCCTGTAAGTTTAAAACTATTTATACCCATATTTATAGGAACTTTTTTCATATTTTTCGATCAGGAATCAATGAGCACTAATTTAACACATTCGCAAGTTAATGATATTAATTTTTTTAAAGGTTGCTATTAGACTTGGATCAAGGCAAATTAATAAAATTGCGTTTATCTCATCAAGGAGGCCGAAATCGACAAAACATCAAGATACAACTTTTAATTTGCATTAAACGACTTACACTATTATGTCGACAGTTTTTTAGCATTAAAATATGTCTCACTTATAGTAACTTTTACCCTGAAAATATCATTCGAATCGCTAAAAATACTTGAAAGAAAACTATAATAAATCGAACGAATACCTACGAAACAAAGCAGAATCGGACCTATGTTGAAATGAAAAATAAATCTGATTTTTACTTGAGGAATATCTCCACATGTTTTTTGAAACACCCTGTATTTTGTAAATCCCTACTCAGAATAAAGAGTGACAACTACTCAGTCTCAAGAAGGGCTGTACATGTATCTGACTATTTTTTCTTTTCAAAATTCTGAATTTTAATCTCTCATCAACTATCGATGTATTAAAACCTATCGATATTTATGAACATCCCTAGTCAGTGAAAATAAATACTGATAAAAATAAAGGCCCATACATATTCTCTGAAAATTATTAAATTAAATTTTATTGACTATAAATTTCTTGAATTTAACTTTAAATTGCAACATTTAGGAAGAATTAACTTGGTTTTGGTTGGGTATTTATGAAATTCCGACACGTTTTTTTTTCGAACTGATAATCGACTGACGAAATCATTTCGGTCGCCGGTGATGTCAGCAGGATGCTTTCGATTTTTTCCATTCGCTTTTAGGTTAATTAAGAAAGTGTATCGTTCCTTTGGTACTACCAGAAAACCGGTCTTGAATAAATCGAGCACATAAACGCAAATAATACAAAAAATATGAAATGCAGGTTAAATTAATTTGTATGAAAATCAATGAATTTAAAACTGTAGAACAATTTTAACCTTTTTTGTTTTTGTATAAAGGAGGTGATTTTATTTCTGGTTAAATTTAAAAAATGTTTTGGAATAATTATTTTTTTACTTACCTGTTTTTGTTTTAACTGATTGTCAATACAGGGTCGCCTTTATGTATGGAAACGGTCGATTATTAGATAAAATATAGGAGGTACCGCAAAAAGTTACGTACAAAAGTTATAGTATTTTTAAATATCTATTAGCGAGTAATAAATTTAAGTATACAGGGTCGTTACTTCGTCTGGTCAAATTTTCAGAATATTGAAACATAATTTTTTGTGTAGCAAAACCCCACACTCAAATTTATGTCACTTATAACATTTTATAAATTTTATAATTGAGGCTTTTAATGAGCAATTTAGCAAGCTATAATAACTCGATCAATAATGATCAACACGAAATGTGTGTTAAGGCGAGAATGTTACACAATTAGAAATATTTGCAATATTCTATATGTGTCAATTCTGTTGTATCGTTCGACACTAAAAAAAATACAAACAAACGGACTATTTGACTTATTTTGTGGTTATTCAATAAAACATAATTGTACTACTAATTTTATAATCTAAATATTTTCTCATGTAGGGCACTCATTTATATTATATACATTTGTTAATAATTAAATAACACTCCTGTATTTTGTTCTTTCCAGATCAATTATTTTTCGTAAATAAAATAAAAAAAAATAATTTCACTAATCCTTTTTTGAAAAGGTCACTGAGATACATCTATATTTCTTAATTAGTTTTGAACAGGTTATTATAAGTTTCATAATCATTTTTTTCTGGTTTATCTCTATATAACAATAATATAAACAACTAGGTCAATGAAAAAATGTGGTTAATTTTTTAATTGATCTAAGTAAATACTTTAAATTTAAAGTATTAATTAACGTTTATGTTTTTTATTTAATTATTAATTTTTGACAAACTTTTTAGTGTAGAAGTTTTTTCTTTAATTTCGATGTAACCATTCAAAACGTCAAAATTAGTGGTAGTAAATTTAAAGCTTTATTCAGAACCTACCAATTAGTGGAATAAATTAGTAGTTTCAATTAGCCGTAGAAGTTTGTTCCTCTAATTTGTATGCGAGCATTAAGAACGCCAAAATTAGTGGTAGGAATTTTTATTTAGTGGAAAAAGTTACTAAACTTTTAACTTTTCCACTACTTATACTTCAAAATTTGGGAGAAATGTCATTTTGGCCTTTGATTATCTTTAGTCAAGAGAAATTGTGGTTTGGTTAGAAATCAAAAGTTGATTATTTTATAAGCTAAATATTAGGCTTTCTCCATGGTACAAAGAATACAAGGTATGATATTGCGCAGGTTGGTTGCTACGTCACAGGTGATAACAGGCGCTATTGGTCAGCACGCCTCGCGCGCCAGTTCAAATCGTCAAGATATTGTTATAAACCTGTTTTTTTGTTTATATACCGTCATTGAATTATCGCTAAACAAGTTACTGTGGAGCAGTTCATAAGGAGTCGGGCTAGGAAGCGAGAGACCGGAGTTCGAATCTCGGCCGGGACATAACTTTTATTTATTTTTTAAATACTGTTGTATTCTATAGTTTATTTTTGTAGTAAAAAAACTATTTATTTCTGTGATTTTTTCTCCGGTATTAATATAAATTGATTGTTGGTACAATACCTAATTTAATATAAAATAATATTCTACTTTTGAAATGTATCGGGCCCTAATTGTACCTTAAAAGTAAAATATATTTTTACTGATATACCATATTGTAAACTATTTAATATTTCAGTCACTTAAAAGTTAATTTGCATTGAATAATTGCCTCACCATTAAAGGAAATTTGAGCTATATAATCCTTGATGGGCATCTTCCTCAAATTTTGTTCACCGATTTATTCTGATTTATGACAACAGTAGTCCAGGTCACTAATTATATTAAATTACACTTGGAATTACTCACACTAATTATAATATTTTCATTGGAATTACTTCTATCACAATTAATCAATCACATTTCACATCTGCATTGGCATTTTCTACTGTTCAATGGGGAAACATAAACTTTTCCAACATTTTTTAAATCTTTTGGTTACTTTTCCATAGATATCCTCATCTCTGTCTCATGTGAATTCAGAGGTAACGAACATGAAAATTATTTACCATAAACATCGCAAACCAAAAACCTAATAAACAATTTTTAAAAACCTAAATAAACAATATAGAAATAAATTTAGTATTCCTACCTATTATCGTCCAAATCCATGTTAACAGATAATTATTATTTTTAAACATATTTGAACTGCTGGTTTTAGTAATTATTATTAAACGAACTAAAAAGTCTTAAAATGAACAATTCTTAACCATAACCCAAAAATACAGATCTCCTGTCAACTCTCTTTATTTTTTTCATTTATTTTCCTAGTGACGTCACAGGTGGTATGCGCGAACTGAACGAAATTGGAGCCGCTATCGATCATACCTTGTATTCTTTGTACCACGGGCTTTCTCCATGGTACAAAGAATACAAGGTATGATCGATAGCGGCTCCAATTTCGTTCAGTTCGCGCATACCACCTGTGACGTCACTAGGAAAATAATGAATAAATAAAAAATAAAGGAAGTTGACAGGAGATCTGCATTTTTGGGGTTATGGTTAAGAATTGTTTATTTTTAAGACTTTTTAGTTCGTTTAATTTAATAATTACTAAAACCAGCAGTTCCAAAAATATATTTAAAAATAATAATTATCTATTAACATGGATTTGGACGATAGGTAAGAATACTGAATTTATTTCTATATTCGGTATAAAATTGTTTATTAGGTTTTTAGTTTGCGATGTTTATGGTAAATAATTTTCATTTTCATTGCCTCTGAATTCACATGAGGACAGAGTTGAGGATATCTATGGAAAAGTAACCACAAGAGGAATTGTTACATCATTTAAAAAATATTGGGAAGTTTATTGTTTCCCATCGAAAAGTAGAAAATGCCAATGCAGATGAACGTATTGTAATTGTGATAGAAGTAATTCTAAGGGTGAAGTTTATTATAATTAGTGGAAGTAATACCAAGGGTGAAGTTTATTATAATTAGTGACCTCTGCTTCTTTTTATATGTAGAAGTTTCTGGTTTTGAGAATAAATCGGTTGAACGACACCCAAAATTTAAAGGAAGTATTTGCATACCCAGAATATGCCCATCAAGGATTATATAGCTCAAATTTCCTTTAATGGTAGGCAATTATTCAATGCAAATTAACTTTTTAAGTGACTAAAATATTAAATAGTTTACAATATGGTATATCACTAAAAATATATTACTTTTAGGTACAATTAGGGCCCGATACATTTCAAAAAGTAGAATATTATTTTATATTAAATGAGGTATTGTACTAACAATCAATTTATATTAATAACGGAGATTAAAAATAACAGAATAAATAGTTCTTTTTATACTACAAAATAAACTATAGAATACAAGAGTATTTAAAAAATAAATAAAAAGTGATGTTCCGGCCGAGATTCGAACTCCGGTCTCTCGCTTCCTAGCCCGACTCCTTATGCACTGCTCCACAGTAACTTGCTTAGCGATAATTCAATGACGGTATATAAACAAAAAAAACAGGTTTATAACAATATCTTGACGATTTGAACTGGCGCGCGGAGCGTGCTGACCAATAGCGCCTGTTATCACCTGTGACGTAGCGACCAACCTGCGCAATATCATACCTTGTATTCTTTGTACCATGGGCTTTCTCTATGGATCCATAGCCAACCAAGCTGTTGCTAGTATATTATATTAATTTTAATTGTATTTTTTTTACAAATTGGGGGTGGTTGTGAATGATCGTAAACTCTTAACTATAAATTATAATTGAAACCACTCTGAATGAGGTTTGAAAGTCAATTTTTAACTAAATAAATTACATATAGAGGTCGATCAGACAGAAGTTATGACAATTGTTATTTCAAAGGCTACTGTGACGAATGAAAGGGTATGTTTTGATTTAGTGGCGTTTTTATTTATTTTAAAATCACTTGTAACGAACGAACCTGTTTTAAAATTGTTTTCGACAGAACATTATTTATTATATGTTAGAAAATAAAGCAGAATTAACCAATAACTGTCAAGAAGTAATTATAATAATTAATTTAATCCTGCAATTTAAGTACTTAATTCAAGTATGCTGATTTATAAAATGAAAGTATGTTAATAATTACAAATAATGATAAACTAATTATTTGTCTTTATTTAAAAAATAAATCTGAAACTGTTTTTCATTGATAAAGTGATTTAATAATTTTAATAATCAAGTACACTACAGTATTTTTTGATTTTTTTAATGTTGTTTAAGAGAATAATTTTGTTACTAAAGTGTATAAATGTAAGGTGATGTTTGGTTGAGTTTATCACTACAATAATTTTATTATTTTTTTATTATTTAGGACCATTATCAGCTAAATGTTCTAGGTTAACGTAAATCTCTTGGGTAAATGTTGTATGTACTCATTTTTTTGGTAGCATAATCTACAGGGTGTAAACTAATAGATCCGAAAAAAATCAGTAGATTATTGTTTTTTTTAATAATTGGGTTCTTCTCGTACCTTTTTGTTAATTTGACTTTTCCCTACAAGGTAACTTTGGTTATATAGGGTGAATACACATTATTTTACAATATTGTAGGCTTTTTTTTCAAAAATATTTCTACAAGGAAATTGAACTTTGGTGTATGAATGACACTAATCATATCCGGATTTTATGTAGAATTATTACTTGGGCATGTCAGATAGAGATTCTATCAACAGTTACTACTTAATATTCAACCGTTACTTCGTATTCAATATCTTGCTATATTTTTATATTCTCTGAATATGACACTTAAATTCACAAACCCTTTATCTCTAGGTGCACATTTTTTCTACCTATAGTTTTTTTTCATATTGATCCACCACTTCAAAAAAAAATGAGTGTAAAGAAGTATAAAAGACATTTTCTGACGATTTTTAGTGAGTGACATATTTCACAAAGTTAAAAAAATGAGATTTTAATTTTCTTTCCTCCACTAAAAATCGGCTTTTCGTTTAAGAATCATGATCATATTATTTTTATTTTTTCATGTCTTAGACTTCTAAGAATTAGAAAAAAAATCATCATTAATTAATTTTGAATTTTACTATAAAAATAAAAATAAAATTGAAAAAACTGTTTTTTTTTTAAATCTCGAAAACCGTTTGAGTTAAGGATCTAAAAATTTAGGTGAATTATTTTGATTCGACACGAAATCGATCCCCTGAGTACGAGTCAAAAAAGCCGCGGGGGCAGATTTCCCGTATTTCCGGCTATACCCTTCAGCACATACGCAGAGCTTTAAAAAACCTATTTACCAATTTACTATAAAATTAACAGGGAAGCCAATATTTGGACAGTTCAAAATTTGCATGAGATTCCCTAGGTTTCCAACGACGATGTACCATGTACCACCCGGGATAACATATACAAAAATATTTCAAGTAGTGTCACTGTTTGAACCTTCTGTATATAATATTTCCAAATAATCACACTAGCTAAAAACTTGATTAACGACGTTCACGCGCTAAATGTCAAATTTTCAGTGTCAATAGTTCTTGGGAGAAGTCGATAATTGCCTGATGTTGGTCACCCTGTACGAGCAAATAATTTTGTTGAGAATGACCTAATGGGAAGAACCTCGTTATTTTTGAGAACGAATCTTTCTGAATTTTTCGATATTTTATTTACATTCTGTATACCCCGGGTCCAGACCAAGCAGACAAAACAACGACAAGACAGAAACATTCATGTTTTACGCCAAAATTGCGACAAATCCAAAATACAAAATACAAACATTCAAAATTCGGAGACTTTCCAATGTTCCGTCTCGAGTCGGTAAAGATCAAAGTGTCTATGTTTTGTTCGTATATTTTACGACAAGTTGTCGGCGCAGTGTGGATGGCGTGTGCTGCCAACAGTAGGAGACCAGTGAAATCACACACGGTTACTAAAACTCATTCGCAACAACTAAACTTTGTTGTAATTTTGTCCTTGCGGTGTGGACAATTTGTCTCAAGTTTGTCTTGTCAGAATTCCCCATTTTTTGTCGCAAGTTTGTCTTGTTTATGTCTCAAAATCGTGTTTACTTTTTGTCGCCTTGGTCTGGATCCGGAATAACATCTGACTAAAACATAGACACAAAAATCGAAATGTTCAATATCATCCGATCGACCTGAAACTATTAAAAGTGTTTAGAGCACTGCCGATAGAGCAGCCAGGGCGGTAGGCACCGTCTACAGAATGGTGGCGGGTACCGCAGATGACGTCAGCGCCTCCTCCACGTCATGGAACTTCGCAGTACCTTCGTTGCCCGACGCGACCAAGACCCTCTCCACTGCCTCATCAGATCTTTCGGCCAGAATACTGCCGGCCAAGGTACTGACCACCAAGCCGGGCTGACGGTTCTTGACCATCCCTCAGTTTTTCTATCTGTTTTTTTCTCTATTTTCGCTGTTTTTTGAGTCTCAGTTTCGATAATTGGTTTAATACAATAATGAGGTTTAGTTCCTAAATTTCAATTCACATTGAAATGTATAAAAATAAACTCACCGGCAAAAAAATCAGGCCACTAAAAACTAGACACAATTTCAAAGTTGGATTTCTCGCGAACCACTCATCAGATTTTGATGATTTTTTTTTAATTGTAAATTAATTCCTTTTTAAAGGATGCTACGTCAGAAATGTTTATTCCCAATTTATTTTGAGTATATACAGGGCACAACAATAAAACGAAGTTTTTGCCCGAACTTTGTAACATCCTGTAGGGTGCAGCTGAGAGCAGCGGTAGTAGCTATTGCTAAATTAAATCACATTGTAGCCTCACCTTTTGTGAGAATTTTGTTTTTTTAATCACTCCATTATTTTTTTTGTATTGGAGTTATGCTGTTTTAAAACGAACGTCTCGGAAAAATGCTTCGCAGGCAGAAAGCTTTATGTATAAATAATCAAGGCGACATAGGCGAAAACGGATTTACGAGTATTTGCAATATGACAAAAACGGTTGTCAAATTAAAAAATGTCATCTGTAACGGATGTTGCTCGTATTGTGGCTTTAATTGAGGATGGCCGAAGTCAACGTTATGTCTCCCATACCTACCCTGGGTATATTTCGAACAACAGTCCAGGAATCGGTATATGGAAACGGGAAATTCCACTAGATATTAGTCCCTTAAAATTACTTTACCTTTTTTTTTTAATTTTTATGTTTTAATTAGTTTTCTGGTTAAAATTACCTACGTTCTGATGTTCGATTTGTTTTTAAAGCTTTTTTCGAGGCCTTTGTTTTAAAGCAGCGTGTCTCCAATACAAACAGAGATAATGTCGTGATTAAAAAAACAAAATGCTCACAAAAGATGAGGCTACAATGTGATTTGATTTAGCAATAGCTACTACAGCTGCTGCACTCTACAGGGTGTTACAAAATTTCGGCAAAAAACTTCGTCTTATTGTTGTGCCCTGTATATGCTCAAAATAAATTCGGAATAAAAATTACTGACGTAGCATCCGTTAAGAAGGAATTAATTTACAATTAAAAAAAATCATCAAAATCTAATGAGTGATTCGCGAGAAATCCAACTTTGAAATTAGGACCAGCTTTTAGTGGCCTTTTTTTTGCCGGTGAGTGTACATAATGAACACGCCAAATCAATTAGGGCATAACGTGCAAAATTTACATAAAATTTCCAATTAATTTCCAAAGAATTGGAACTTGAATTATCACGAATACATCAAACATTGCCATTTTTAAATGGTTCATTCTTATTTTTTATGCCGTATCCACGGTGTTCCTTATTATTAAATATTCTTGCCACAATGTTATGACATTCTTATGACATGCCAATAATTAAGGAGGTGATTCTTGGGCCTATTCTAAGAAAAAAACTTCATATGAATATTGATGCATAGGAGACGTGTATTAAATTTCATAAAGAGGACCATGAGTCACACCTTTAAATATCAGCATGTCATTAAGGAACACCCTGTACAGGGCTATAAAGGAATTTGAAGATATTTGTAGTTATTGATGATTGATCTGTTTAATGAGCCATTAATATTGAAAACATTTTTTTTTATTCACTTTGATACCTGATTTATTAGGGAAAATATACAGGGATTTTAAAGAAAATATAGATATTGGCAAATTTAATCTAATTTGAACTGAATTATTGAGTTTGTAGCATTACCGACGTTTTAAATACAGAGTACTAAGGATACAGAGTACTAAATAATAACTTTTGCTCTTCACATCAGAGAAAACATTTTTTTATTAGGTGGTGTTGTATCGAAAACATATGCCAGGTACTTGGAACTACGAACTCTCAAGAACAGGCAAATTGCTCGAAGAAATCCCAATGTTTCTCATCCAGAGCTACAAAGACAACTTCTGGCAGCTATAGGTGTGAACGTTTCAGTTGAAACCCTAAGAAAAAGGCTTCGTGCTCGAGGGTTGTACAGGTTGAGTCAAGGATAGAGTAAAGTCCATTATCTCATTTGTTTCAAGGTTTACAAAAAAATGTTTAATATAAAAGTTATAGGGATGATTAAGATACACATTTTATAATTATTATAGAGTATACAAGGTGCGATATGTTAAGTGTGGCGGCTATAACATATGTTTTTTAAATGCAACACCCTATTTTTTATTTTATTTTTAGATTCTGCGTAAAATTCATCGAGGCGAATAGTCACAGATTAGCGTAATACTAGATTACCTAATTGCTAAAGACTACTGATATAGGAATTTTCTTCGACATACATAAAGTTTTTTCTCGTAGTAATTCTGATTTATAAATTTGGTAAAGCCAAATTACTACTGCCGCGAAACCGTCCCATTACACACTGAAGATGTTTTCTAGATAATATACATCTATTCTTATAGTAGTTAGCAAAGTACTATATAATATATAGTACTGAACTAAAAAATGTGGTTTTCTAGGCTTGTCCGTGTATATCAGTCACATTGACTAATTCATTTGAAGAAAATCTGTAACTATTATCTCTACCATTTATACTTATTACAACAAATTAAACTAAAATTCAAATTTTGTTCTTAACTTGCTTAACGGACATGAAATTGTGATAATTATTACTTTTTGTCATGGCAACTATGATGCTATAGCGCATAATAAAAATAGGTATATGACATACTTAATAAAAGTTGAAGAGTTTTGTAAAATCTATCAGAAAAAATGATAATATATAGGGTGTACCATTTAAAAAAATTGAAATTTCTTAATTTTAATTAGTTGAAATTCATAAATATATTTTGAACACCCTGTAGCATTTAACTAAAATATCTTAACATATACCTTCTTTTTAATCTCTATAGAACTATCATACCAAGTTTTGGTATTCCAACTTCAGAAACAATGGTACTACTGGCAATTTTTTACCACACTGCAATTTAACATTTGTTTAAACAAATTTAAAAATTTCAAAAACTGTTAATTTTAGGTTTATAACATTATATATGAAAAAGTTATAAAATTTTACGCAGAATCTAAAAATAAAATAAAAAATCCTGCGTTTAAAAAAACATATGTTATATCCGCCACATTTTTTTGAAGCACCCTGTATACTCTATAATCATTTTAAAATGTGTATCTTAACCTTCCCTATAACTTTTATATTAAACATTTTTTTGTAAACCTCGAAACAAATGAGATAATGGACTTTACTCTATCGTTGACTCACCCTGTACAGTAGGAGAAAGTTATGGGTCTTACAGTTATCTCGACAAAAAAATTGACCGGCTAAATTGGTGCCTTCGGCATCAAAACTGGACAATTGAGGAATAACAAAACGTTCTTTTTCGGATAAGACCAGAATTGGCTTAAGATCAGATGACCATCAAATTCGGGTTCTCAGAGCTCCAGAAAGACGAGCGAGACTCCAGGCTGCCAAATTTGTACCAAGATATAAAGGAGGAACTGTGATGTTCTGGGGAAGTATTATGCTGGGAGCAAAAACTCCATTGTTACCACTTCAACAAACTTTAACGGGTCAGAGGTATGTTTATTTAGTGCTAGAACTAATCGTTAGGTACGATAATGCACCTCCCGATACCAGCAGAATGGCTAGAGAAACTTGGGACTGTCTTGCATATTTACCAGATCTAAGCCCTATCGAACACTTGTGGGGCCAACTCAAAGGAAGGGTTAGAGCTCGTCGGAACAATCCAGGAAATCTCACACAGCTTCTTGATGCAGCATTAGCAGAATGGGAAAACATACACCAAGACGTTTCAGAAACCAAAAAAATACCGTTGTGTTTATTTTGAAAAGTGATTTTTTTTTTCATTGATAGCAATGATACCAACAATATTTTGACAGACAAAACAGTGACAGTTGCGTCTGTCATTTTAATTCACAGGCAAATAGTAATTTCTGTCATTTTTTGGATGTTGTCTGTCGAAATCTTCCCTGAACCGAAATTACTATTTGCCTGTGAATTAAAATGACAGACGCAACTGTCACTGTTTTGTCTGTCAAAATATTGTTGGTAAAATAATAAATGTAAATTATTAGAACATAGAAATTAGAACATATTTTCTTTGAAATCCTATATGTTCTTTAATCATTGAGATATATATCAGAGTGAATCAAAAATCAAAATGTTTAGAATAAAATTGGCTACACTTTGAGATCATAAGATTTTTTCAATTGTGAGTATCTCACTCCATAGAGTGTTTCAAAGAACACTAGCAAATGGAAGGTTCGAAGAGAAATTAAATTCTGATCTTAGTGTAAATTTTGCTCGTTCTTATAGTTGTGCCGGTGTGTATAATATAAATATTTTTCAATAATTAAATCAATTGAACAAATTTCAAGGCTCTAAAAAACAGATTCTGTTCTTTGTTCTGGTTTGGATATGGAGTATTGGAAGGTTTGCATCTCCTGTTGTATATACCTGTCTCATTTTTCTGCTGTAGCTAAAACAAGAGGATTGTTTTTGTATAATTCAACACTAATATTATAGTCATTTCTGTCTATAAAAAATTAATAAAATAAACATTTATATCAAAGTCTCTTTTATTCATTGGAAAATATATATTATTTCCTACCCAAATTTCCTTTTAATATACTTTAAATGGTATTTTAAATTGACAAAAGTTTGTCCAACGAGTCGGGGGAAGTTTTAGACAGACGATATCCAAAAAATGACAGAAAATATAATTTATACCTACAAAGTTACTAACTTTTATAGTAATATATTATCCACTCGTTAGTCATACTTTACATACATTATTTGTACTGACTTTGTGACTATGACTTTGACATTGACATTACAGTTTTCTGTTTTAGCTAAGCTTTGGTGCTTACATTGTCTTTTTTCAGTTAGAGAATTTTTGAGTTCTGCATTAAAAATACAGTATGACTCAAACTTGGCACTTTGGAATTATTTCAGAGAAAACTAGCAAATAAACATGCAAATTCTGGTGATGGTATCCAAAAACTTATGTTCTATTCTGCAACCATATAATATTTTTTGAACTTTGAA
The DNA here is from genome assembly GCF_002938485.1 of Sitophilus oryzae. NCBI lineage: Eukaryota > Metazoa > Arthropoda > Insecta > Coleoptera > Curculionidae > Sitophilus > Sitophilus oryzae. Next base: position 1,934,146 of record NW_022147575.1, on the reverse strand, counting down.
GATTTAATTGTCTTAATCAATACTCTCGCCTTCATTTTTGGATCCCATCGACCAACTTTCATTGATATTTTCTATTTTCCTTGTATTAGCCTTGTACTTTCCTTGTATTAGCCCAAAGTTCGAAGTTTGAATCACCCTATATACAATTCAAAACGTTTTTCTTTTTAAGAAACTCCAATATACCAAGTGTTTGATTATTTATTAGCCTTAAAACTTTTAATTGTTTTAATAAATTTGTTTCTATGTTGTTTTATTAAGTGTTGTAACTCAAAATTTCTCTTTTTAGATTATTTGTGTGATTATATAAATACCTTTGCATGAACATTTTCTGTATATAGCTCCCTATATATAACAAAAACAGCAACAATAATTCTTGCATTTAATTTATTGTTGTATGGTATCGTAGCACTTTATAGAATGATATTATTTTATATTATACAAAAGAAAATTTTATTATTTCATAATACTAGCCATCTGGCCTATTTGGAAATTAATTGAATAATACTTTCTCATAATTTTCATTATTTTACCATTATCTTCGACTTCATTCTTTGTAATGGCTTCCTGCTAATAAACACTTAATTTTGAATGACTTCTAACTGACTGATTGGACGACAAAAATAACTTTACAACAAACTACAATTAAAAAAATGGAAAACAAACATTTTGAAGAAATTTTGACGGGTTTCGCCATATTATGGCTGGATGCAAAGAAGAAATGTTAATAATTCTTATATAATTTTAGATATTATGAGTTCTTCAAAGTAGTCACTTTCACTTTATGAATTTTAAATTTTCTTGATCATTACCAATGTGAAAAATTTTACTGGTTTTTTGGATTTTGAGGTCACTAAACAAATAATATTACATTTTTAAAAGTCTTAGCCTAAACATATTTAAATTAATGTAAAATATTAACTTTAGATTAAAAACCTAATTATTAGCATTAGTTTAAATAAATATATTGATGACGATGACGTTGTCATTAACCTAATAGCAAATTGATGGCGATTTAATTTGCTTAAATATTTTTGATTTTATTCACTAAATTTTGTATGAAAGTAGGTTTTAACGAAAATCATTAATTAGTATTTTTTTCGAAAATAAAGGTAGTATCATACAATTTTCGGAATTGTCATAATTTTTAAAATATAATTTCGTTTAAAATATCTTAAAGCGATTACTTAAGTAAATAAGATACTACTGCGATTGAACCAGAAAGACTGTAAAAAAGTTGGTTGTGTAGCGTGCGGTAGATCTCGTTCAAAAATCGAGGGAAATAATAGAATAACTTTTCGCTAGTAAGTGACTATACATATAATATACAATAGAAAATCGATCATTTATGAAATTCACTTAAAATTAACTAATTATACATTTTTTCTTGCATTTTTGCTTTTATTTACTGTTTACTACTTGTCAAAGATTTGATGTCAAAGAATATAAATACGTCAATTTGACTTACCTGCTTCAGTAGCGTATCAGATGTTTGTGTTAATAAATAATTATTATAACTTATCTATTTTCATTAGAATTATATATTTTTATAACAATTTTAATAACTACCAACATTTTTATTGACAACGTAAAATAAAACAACAAATTATTTAGTCTACTCTACATCATATTTTTACAAGTTTTGAATAAAATTAGCACGGCACTGATAAAGCGGAATTTAAGTCGGCCATTTTAGGACCCTGTTGCGTTCGATCTAAGATATGCTCCTTCTTTAATCTTTTTATTCAAAGATTTTTAATGATAAAAAATGCCGCCAAAATATAGCAATACAACTAGCGACATCTCTGATTGAATAACCATACTAAAACTCTATTTGGGTCGTGACGTGACAAAGCGTAACGGCGACCGGTAATATTTGTAATTAATAGTTTATTTCCAAGCTTTAAAATACAAATAATTGACGTGAAAGGGAAATTATTAAGCGCTAGTCGCATTTTCGAATGCAAATTGTAACGTAATATTACAGAATGCCGAAAAATCACACTTTATACAGCAAGTGTGTGGGTGAAAAAATGTAATTATTAGTAGTAGCGGGTTTTGTTGAGAATGTACCGATTGAAAACAAGATAAAGTATATTATGCTTGTCGTTTTGTTCGAACATTGTTTAAGATTAATAGCATGGCAATATTTCATTTGTTAAAAGTGGTTTTATTTTTGAAAATAGTACAATATTGTCTTACGTAACAGAAAGAAAAAAATGAGTTTGAATTAATAAAAGAATCTTTAATTTTTACTTTTTAATTTTTAGCATGTTACATAAAATAATACCTATTCTGATTTATTTATTTGGTTTTAAACAAATATTTTCAATTAAAATGAGACTTCGCCTTAATGTCAAGAAATATAATTATTATTTATATATCATCATATATCACAATAATTTCGTATACTATAGTAGATTATTAGAGGATACAGTAGCATACACACTGTATTATTGTTAGCTGGTTGTACAGGGTTAGTCTTAAATAAGAGCAAATATTTTTAGGGGTAGTATATTTTTACTCCAGAAACACGATTATGAGTTTTTTTCGCGAAAAATATTTTCAAAATTTGGATTTTTTTTAGTTTTTAGTTAAAAAACATAATTTGTTGATAATATGGCAACAGAGGTAGTAAATTAAATTTACAAGAAAGAAAATCCAGAAAAGATCCAGTTCTCAACATTAATTTTTTTGGAAATTTTCAAAATAACTCGGTTATTTTGGATTTATTTGAAAAACTTTAAAGAGAAAATACGTTTCTTTTATTGAGATCTACCAGTCCTGAACATATTTGTACTTATTTAAGACTCACCCTGTATAGTTCATATCAAATAAACTTTTAGTCACGTGATTAAGCTTGGCCGGTACAGCGTTGCCCTCTTTTACATATTTTCTTTTAATCTAAATATTTTAGGAAACAAAAGTAAATTAATTCTAAATATATAAACATTTATTATTCACATCAACAAAACTCACCTTCTTAACAGCACTTAAAGGACATAAAAGGCCATTGCTACCTCTTTCCCGTTCAAAATATTCTAATAAAGTTGCGATGAGTTTTTTTACAGCTATTATGCTATATTGTACATTTCGCACCAAAAGAGGTTCTAAAAAGAACAATGTTCGACTGCAAGGTCTGCTAGTAAACATTTTTAAGCTTCAATTATCACAACACAATTACCTAATTTAAACCAAAAACTCGTAATACAAAACTAAAGTGTCAAAACGAATGACAATGTGAAGAAATAAATAAAAAATTTGGCAACTTGACATTTTTTACAGCAGAGCTACCACCTGAATCCCTAGCGGGAAATTCAAAATTCCAGTTAGTCAGCACGGCGCCGAATATTCCATGGTTGGCAACAATGAATTTAAAAATCGCGCCCTCGATTGCGTAACTAAAAGTTTAATTGGTATCAAATATAGGTACATATATTTCTTTTCTTGTTCCTGACTGCTTAGTATAAAATCTTGGACAATTTATGTATATAACTAGTTTGTATGTTTAAGTATCTATTTTACTGTAAAATAGTTATTGATGCACTATGGGCATTATTATGGATATAATGCCAAAATGTATATTAACGCTCATGGTGCATAATATAAAATTTTATTTTTTATGTCATCATTTCTTTTTTTTGCAATGTCGTGCATTGAAGGAAATTTGGAGGGCATTATACATCATAATGCCTTGTAGCATGGATCTGAAATTTGAATCCTAGTAACAATGCTGAGATAATGAGGAAATAAAAAATAGAATCTCAATTTATGCACCGAAGAGTACTAAAATCACCTTGTCTTGTATCTTATTCCTAATTTAAAAGCATGTTAGTAGATTTTTGAACTGCGCTGCATTACAGGAAAGCTTTTTAACATTTTTTTTGTTTTTGTTTAGTTGGTAGCTGGATCAGGAGCGACGGAAGAAACAGACGAACATGACGCCGGAGCTGGCGGTGTTGCCGAATTAGATGTCCAAAAAGATGACCATCATGAGGGAATCCCCGGACCTATCACTAGGTTATTCGTCATCGCCAACAGGGGGTTAGCTAATTTAATCCAAGATCTTATCCTGGTAAGTATTTTTCTTGTTTTGAATTATTTAAATGACATCAAATTGAACAAGCTGTTCCAAAATTAGTTTTTTTCAAACGTCAAAAGTAATAATTTTTGCGACGTGATTACATAAAACAGTATATTGTTTCATTAGGAGTAAAAATGACACTTTTTGTGGCGAGGCTATATGTTTGACATACAGCCGAGGCACAAAGTAATTTTTACTCTGAATAGAAGACGCTATTTTTTTTTCGAACGCCACAAATAATTTTTTAAACAATTTCAAACGTTCCAAATAATATAAAAAGATTTAAAAGTCATACCTTGTATGTAATTATATATCGAGAAACTATGGTTGCGCTCGTTGAATTTGACATTTTATGTGAGTTTAATAATATATTTTCATACTTTTTTGCTTAGGCGTAAAAGTGCTTTACTTTTATGACTAGGCGTTAAAATGACTTTTTTATTTTGTCAATCACGTCGCAAAAATTAATACTTTTGTAACGTTTGAAAAAAAAGTCGTTTTAACGCCTTGACATAAAAATAAAGCACTTTTACGCCTAAGAATATAAGTACGAAAATATATTATTAAACTGACTTAAAGTGCACAAAACATCTCCCTTTAGAACTTCAACTGTCATGTTAAGAAATGAAAGTAAATAATAAAGCGCCTCTCGTGTTTGTTCGCATACTAAAAATTTCAATTAATGCCTGTATATATTTTTAATATATTTTTTAAATTTACATTTTTTTAATTTGTAAAGTAATATATTACATTTAAATGGTATATATTACATAACAATTATGTTAATTACAGGCATTTTTCTAACATTTTTTAAATAAAACGAATTATAAAATTCCAATATATGTATATTTGTCGTAGGTATGAAAAAAAGGAAAATATAAAATGGACAAACGCTTGCTTACATTGCGACAAAATTTCCACTTTTAGTTTTGCAATCCAAACGCAATATTTCTATTTCACAAATAAAAATATTCAACACTAAAATCACTTAAACTCCCGCGGATAACAACTAAAACTGAAAAATATAACAGCACTTTTTGTGTTGGACCTGCATATCAACATTACGCTGTACCATTATGTTTTTATTTTTGACATAATATAAAATAACTAATTATAACTTGTGAATTTTAATATTTGTATTAATTTTAACACATGATTTTAAGTATTTATTTCTGACAATAACTAACTTTTTTTTTATCAAGATGTCATTTTAGACGGCAACTGACATATATGTTATATTTTAATTTTAAATATGTATTTAATATAATACAAATTAATATAATGCAACTCTATACTAAGAAAATATTTATACATTCACAAAATACAATAAGGTCTAATAATATAGTTTGAAAACAATGAAAATTGAATTAAAATTAAAAAAGGTAACCGCGACCCCTTGTTTCAAAATTAGATGATTAAATTAGTGGCGCCTCTAGTGTTTGTTCGGGTGGTTAGTCTTTTACTCCCGTTTATGGCCATTAAAGAAAAAGTTCTAAAGGGGTTGTTTTGTGACAAAGTGTCAAATTCAACAAGCGTAACCATAGTTTCCCAATATATAATTACTTACAAGGTATTGCTTGTATATCATTTGGAACGTTTAAGTGTGTTTAAAAAATATTTCTGACGTTTGAAAAAATATAGCTTTTTCTATTCGGAGTAAAAATGACTTTTGTGCCTCGCCTGTAATGTCAAAAGTACAGCATCGCCATAAAAAGTACCTGTCATTTTTACTCCTAATAAAACAATATTCTATTTTCCACAATTTTCAGTAAAATTATTATTTAACTTATACTTTCATTGTGTGAAATATAATTTTATAACGAGTGATTTACTTTATGTAACAACTACTGAGACATAAAAATCGGGCTTATATTTCAACTACCCTTGTATTAATACACCTGTGTTACAATATTACAATACCAGTCTTATTACAAATTTAAAACAAACAAAAAACAGTTAATGAATGGCTCTGTTACGAAATTGTAGCAAGGCTATCCAGTTTTTGTTGTGTTAGAGCGACAAAGCTAATAATATTTTGTCACATAATTCTATGTAAATAATAATTGTTATTTCCAGTTGAGCATTTTTTCTTATTTTAATGGTTTCACCGATAATGTCTGAAGGTCTCTCGGTTATAGCATTAATTAATTCCTTTCCAAAATGTACAATATGTACTTTTACAACTGTTTGGTTTCCAACAAAAACGGCTTATCATAGAAAAAGTCCTTCGTAGAAGGTCGAATAAGTGAAATGAATGGTGTTGTTTAACTGGAAGATTTTTTTAAAATCATTCACTTATTACTTTACAGTTTGTGAGAACCATTTTAACTCTACATACAATGATGTGTCACTAAAATCATCTAAAAAGAAAATAAAATCTTGAAATCGCAAAATTACTGAAGATTTTTTTTTTGAAACTACAGAAATGTTTAATGCTTTTGTGTTTTTTTAATTAACTTTAAGGGATGATTTCCTTATTAAAAATAAAGGGTACTTTCTTATACTGGGTGTCCCAGAAATAACTGCAAGTATTTTAAGGGGTGGTAGATCTCAATAAAAGAAACATATTTTCTCTTTGTCGTTTTTCAAATAAGTTCAAAATAACGGAGTTATTTTACTTAACTATACAGTTCAATCCCAGAAACATGCCTATGAGGTTTTTCTGCGAAAAAAAAAATTGAAAATTCGAAATTTTTTTAAAAATTTTTTGGAATTTTTTTTAGTTTTTAGTTAAAAAACATAATTTCTTGATAATATGACAACATAGGTATTAGATTAAATTTACAAGAAAGAAAATCCAGAAGGTTCCAGTGGTTCTCATAATTTTAGCAAAAAATCATGTTTTTTTGAAAATTTTTAAAGTAAAATAACTCCGTTATTTTGAACTTATTTGAAAAACGATAAAGAGAAAATATGTTTCTTTTATTGAGATCTACCACTCCTTAAAATGCTTGTACTTATTTCTGGGACACCCTGTATAGTCTCTCTTAGCGCCACATTATGAAGTATTTTCAATTTTAAATATAATACAGGATGTCCTAGAAATCAGTGCAAGTATTTTAAGGGATGGTAGATATGGCCAAAACAAACACCTTTTCTCTTTACCATTTTTAAAGTAAACTAATAATAACCGAGGTATTTAGTTTTGAAAATTTAAAAAAATAAAGGAAGCATTTTGAGGGCCGCCGGCAGCAATGGACAATCAGACGCAAGATAATCTCACACTCTTGTTTTTGTGAATAAACACCAAAAAATAACTGATATTGTCATTTGAACAATAAAAGCATCTTTACAGGCTTGCCTTACATTTGCATATTTTTTTATTTTTGTCAGAGGTTTACTGTTTTAATTAAAATCTCAAATGAATTGGATATAACCTAAAAATTCAATCAGCTGACCTGTCTAAATGTACTAAACACTAAACAGCAAAAAATATTTAAAATAGAGTAGACCATTGCACTATGCTCAATAGTAATCTACAATGATTAAAAAATCTACAGTGTACAAAATTAATTAAGTTTATTTTTGTGGAAATGAGAACTTATAAACATACAGAATGTGAATAATGTAGGAAGTGGCAACATTGCATTCTCCCGAAGTACTATAAACAAATTTCCGGAAACTGAACAAGGGGCACTCAAAAGTTTTTCTATATTTTCCGGAAAATGTTAAAAAAATATAAATTTTTCAACAATTTTTTTCGAAACGCGTGTTTCCATACTACCAGTTAAAATCCTTACGCTAATTTCTCGGACATCCTGCATATAAGTACCATTTGTTTTTAACGAGAAATCAACCCTTAACATTTTTCGTACTTGCTTTGGAACACCCTGTACAAATACTTCTATTTATTTCTTTAACGTTACTCATACTTATTTATCTTTTTTTTCAGCGTCTGGCCCAAACCAGCGAAAGATTGGTCAACTTCAAAGCACGTCTTATCACCGCTCTTATTTAAACCAGTTGCCATCCACCCATTTATATTCCCCATCGTCGATTCCCTTATTCCCATTGTCCTGTTATTCCCAAAGAGCCCAGTTACGTTTTAAATTTATTTATGGAAGTGTTACTTTAGAGAGAGTTTAAAAACTATTTTGTACATAGACGATTTGCTATTTTCAAAAAGTGTTTGCGTAACTAACATCCCTTTATTTCTTGCCCCTGTTTTTGCCATTGATTTCTTCATTTTCTTCTTTCTTATTTTTTCCTTCTTTAATTAGGTAAATTAATTACTATTTTAGCTTGAATTGTGACAATGAATATTCGATCGTGTAAATAAGTAAACCTGAATAATTGCTCACAAAAGATGAACAAAACAAAATTTCTTTGTATATAGAAGATGACTTTTTTATTTTTTTCTTTCTGCGAAATTATTTTTATTTCTTCATCATTCTTTCCTTTGTAACTTTATCGTGTGTACATAGAGATTACATTTTTTTTTGTATAAGGAAAGTCAAATTGTAACTTATATGTTGTTAAAGATATGAACGTAGACTAGTTTAGGATAGTGATCTTTTTATAATTTAATAATAAAATAAAAATTAAAATTGACACAATTTGTTTTATTGTACCCAGTTAATACATTGTATTTACTAAGAGTGGGTCCCAGGTGGGGCCTCCACAGCTGCCGGGAGTGCCTAACACATAATTTTAGTATTTTGGATACCCTTTTTTTGTATAGGGTATATAGGGTGGCGACAATTTCGATGCTCAACATTGGCATCTCAGAAACTTCGAGAGATACGAATTCGGTTAAATAGGATAAAAGTTGCGTAATTAGATGTTTGACAAAAACCTATGAAGAAAACCCCGGTATCTTGATTAGTTAAGGATTTATGTAAAAAAAATGAAAATAATACGTTTATATTAAATGACAATATCTTCAGAACTATTGTATCTATTGCAACGTTAAGTTGGTAGTTTTATATTTTTGACCTCGGCCAATTAAATGCCGTTTTCAGAAAATTTCTAAGCCTTCTAGATTTCGCATAACAACAGTCAAGTTTTTGTTTTCTTATGGTCGCCATTTTGAATTTTTATACTATTGTTACGGATTCCGTGGGTCCACTATTTAAACTCACGATAAAATACTTAACGAATTTATTTGTTTCACTCTGTACACACAACTTATACTATTTACAACACAACTTATGCAACTACTATTACTCTAACGGTATTTCGCGGTATTTTCAAACTTCAGACTTCAGACTATCTTCAGACTTTAGACTTCAAACTTCAAACTTGTCCAACTGTCGTAAGCGCTCCTTTTATATAGCTGTGGTGAGTGTTTCGCGAACAATCCAAAATTATCGGGACGGGTCCGCCATCTACTAGTCCATTCTATTGTCTGCTTCGCTTACTTGTCGACTTGATTAAGAGATGGCGCTACAACAAAATAATGTCTTCAGGTTTCTTGACACGTTGCGGTTTTAGTTGCTCGCTTCTCCGACAGATGGCGCCACATACACCTTGACATTGCCCCCTTCTCAAATTTGATCGTCCCGATCAAGGTTTCCTGTCTGGTACCTCTTCAATCGATTCAGATGAACTACTTTCATCTTACTTCTAGGGCTGCGTTGAATCCGGTACACAACATCATTTATCCTCTTGATGACTGTATAAGGACCTTCCCATGCTGGAGTTAACTTTGGGGACCTCCCTTTCTTGCGCTGTGGGTTATATAACCATACCATATCGTCCTGTTGAAATCCCGTAGAATTAGCTCTGAGGTCGTAACGAGCTTTCATCCGGTCACTGGCTAGCGTAATCTTACTTCTCACGGCCTTATGAATTCCCAATAACCTTTCCTTCAGTTCATCCGCGTAGTCCTCTACGTTCGTGGTGCTGTCGTCTGGTGATCCGAACACCAAGTCACAAGGCAACCGTAATTCTCGACCAAATAAAATCTTCGATGGTGAAAGTCCGGTGGTGTTGTGAACTGCACTTCTATATGCCATTAGGAATAGTGGTATATGCTGATCCCAATCTCTTTGATGTTCATCCACCATTTTCGAGAGATGTTCTTCAATGGTCTTATTGAATCTCTCGACCATCCCATCAGACTGCGGATGTAAAGCTGTTGTCCTAGTCTTGTGAATACCAAGCAGATCACACATCTTCTGGAACAGTCTTGACTCGAAGTTCCTTCCTTGGTCAGTGTGAAGCTCTAAAGGAATTCCAAATCTACTGAAGACATTATTGACTAATACTTCAGCTACAGTCGATGCTTCTTGGTTTGGAATGGCAAAAACTTCTGGCCATTTACTGAAATAATCCATCGCCACTAAAACGTACTTGTTGCCCTTGTGCGTTTCAGGGAATGGGCCTGCAATGTCAACAGCGATTCTTTCGAATGGCAGTCCAACGTTATATTGTTTCATTTTTCCCCTAGATCGAGTGCTTGGTCCTTGGCTGGCTGCACAAATTTTACATTGTCGACACCATTTCTTGACATCTTCGCAATAATCCACCCAGTAAAAGCGATCTCTCAGCTTGCTCAAGGTCTTGTTTACCCCAAGATGGGCTCCAGTTTTACCACCGTGAATTTCTTCCAATACCTGGGTAACTTTCTTCCTTGGTACCAGTAACTGAGTTGTTACTGTGCTGCCATCCGCACTTTCCCATGTGCGCTTTAACAATCCATTCTCAATAACCAGTGAATTCCACTGAGCCCAGAGAGCTTTGAAAACGAGCCCTCTGTCCGCAATATCCTGCCACGGTGGTCTCTCGCCGTTACCTTCCTTGAGCCGTAGTATTGCTCCGATGTCTGGATCTTCCATTTGATCTTTCCTCAATTGTGTCGTCGTCCACTGTTCATCGGTTCCAAGTTTAAAACTCCTTATCATGACAGTGCCTTCACGTTGTTCCGTTTTACAGCAGTGCTTACAATCGGTTTGACAGGGTCTTCTGGATAAACCGTCTGCGTTACCATGCATTTTTCCAGCACGATGTTGGATGGTAAAGTGATACTGTTGGAGCTTCTCGAGCCATCGTGCTATTTGACCTTCAGGTTGTTTCATCTCCATAAGCCACTTGAGAGCCGCATGATCTGTCCTAATTAAAAATTCTTGGCCGTACAGATATTTATGAAAATGATCAACTGCCTTCACAATTGCTAGCAGCTCCTTCCGGGTAACGCAGTAATTCCTTTCTGGTTTGGATAGAACTCGACTGTAATATTCTATCACTCGTTCTTCGCCATCTTGCACTTGTGATAGCACTGCACCTATGCCGATATTGCTGGCGTCGGTATCCAGGATATACCTCCCTTGTTGTTGCGGGTAGGCTAGAATAGGACTTGAACATAAAGCCGCCTTAAGTCTTCCAAAGGCTACATCACAATCGGTGTTCCATTCGTAGCCGACTTCATCACCTGTAAGTCTATGTAAGGGTGCAGCTATATTGGCAAATCCCTTGACAAATCTTCTGTAATAGGTGCATAAACCCAGAAAACTTCTAAGTTCATGTTTGTCGCGAGTTTAGGCCAATCCTTGATTGCAGCGATTTTCCTCTGATCGGTGTAAATTCCGTCTGCCGAAACTACATGACCCAAGAATTCCACTTGTCGCTGGAATAAGCTACACTTCTTCGGGTTCAAGTACAGGTGCGCATTCCTTATGCGGCCGAAGACTTCTTCTAAATTTCGCAAATGCTCCTCAAAAGTTCTTCCCATAACCAATACATCTTCGAGTTAAACCAAGCACGTTTTCCAAGTTAATCCTCTTAACACCACCTCCATGAGACGTTCGAAAGTGGCTGGAGCATTGCATAATCCAAACGGCATGACCTTGAATTGATATAGTCCGTTTCCTGTAGAAAAGGCCGTCTTTTCTTTGTCTTCCTCGTCTAGACCAACTTGCCAGTATCCACTCCAGAACCAGCACGAACCTGCCAGAGTTGTTAATGTGTCATCTATATGTGGCAGTGGGTAGCTATCTTTCTTAGTGACGTCATTGAGCTTCCGATAGTCCACGCAGAATCGTGTACTACCATCTTTCTTCGTCACCAAAACAACAGGAGATGACCATGGACTCGATGATTCTTCGATAACTCCATCTTCTAGCATCTTATCTACCATTGTCTCCATTTCTTGTTGTTTGGAAAGGGGCACCCTTCTAGGACGTTGTCGAATCGGCTGAGCATGACCAGTATTAATCCGGTGCTTCACAAAATCCGTTCTTCCACTGTTGTTCTTCTCAAAAATACTGCCATGCTTTAGCAGGAACTGCTTAGCCTTCTGTTTCTCCTCAGATGTTAGGTGATCCCATGGCTGCTCTAGATGTTTTAGTGTTTCTTTGGATGCCATTTGTGCAACAGCTGACGGCACTTCATCACATCGGGTGACACTTCTTACAGGTTCGCAGATGGCTATCTTGTCACCTTTTTGAATCTTGACACAATTCGGGAAAACATTCGCAATTCTGATCGGTATATTCTTGTCAGTGTTCACCAATGACTTTCCTACTAAGTACCTATCTTGTTTGTTGTCGCTACTTTGTACCAGTCCAACACAGTACCCAGCGATTTTCTCCACTTTACCGAATATGATCTTCTCGAGATTACCAGGTATCACCACAGTTTCCGCTGATCTTACATCCATTCTTCCTGGTCCCTCGTCTGGAGATAACATAAACTCTTCATTTCCGATATTCAGGATATTTCTCTGGTGATCGAACGAAAATCCATGTTGACGAATCACATCCATGCCCAAGATGAAATCATCTTCAATATCTGCCACTAAAACGCTATGCTGGAATTTCAAATTTCCTAACTTCAGTTCGACGATAGCCTCTCCCCGTACAACGGCCATTTCCCCGTAACTGTACGTAAACACACTCTTCTTCTCAGAGGCATCAGCTTCAATCCTTGCACTGAGTTAGCCCGCACCAACGATACCATAGCGCCAATGTCCACTGTCATTCGGATTCCCTTTCCATTGACTTTCCCGTCGATCACCAAGCTGTCAGCGGTTCTTCCTAAACTCCTAATGGAAAAAATCCTGGGGGCTCTGTTCTCCCCAGTCAATACTTGCCCCTTAGTATTGACTGTATTGACTGATTTTATTTTTCCTGGTGCCTACGTTCTCTGGATGGTGAACGGGATCGCATTTGAACGCGGCAATCCCGTTTGATGTGGCCATTCCTGCCACATCTATAGCACCTTATGTCCTGTGATCTTCTCTGGTTCTCTGTCTGGTTATTGTTGACTCCCTTGTGTATTAGTAGCTCACATAGTTTGTCGAATTTTCTACACATCTCCTCCAAACTTCTGTGGGTACTCTCGGGCTGTTCCTCTACCGTTACCGATCTTATCTTCGGTCTAGGAATGGCGCTAAAAGCAGCTTCGATTTCCAGCGCCCTGACCAGTGCTTCGCTGCTGGTAGAAAATTGGGATATTTGCAGCGCCCTCTGTAATTCGTTGTCCCTCAGTCCGCTGATAAAGCACTGAGCAGCGAGTTCCTCCCTAAATCCTTCCGGTGCTTCAGGATACGCTAGGTGTACCAGCCGACGTAAGTCTGCTTTAAATTCCTGCAGACTCTCTCCGGACCTCTGCAGGCGTGTCTTGATCTGGGCCTGGTAAAGTTGGCGTCGATGTTGGTCGCCATATCTCCTGTCCAATGCAGCAACTAATGTTTCGTATTCCTGCTGTTGGGCTGCAGGAATAGTTTGTAGCAATTCCAGGGCAGGGCCACACAGCGCGATGACGAGTGCCGCTGCTTTCTCCTGGTCAGTCCATCCGTTGGCAGCAGCAGCTGCTTCAAACTGGCGGTGGTACATTGTCCAAGTAGTCTGTCCATCATAGGTCGGGGCCTTGACGTTCGCAGTTCCAGAGACGCCAGGTGTCCTTGCTTGTACCTTGGTCTTCTGTATGTCCATCTCTAATTTTTCCATTTTCTGCTGAAGGCGTTCCTCCAGATCTTCTACGACTTCTTGGAAATGGTTCTCCTGTCGTTTTTCCAGGTCTTCAAAATTCTTCTGTAGTCGAAATTCCTGATTTTCTAAAGTTTTTTTAAGACGGTCCTGATCTTCTTGTCTTTCTTTTTGGCGGCGCGTTTCTATATCTTCTAAAATTTCCCTCCATTCATTCTTCTGACGACTTTCTAAATTGCCTAAAATGTTCTCAAGCCGGTCCTGTTCTTCTTCTTTGTCTTGTTGTCGTTGAATTTTCATATCTTCTAAAATTTTCTCAAGCCGGTCCTGTTCGTCTTCTTTGTCTTGTTGTCGTTGAATTTTCAAATCTTCGAAAATTTTGTCTTGATTTTCCAGAATTTTCAGTAGGCGGTCTTGTTCTTCTGCTTTCTCTTTTCGCAGCTTCTCTTGTTCTTCTGCCTTTTCTCTTCTCATATTCTCCATAAAATCGCCTAATAGTTTGCTTACTTCCTCCATTTTCTTCGCTTGTTCCCTTGTACCAACCATAAAAATACTCTAATCCGGTCCAAAAATCTTCCAATCCACTTAATTTCTTCTTAAAATCCTCTTGAATCGCACTTCCGACACCAATTGTTACGAATTCCGTGGGTCTACTATTTAAACTCACGATAAAATACTTAACGAATTTATTTGTTTCACTCTGTACACACAACTTATACCATATGATCGAGAAAAAACGGCGTCAACGATGGCTATGAAATGAAGATCGCTGTCATTTTATATGTAAATTTATATGGGAAATGTCATCGATCGTCATTTCCCAGCCAACTGGACGCCGTTTTTTTTCGATCATACGGTACTATTTACAACACAACTTATGCAACTACTATTACTCTAACGGTATTTCGCGGTATTTTCAAACTTCAGACTTCAGACTATCTTCAGACTTTAGACTTCAAACTTCAAACTTGTCCAACTGTCGTAAGCGCTCCTTTTATATAGCTGTGGTGAGTGTTTCGCGAACAATCCAAAATTATCGGGACGGGTCCGCCATCTACTAGTACATTCTATTGTCTGCTTCGCTTACTTGTCGACTTGATTAAGAGACGGCGCTACAACAAAATAATGTCTTCAGGTTTCTTGACACGTTGCGGTTTTAGTTGCTCGCTTCTCCGACAGATGGCGCCACATACACCTTGACACTATTATATAGAGCAAAAAATAATCTATACGGTGGTATCTAATTTTTATTCATTATTATGTAAATTCATTAAAAAATAAGATTTTTAAAAAATTCGCTAAAGGTCAAGCCTGCCTTGGAATTGGAGATTCCTTTGGAGATCAATTGACACTTTATATGACAGCAAGTTAATTTTTGTTTACTCTATTAAGTGTCAAATCTGGACACAAAAAATGATAGTAAATAGTGTAAAATGTATTAATAGTCAACAATGTGTTCACAAGTGGGGATGCACGAGATATGTATGATGTTTACTTAAAAATAAAGAAATTCCGATATAGCATGCGCAAGTTATAGAATATTGTATCCTGAAAGGACGCAGCCTCATCGTTCTATTTTCGCAAGGATTTCAAGAAATTTAGCAGTTGCTGGTAGCTTTAAGAAACAAGAGGTTTTAAAAAGGCTTAATGATTTTAATGTGTCAGCTCAGATTGAAATAAATCTGGAAACTTCTAGTAGTAAAGTAAAATAACTCGCGAGTGTTTTATATGTGATTCTTATGTAGGGAAAATTATCAAAAAAAACATAAATATCACAATTTTAAATTTAAATGTATACCAAATTTACATTTTTTTCTACATGCTGTTGATCACAAGAGAAGATTCCAATTTTGTAAATGGTTTGGGGAAAGTGTTCAAGAGCCCCCTTTTTTTAGAAAAATATTATAGACGGATGAAAAAATTCTGGTACATTTAACAGAAAAAATTCACACTATTATGCAAAAGAAAATCCTCATTTAATTAGAGAAACCAGACCACTGTAATATATTCTTTGAACGTCTGGGCTGGCATTTTTGACAATAAAATTTTAGGTTCTGTATTGGTCTGTATTGAATTCTACAATTTTTGTGTGTCCAGATTTGACACTTAATAGAATAAGCAAAAAATAACTTGCTGACATATAAAGTATCAATTGGATTTCCATGGCAGACTTCATCTTCGGCGAATTTTGAAAAAATCTATTTTTTAGTGAATTTACATAATAATGAATAAAAACTAGATGCAACCGTATAGACTTTTTTTCGCTCTATCAAACAGTATAAAAATTCAAAATGGCGGCCATAAGAAAACAAAAACTTGATTGTTGTTGTGCGAAATCTAGGAGGCTTAAGAATTTTCTGAAAACGGCATCTAATTGGCCGATGTCAAAAATATAAAACTACCAACTTACGTTGCAATAGATTCAATAATAGTTCTGAAGATATTGTCATTTAAAATAAACGTATTATTTTCATTTTTTTTACATAAATCCGAAACTAATCAAGATACCGAGGTTTTCTTCATAGGTGTTTGTCAAACTTCTTATTACGCAACTTCTGTCCCATTTAACCGAATTCGTATTTCTCGTAGTTTCTGAGATGCAAATGTTGAGCATCGAAATTGTCACCACCCTGTATTCTTTGGCGATAATGCTAGTTAGTAACATTAATGATTGCTTAAAAAGGCAAACAAAACAAAAATTCTTTTTTTGTATAAAATTACCCTTTTTCTATTTTTTCTTCTAAAAAGATATTTTTGCGTCTTTCCTGTAACTTGATAATCTCCACTATACACTACAATAGCCTGCAGTAGGTCAAAGTCAAATACTGAAGAGGGTGATTTCGTATTTCCTTCTTTAATGAAAATAAGTCTCTCCACCTTGACCTACTTGATATAAATGTAGACTAGGTACTATACTAGTATAGGATGGGGGAGAACCTCTTACAATTTAATATTAAAATAAAAATTAGGATAAAAGTAGTTTATTTTATTGAATCAAGTTAATACAACCGTTGGCAAATTTTCATAATCACCAAAATTAGTGAAAACATAGTTCCAGTATTTTGGATTTCCCCGTTCATCTATGGGCAGGTTTCCAGGAGGTAATGCAGTGGAGTTGTATTCTTTAAGCCTCGCTTGTAACTTTACTAAGATATCAGGAAATCTGAAATAAAACATTCTTTTAGAGCAATTTATATTTTAACTAGTATTAGAAAAAATACTAGTTTCGTGCGTATGGTGACAAGAAATACCACTATGCTATTAAAAATTAAACTTTTAGTTACGTAATCGAGGGCGCGATTTTTAAATTTGTTGTCAACTATTGACATATTTGGCCCCTGGCTGACTAACCGGAATTTAAATTTCCCGCTGGGGATTTAGGTGGTAGCCCTGCTGTAAAAAATGTCAAGTTGCCACATTTATTTATTTATTTCCTGACATTGTCATTCGTTTTGACACTTTAGTTTTATATTACGAGATTTTGGCTTAAATGACCTTTAAGCTTATGTTAGACAGCTGTAAGACAGCTGCCTTCTATCTATACTTACGTATGACTTAGAGACTATGGCAATTTCGGACGGATGGAACCAGGCCGATGAAAGAAGAAGAAGAAGAAGAAGAAGAAGAAGAAGAAGAAGAAGAAAAAGAAGAAATAAAAACTTATTAACAGATCTTGCAGTCGAACATTGTTCTTTTTAGAATCTCTTTAGATAGCTTAGTAGCAAATGCAAAAACTCATCGCAACCTTATTTGAATATTTTAAACAGGAATGCCGTAATAATAGCCCTTAATGTTCCTTAAGTGCTGTTAAGGAGGTGAGTTTTGTTAATATAAATAATAACTATATAAAATCAAATATGTATAAAAGTGGGCAACGCTATGATGCCGGTCAAGCTTAATCACCTGACTAAAAGTTAATTGGTATGAACTATATTTTAATAATTTTACTTACTCATTGGCCAGATTCTGATATTCACAAGGATCCTCTTCCAAGTTAAACAAACATGGCTGTTTTGCTGGAGAACATACATTTTTCTTAGAATTACCACACACTATTGTAGCTTTATTCCTCAATGTTTTAATCGTCTCGTCTGATATGTCCATGTTTATGCTCTTCAAGGCTTTACCAGCCAGACTATTTTGGACCATGCTGGTATTATAGCTGTAATTCCGACCAGATGGACCATACCAGTTGTCCCAAACACCATCGTAAGTAGCACCTTAGAGTGAAGTAAGAGTTGTTGTACGATGAAAATTTTATTTGATCGTTAATACATTTAAATCTTTTTATTACCTTGAATCAGTTTCCAGTTTGAAGAAGTCAATGCGGCGTTTCCATAAATATCGTCAATATTATGTAAAACTTCAGTTCTGGGAGATGGTTCGTCATGAGACAGAGATTTCCAAATACTTATACCATCTAAGTTTTCCAATTCTTCAGAGCTATAAACCCGTTAAAACTATTATATTTAATTTAAAATTTCAACTTAAATTCAATTTTACAAACTGTTTTCGCTGGCTGCTCCTAGTAGAGTTGGCAACCAATCAACAATATGCATGAACTGAGTTGATACTCTGGAAGGTTTCTTGATTAGAGGACTCCAGACTAACCCTGCACCTCTTACTCCACCTAATTAACACTTGAGTCTCAAAAAGAATTGTTTATTGTACTGTTTACCTTCCCACAATGTGTTTTTGACTCCTTTCAAAGGATAATTTGAGGCAGCATTCAAATTAAACCCAGCAGCAGGTCCACCATTATCAGTAGTAAAAACCACAATACTATTCTGAAGCATATCGTTAGCTTTTAAGGCATTAATAATCACACCAACCGACTCATCTAGCTTACTCATCATAGCTAAAAATCTCCAAAATTAGAATATTAGCTAGTTCAATAATAAAATATCTTTTACCTGCAAATCTTCTCCTTTTATAATCATCTATGTTTTCAATTTTCATCACTTCATCATCATGAACTGGAAGAGGATTGTACGGATTGCCGGAATGGACAGCCGCGTGAGCTAGATAGAGAAACAGAGGGTCTTTGGGGTTGTGTTTTTTGATTAGATATACAGACTCTTGAGTAAAGAGGTCTGTGGAATATTTGCCATGGAAATCGTAAGCTACAGACATGTTTGCTCTCATATCCAGACCCCAAGCGCCCTGTTCCATGGCTGTGTGGTCGAAGTAGTCTTGATGGCCGGTCCAGTAACCTATAAACATTTTTTTAGTTTTAGCAAAACCTGCGTCCAGAGGATAACTTATTTTTTTATTTTGGTGTATCGTGTTTAAATTGGGCAAGTGTGCCATGAAAAACCTACCTAGATGTGAATGGAATCCACGATACAATGGAGTATACTCTTTCTTCCATGACCCAAGATGCCATTTACCAACTATCCTGTTTACGTATCCGAGTTCTTCGAGATATTGAGGCAAAATCTTTTCGGATAATGGAAGTCCTCTTGGTTCAGCTCCAAACAAAACAGTATGCTGCATACCTGATACATGAAAGTAAGCTTCATTCAGAACCTCGAAATCAGTGGAATAAATTAGTACCTAGTTTCAATTAGCCGTAGAAGCTTGTTCACCTAATTTTAATGTAAGCACTCAGAACGTCATAATTAGTGGTAGTAATTTACAATTAGTGGAAAAAGTTAACAAACTTTTGACTTTTCCACTAATTATACTTCAAAATTTGCGAGGAATGTCATTTTGGCCTTTGATTATTACTCGTCAAGAAAAATTTTGGTTAGAAATCAAAAGTTTATTGTTTTATAAGCTAAATATTATGCTTTCTCTATGGATACAACAGACTACCGCAAGCTGTTGCTAGGATATTTTGTGAATGATCGTAAACTAAAAAGTATAAAGTGTAATTGAAACCACTAATATTATTATTCCACTAATTGGGAGGTTCTGAATGATTGATGTTCTGGTTCTCAAATGCGAATATGTGCTGTTGATATTCACGAATGCGTATGAGAATATTAATTTGCTGTTAAGCTTCATGCAGAACTATATATTCCTAACCAAATCAAAGGCCAAAATGAAATTTCTCGCAAACTTTGAAGTATAGTGAATGGAAAAGTGAAAAGTTTGATTACTATTTCTACTAATTGACAATGTCTACCACTAATTTTGACGTTCTGAATGCTTACATTTACATTGAAATCAAAGGAATAAACTTCTACGCTAATTGAAACCACTAATTTATTCCACTAATTGCGAGGTTCTGAATGAAACTTCACTCAGAAGCTTAAAGCTTCATTCAGAACCTCGCAATTAGTAGAATAAATTAGTGGTTTCAATTACACTTTATACTTTTTAGTTTACTATCATTCACAGTGTTTAAAAAAGACAATTAAAATTAATAGAATATCCTAGCAACAGCTTGCGGTAGTCAGTTGTATCCACAGAGAAAGCCAAATATTTAGCTTATAAAATAATAAAATTTTGATTTCTAACCACAATTTCTCTTGATGAATGATATAATCAAAGGTTAAAATGACATTCCCTGCAAATTTTGAAGCATAGTGGAAAAGTCAAAAGTTTGTTAACTTTTTCTACTAATTGAAAATGACCACCATTAATTTAGACGTTCTCAATGTTTACATTGAAATTAATAAAACCACTAAACAATTAAACCACTAATTTCTTCCACTAATTGCGAGGTTCTGAATGAAGCTTTTGACTTAATACTTTATTTTAATTTTAAATTTTGTTAGAATACTAAAGTAAATTTCTTACCTGTGTGAATAGGGTACTTTCCTGTCATCAGGGCACTTCGTGAAGGTGTACAGATAGGGTTGACATAATAATTGTTTAATATCAAGCCCGAATATGCCAAAGCGTCTATGTTGGGTGTTGGGATTTGTCCGGATCCATGAAATCCAACATCATTGAAGCCCTAAATAAAAAACAGGCCAATCTGTTTAGAGATCAGTCCAACAAAGGGCATCGTACGTTGTCATTTGAAAGGCTACTGTGATGCCGTTTTTTAAGTATGATAAATTTAATTTTATTTTATAATAATAATTTATTTTCATTTTTGAAGTGAAACTTCTACAGGGTTGTTCACCACATACGATACGGAGTATTGTAGCTAAACGATGAGATTTTTACAAATTGTAAGTTTGGGGTTCGTTGAAGGACTATTAGAGCTACAATTTAAAAATATTTTTACAAGATACAGAGTGTCCCAAATAAATAAAAAATATCAAAGTTGTATTTTTTTAAATGGAACACCCTGTATATTATTACATTTTTAGTTTCTACGATTAAAATAAAGGTAAATTTGATTAAGGTTTATTATACTTAAACCTTACCGTTTTTGAAATCTTTTCAATTTTGTGAAATTGCAGTAAAATTTTTAAAGCTTCATTTCTCCAGTAAAATTCTAGGGCTAGTAATATTATCGTTTTGCTAAAAACGATAATATTACTAGTCTGTACATTTTGTACATTTGTTGCTTTAAAAACAATAGTCCATGGGTATATTGATAAATAAGTTCTAAATTACAAGAAAATGCATTTTCTACGGAAACTTAAAGAGATAGGTAAAAAATGGTATAATATAATTTGATAGACAATTAAATTGTGCATCTGATTCTCGTAAAATATACAGGGTGTTCCATTTAAATTAAACAAGTTATTGCCGTTTGAAGCTAATAATTATTTTTTAAATCAATTTTTAGACACTCTGTATAAGGTAGTATTATTTTTATTATTGCAACACAATAAATGATCAGTAAATAAACTTCAGTAAATATTTAGTATTAAAAACTTTGATACCCTTGGAGAAATGAAGCCTTAAAATTTTTACTGCAATTTCACAAATTTGAAAATATTTCAAAAACGGTAAGGTTTAAGTATAATAAACCTTAATCAAATTTACCTTTATTTTAATCGTAGAAACTAAAAATGTAATAATATATAGGGTATTCCATTTAAAAAAATAAAACTTTGATATTTTTTACTTATTTGGGACACTCTGTATTTTGTAAAATTATTTTTAAATTGTACCTCTAATAGTCCTTCATCGAACCCAAAACTTACAATTTGTAAAAATCTCATCGTTTAGCTACAATACTCCGTGTCGTATGTGGTGAACAACCCTGTATACATGCGCTGGGAGTAAAAATTCAGAGCCGTGACACACGAGTTAGCGAGACGAAAAGTGGTAAAGACACGCGCTGGGAGTAAAAATTAAAGGCCGTATAAAACTATTTGTTACATGTGTAACAAATAGTGTTTTACGCATAAAATTATTTTTTTACATGTAACAAAAAATAGTTTTTTACGTGTAACAAATAGTTAATTTTTAAATTTTAAAAAATACTTGTTTTTTAAAACTATTTATTACACAGAAAAACTATTTTTACGCGTAAACAAATATACAGGGTAGCGCACCTCATTCCCCTTGGTTGATTATACAAAAACGGAAAGATGCAGAAACAAAATATTTTATGGGTATATATGGGGAGGTAATGTGCACACTTTAAAATTATTTTGAAATGTACAGGGTGTTTCAGAACTAAGATCCATACCAAAGTTATATTTTTTCTTATGGAACACCCGGTATATAATTTCATTTTTGGATTCTTGGGCCCAAAAAAATGTTGTAAGGGTTAAATATGTTTAAAATCTTTGGTTTTTGAGATATCCAAATATATTTAAATTTGCATGCTGCAATAGAATAGATTATTAACACCCTGTACATTAATTTTCAGAATTAGTCCTTGTGCTGAGTTTAAAGGTAGAGAAAGAAACTTTACAGAAAAATGTTATTCCTTCCTTAAATGTATACAGGGGTATCAAAAATTGCTGGTCTATTTTAAATATTTATTTTACATAAAAACATCGTTATTTCAAATACAACACTATGTATTTTTTTAAATAAGTCGAAGCAGATTTAAATATTCTTTCAAACTATATTAGGGTTTCCTATACCTATCTGGCTCAGATTTTGAATAAAAAGCGGTTTTTTCAGTAAAATTGTAATCAAGATGGCTAGTGTTGTCATGGCAAGTTTCTAGTGACAGTTAGTAGCTATTTTCAAAATCGAAATTAGTTTATGAACTTATTTAAATTTATACCAGTTTACTTTTATTTGATTTACCTACAATAGTTTAATAAATAATATTATTTATTAAATATGTGTTTATTATTCTATCAAGAAAAACGAAGAAGTAGTCTTTGAATTATTTTACGGTAACTTGTAGATACATGGATTTTCTATGAAAGAGCTAATTACGGTAAATTAATTTTCTTCACTTCCAACGACAGGTTTCTGCCTAATAGGTTTTTTATAAATCACACTACCAGGCGAAATAGAACAAGAAGTATTTCAAAGAAACTCTTATTAGGAAGATTCCTATCTGGATATCTTTGAGTATAAGCCCTTGAGTCCAAGAAGCAATTTTCCTCACAAAATAATATCACTAGTAACATATCTTTATCTAATTCGTTCCGCCAGCAGATACTGCTTTATTTTTCTTGATAAGATAATGAATACTCTTATTTATTAAACTATTGTAGGTAAATTTAAGTAAACTGTTATAAATTGTAAATAATAATGTCCATAAACTAATGTCGACTTTGAAAATAGTTACTAACTATCACTAGAAAATTGCCATGGTGCTACCAGCCATCTTGATTAGAATTTTATTTAAAAATCGCTTTTTATTCAAAATCTGAGCTAGATAGGTATAGGAAACCCTAATATAGTTTGAAAGAGCATTCGAAGCTGCTTCGATTTATTTAAAAAAATACAGGGTGTTTATATTTGAAATAACAACAGTTTTTATATAAAATATATCCTTAAAATAGATCAGCAACTTTTGATAGCCCTGTATAAATTTAAGAAACCAATACCATTTTTCAGTAAAGTTTATTTCTCTACCTTTAAACTCAGCATAAGAATTAATTCTGAAAAGTAATGTACAGGGTGTTAATTGTCTATTCTATTGTAGCATGCAAATTTAAATATCTTTAACTATCTCAAAAACTAAAGATTTTAAACATATTTAGCCCTTATAGTAAATGCCTTTTTTGGGCCAAAGAATCCAAAAATGAAATAAAATACCGGGTGTTCCATAAGAAAACATATAACTTTGGTATGGATCTTAGTTCTGAAACACCCTGTATATTTCAAAATAATTTTAAATTGTACTCATTGTCTCCCCACAAATACTCCTAAAATATTTTGTTTCTACATCTTTCCGTTTACGTATAATCAACCGAGGCGACTGAGGTGCGCTACCCTGTATATTTAATTTATTATTTTTTCAACATGTCAAACTACACTTTTTTAAACATGTCCTTCAAATCCTTCAATTTAATAGCTGTTAGTAAGAAGTTTCACTTCAAATATGCGCACATAGTGTACACACATTTTTTTAATATTGTTTATACTGGTTTAATGTTTAAAATATTAAACTATTTAATGACCAATAACACAAAGATGTTTCGCATAACTGACTAAATATAATTTGCTTACCAAATCATCGGCAACAATAAAGATGATATGCGGCGGATTGCATTGAACAGTTGTGACACCGTACAAAAATACAATTGAGAATATAAAGAATAAGGCCATTGCAATTGTTACATCGACTGTAACGCACTGAATTCACCCAATATTGTTTTATATTGTAATTATTTAATTTAAAATTATTTACGGCACCAACAGCATTGAATTTGTCGCAGTACGCGTTTACATCGATGCCGAAAGATCTAAAAGAACACTAAATAACTGTTACTGTAATTACACTAGCACAGAAATCATTTAAAATTACCGATATATAAATATTTGAGCCGTTTAATGATAATTACTATTGATAATTTTGCACATGTTTGAGACGTACTCACTTGGTGCGTGTATGGTCGACTGGTTAAATGTGAAAATGCATTTTTTAACGAGAGGTGACAACGTTTTTTTTTCATCTGGGACATGGAGAGAAATCTTTTTCTTATTAATTAATTATTGTATATTTATTATTTTCCATAGTCGGTTGGTTTTTAATGAGTATGCGATAAGTCAGTGTGAAAGTTATCATTTTTGGTGGACTTTCTTCCAAAAATAGCAATTATACATTACTAATATTACGATTTGTTTAAAATTAACTATTGATATTGGGATACTTTAAGAATTTAAAAAAGAACAAATAATCAAAATGTCTTTGTTTAATATTTGTTTAGATAATAGTATACTTAGTAATCGTGTAGCTGTAAAATTTAACGATACCGGGTGTGTCTCAGAAGTTGGTTTTTGGTCACTTCCTGTTTCACCGGAACTTACTACAACGTTTGATTTTTAAATTTATTATTTAATTTAAAATACACCCTCGGTATTTTTTTAGTTTATTCGATAGAAAATGACGCTCTGAATAGAATGTCATATCATATGTCAACTTTTGACATTTTCGCATATGATTTTCGCTAAAATGGTTTATTTGAATAACATGCGGTTGATGATGACAAGTTGACTCGAAATACCAAGTGTGTGGTACCAAATTATTCGTAAAAAAAATTATTGATAAAAAAATTATGAGAATGAAGCGAAAATGTCAAAAGTTGATATATAATACAGGGTGCGTCTCAAAAGTGGCTCACCCAACCAACTTTTTTATTTTTTCAGATAAATAAACGAGATTTGGTATGTTAGTAATGTTATTAATTAGGACTAATTGGCGTATTCAATTGTTTTTGGTTACTTCCGGTTTCACCGGAAACGACTACAACTTTTGATTTTTAAATGGCACCCTCGGTATTTTTTCACTTTATTTAATAGAAAATGACATTCTGAATAGAATGACATATCATATGTCAACTTTTGACATTCTCGCTTAATAAAAAATTGTATTTTAAAATTCAATCTAGGGTGCCATGGCTATGTTAAAAACACTAATTCTTCATCAAGGAGCCTTGGAAAAATAGATTCGATCGTCTAATGATTTTAGTGTCTCGTCCTGGCCAGTTAGAAAATGCTCTAATCGTATTTTTAATCATATCTCATTTTTTCAAATGGAACGAGGGTGGCTCATTAGCATATTTGGAAAAAGCATTTTTTACGAATAATTTGATACCACACATTTGGTATTTCAAGTCAAATTTTCGTTACGAACCGCAAGTTTTAATTTCAAGTAAACCATATGCAAAAATGTCAAAAGTTGACATATGATATGTCATTCTATTCAGAGTGACATTTTCTATCGAATAAAGTAAAAAAATACCGGGGGTGCCATTTAAAAATCAAAAGTTGTAGTCATTTCCGGTGAAACCGGAAGTGACCGAAAACAATTGAATACGTCAACCAATCCTAATTTATGTCATATACTAACATACCAAATCTCGTTTTTTAACTAAAAAAATAAAAAAGTCATAGGGGTGAGCCACTTTTGAGACGCACCCGGTATATCATTCTATTCAGAGTGTCATTTTCTATCAAATAAGAGAAATTTATAAATCAAAGGTTGTAGTCATTTCTGGTGAAACAGGGAGTGAGCAAAAACAATTGAATACGCCAATCAATTCTAATTTATGTCATGTACTAATATACCAAATCTCATTTTTTTAGTGGAAAAAATAAAAGTTATAGGATTGAGCCACTTTTGAGACGCACTCGGTATACAGGATGTCCTAATCTTCCGTGGACAGAACTACTGCGTATTTTTGGAATCAAAATACGTTCATTGGGAAATTTACCTCTATATAAAAGTGCTTTGTTTGTCCATTAGAGGGCATCAAACTTAAATAAACACTTTAATAAACACATTTTTTACTAGTGAAAAATTGTTCCACTATTTTTGATGTTTTTAGTGTGGGGGCATATTTCATTAGTATATTTAAATAAATGCCGTTATTGTCAAAAAATGTTACAATTTGTAGACAAAGATAAAGTAAACAAACAAACAAACAAAAGAGAATACAAAACATTATACAAATAATTATACAAAACATTATACAAATATTTATGAAGGCTAAAATTCTGCATAGTCTCACTATAATTCAAAATCTGAATATTCTAGATTTTTACACGCTTCATAAAAAAAAATAAACAAGAAATACTATAAATACAATTTAGTGTTTGCAAGCTGGATATTGTCATATCAAAGAAAAACTCTAAATTTTTAGAAAGGTAAGTAACAAAACATTGCTATTTAGTAAACGATTATTTATTACTGAATTAAACAAAATATATTTACATATAAAAACAATATACACAATGAAATATATACATAGATAAAGTATTTTCATGAATATTTTCACAATTTAATGGTCTATCATCTCGATCTTGATTGTGTCTTTTTATAACCCAATTCTTCAGGGCTAACAAATAAACCCTCAATAATAGAATTGCACGATTATTTAGTATGATTTAGCATTCTTCATTCTTTTTTTTATTAATTTTAAAAATAATTAATCAACTTATAGAAACGTATTGCTTTTAGTATTAGTCATAATAATATTACAATTTTTTTCCTTTTCTGAAAAAATATCACTATAACCATATTTGGCTTTATTTTTTTATTTTAAAAAAAGTCGCTTTGCCTAACCACTTATCGTTTTTCTTATTATTATACAAAATAAGCAAAATATAAATTGATCAGATCCATTTTTATATCATTACAACAGCAGTACTTCAGTACCTAACTATAAACTAGAGAGCTTTGACAGATTTATGCCATTTGTCGAAATGAAAGATTTTATACAAAAGAACATTAACGAGAGAAAAAGAAAATTTATAAATATAATAGTTATTTTTTATACAAGACCATAATGCAATTTTATCGTCGTGTATAAAACAATATTTTTCCATAGCTAGTTACGTTTTAAAAAATATTCAGAAATTATTATTTCAAGGAATTTATTACGAGTAGAAAAAATATTGTGCTGGGTTGGCGTTGGTTTCTATGTAATTTGACAAATAAATAAAGCTGTCTCTAGTTGTTAGTTTTGAGTCAATATTTTTTAATTCTCTTTCGTGTCGATTGCTGATTGAATTGGAGCCAGAAATGGCTCAAAACGAAATAAGTAAATTACCAACAGATATTCAGGCTGAGGCGACAAACGCCATACCCAAACTACTTCCATTTAAATCCCGAATAACTTATGAAAAGGTATACAAAAACTTTCAAAAATGGAATCAATTAAAAACCGTGCGAGAAGAAATAAAGTTTTTAACCTCCCCGCTGTTAAAGTATCATTTAATCTACCCTTGCGGTTAAAGTACTATTTTATCTACTATTTTTGATAGATATAAGGCAATTGTAACAGTTGCTATGAAAAAAAATATATTTTTTATAAAAAATATTCACTCAAAACTGACAACTAAAGAGACAGCTTTATTTATTTGTCAAATTACATAAAAACCAACGCCAACCCAGTATAATATTTTTTCTACTCGTAATAAATTCCTTGAAATAATAATTTCTGAATATTTTGTAAAACGTAACTCGCTCTGGAAAAAAATATTGTTTTATACATCCCGAATCTTTTCGGTCGACGATAAAATACCATTTTATCGTCTTGTATAAAAAATAACTAAAACCACATCTTAAATTTATTTAAAGTGTTATAAAAATATTTTTTATAACACTTTAAATAAAAATAATTTCTTCTTGAATTAAAGTGACAAAGAGTTTTAATAAATCTTTCATTTGACGATTGAAAATTTTTTTTAGACTAGACACTGTTTTCCCATTGATTTCAAGTATCTAAAAAAGTTCACAAGTAAAAAAAAACAATTTCAGTGAACATTTTAAGAAACAAAGGAGTCACATTATTGCTTAACATTTTTTCTTCGTGTTTCTATGAAAACGGTTGGCCCTAATACGTACCGGCTATCTACAAGATGTAAAAAACTTTAGAAGAAAAACCATATGGAGATTCTATACAAGCTATTCTAATGATACATGTATCATAATTTTTTGACAGTCGGTTTTAGACTATTGAGTAAAAAGTAATAGAGGTAGGACACGTTAAAACAAGTCATCTCTATAGTGTTTTTACTCGATGTTTGAGATTCTACAAGTGGAGACATAAGCATCGTTACATTTTATATAAAAAGTATTATATACAACTAAGTCTACTTGATTGGAATAGTCAATGAGGCAAAAATTGCGCTTATAACGATGGATAGTTAAGTACGAGTAAAAATATGACTAAAAATATATTATTATAAGAAAAAATATTGTTGGTGGTCTAAATTTTTTTTGTTATAAGCCCAATTTTTCTAAGTTGCTTCATCTACCTTCAGTGTCAAGAATTTTTCATCAGTCAAGTGTCGCATCTTGGTAGAACACATAAGTTAAAACAAGAGTTTTGAGTGAAATATTTTTGACTTTACCAGAAATGATGTATTACTGTTCTTTTAAATTGATTTTCTTGGAAAAATAACCTTTATATCATACAATTTAAGACAAATTTAAATTATTTGACAAGATGCAACACGAAAATTGATCGGAGACCCATCGCAATATTTCTATCCTAACCATATTGATTCTCTAATTATATATTTCCATATAAAAAAGCTCTTTATTATGTACAAGTACGCTTATAATGCCTTAACTAATATTTATATAGTCAGAGAGAATGAACTAGTAATTTTAGCGATTTCATTACTATAGAGCCTACGTAGGCTACCCTGTAGGAAAACAATATGTGATGTTTTTTTCAGTTTTTATTATTATTATTTTTATTCGTGGTAGGCCTTCTTTTGATTGCTTTTTTTACGGAAATTACTGGATATCTCGCTAGGTTTTGGACTGTTTTTTTTAAACTGTAATGCGTAGAGTCCACATAAAATGTGAGTTCTATGAATGTACAGCTATCGTTCAACGTCACGTCATATATTGTCGAACTCTTTCAATCACTTGCCAACCAGATGAAAGAGATTGGTGATGTCATTACGGCATTTCGTAAATTACTGCGTATTTTTTTTAGTAATACCCATTGTCATTTGATTTGGAGTTATAAATTCAACCAATAATATATAGTACGAGAGCTAGCCACGTCGGAAAATTTATTTTAAGACGTCTGGCTCTTTGATATTTCTTTTACTATGCTCTCTAGAACAGCATGCGGCCCGTCTGGCTGCCGGCAAACGTTGCATTCCCTACTGCTCATTGAAAAAGATCCTATATTTTTATTAGTCCTTTAAATTCTAGTATTGAATATAAATCGGACATGTCTCAATAGCGCAGTGCGTAGAGTTTCCGACCACGAACCGATGATTCAGAGTTCGAATCCGGGTCAGGACAAAGACTTTTTTATTTTATTTTCGTTTATATTCTGATAGTAAAGTATTAAATATTTGCTTCTTTTGAATCACCAGATTTATTTAATACTTTACTATCAGAATATAAACGAAAATAAAATAAAAAAGTCTTTGCCCTGATCAGGATTTGAACTCTGAATCATCGGTTCGTGGTTGGAAACTCTACGCACTGCGCTATGGAGGCATGTTCGATTTATATTCAATACTAGAATTTATAGGACTAAATTAATAAAAAAATATAGGATCATCTTCCGAAGCGCAGTAGTGAACGCAACGGGTATCGGCAGCCAGACGGGCCGCATGTTGTTCCAGAGAGCATAGTAAAAGATATATCAAAGAGCCAGACGTCTTAAAATACTTTCTCGAGAACGTTGCTAGCTCTTAGACTAATAGGAACGTGCTTAAAATTTTCTAAACAATATGAACTGATCTCAGACACATTCTAAAATTCATATTTGACAAATAATGATGACGTAACGATGAACGATGACAGAACAGACTTTATCGAACACGTCGCAAAAATGTTCTCGCTTCCTCGATAAATAACAATGTTAAACTTTGCGTCTTTTTTGTGTAAATTTTGCTTTTTTATTCAAGCCATTATCATTTAATCGTGTTATTTTTAACCAGGGTTTCAAAACAATAAAAACACATTTGATATAGACTGTAGACATAACAGAGTATTTCTAGCTGTTCCAATATTCCGTTTTAAAATTTTATTGTGGCCGTGCCCGAACAACGACACACACATCGTGTCTCAAAAAAATAATTTCCTTTCTTATTCTGTCTCTACGCGAACGACTAGGACTTTATACGAACTTATATGGCACATAAAAATATCTCTTTACTGTACTTTTATCACGGAAGATTAAGAATCGTGCCGGTGTACCCGGCTTTTACGCGTCCCACTCTTTCTTCTTTTCCGTTTCGAGTCCCTCTGGAAGGCTACGTTACCCGGATCATCAGCTAGTTGAGGGTACTTGTGAATACTGTGGATGTCTATACCTTCGTATCCATCTACGTCACCGTGTGATACGAGTTCTTCCATTTCTTCTTCGCTCCAATCGCCTCGGCCTTGGAACCCAGCAGCTATCAACTGTTTTTCGATCTCCCAGGCTCTTTCAATTGCTCTTTTGTGTGCGTGTCTCAAAATTTTGTGCGTTTCCTGTTTAGGGTCCGCTCCGTATTTTATTATCACCACTGCATCGGGGTTGTGAAGTCTCAACTCCTTCACTGGCGTAGAAGACCCGTGTTCTGTCACTTCGTGGGTAGAAACGTTGAACATTCCTCCGAGCCTTCGCAATTCCTCCAAGTCGTCGCGAATTTTCAGTACGTTATCCTTGACAAAATAGAAGTAATCTTGGTCATGGATACTAAATTGGAGATCAAGGAAAAAGGAGTTGTTGAAGACGGAAGTGACAACATCTTGAACAACGCCGTTGACGCCATCTACCACGCTGACTAGGGCTCGCGTAGCTACTCTGGATATGAGGACGCCTTCACCAAAAACTGATTTTCGGAAGGCGACCCTGGGCAGGAGGTTCCTGGTTTTGGGTTCTTTCTTGAGAAGAGGTTTCGGCACGAAACTGATGTCCGTGAATTTCTCATTGATCTGGAATAAAAGTAATTTCATTCAAATTTCAAATATTAAGCAACCAGAACAAAACTGTATGTTCTATTATCATTAAATAGTAACTTCGGTAATCGCAAAACAATTTCCGATGTACGTGATCATCTTTGAGTGATAAGCGATGATGGCGTCAGTGCTGCCAGATTGTGATGGATTTATGAGATGAATCTTATGTAAAATTGGGAAACAATATATTTATTATATAATTTTTTAAATATTTTTACGTTATATTTTTAGTTTAATAATTAATATTTTAGAAAATTATTTGATTTATTTGTTGTATAGCTTATTTTACTTATTACATATTGGCAAAAACTAGTCCATCATAAAGATTATTCCAAGCGTTATTATAGGTTATTTATTTATTTATCGATGTACATATTACAGCACCACAAGTAGTAATATCACTAATATCAAGTAAGAGGGTATCATTAATGCGCTAACTAATAATCACAAAATTTACTAAACACTAACGTTTACTAAAAATAACTTTGAAAGTGGTATAATGTGCTTACCAATCAACTTACTTCTCTGACTGGAATCAAGGATAAAAAAAGGACCTTTATTATCAAGTTCTGGTTCAAAATAGTTTATTAGGGAAGCTACAAGCTCTTTGCATTTAACTTCGACTGTTAAATGCGTCGGCATATTTTCAACACACAATTTCAAGAAATGCAATACAAAAACTCGAAAATTTAGTTCTTAATAGAACTGTTTGTGCTTAAAAGTACGATTTTTAAAAAAAGAATATGAAAATACAAAAAATGAGAATTACTCCTAAAGATTCAATATTATTCAACAATACGATATTTTACAAAATAATGACAATGGTGCTGAGCCCGGCGCAATGTGACCGACAGAACGTTAGTAAAATTTGGTTTAAACTAACTTTTGCAGCCTACAACCTGATTTGCTCTATAAAATAAAATGAAGAGCTGCTCGCTATCTTAAATTATACAACAAATTTAAACATTTTTGCAAAAATTTGATTTAGTCACGTTTATAGGCTTTAGTGTCAATTTCGATATGATTGATGACGTGCATCGGAAAATGTTTTGCAACTACCGTATTGTTTTTAACATACCTTATCTACAATACACTTGAGTCCGGACATGATACCAAAATCAGGAGCCAGCTGAGGTGAAGTTACCGTAGCTTGAGGCCTATAAATCATTTTTCCTAAGTATTCAGACCCTAACATCTTTCCAATATCGTATCCATACAACTGCAGCCAACTCTTCAAGTCTGTCATGTAATTCGAACTGAACCTAGCATTAATAGGATCATTATTCAAAAACCTGTAGATAAATATATCCGTTGGTGTCGTCAATTTTGTAGCTAGCTTCTCCCAAGATGGCGTGACCCACTGTCCAACCACCGGGTCATAGAATCTCTTGTTAATGTACACTAGTTTAGTGTTTGGGTCGTATATTCCTCCGTGGAAGTCTACAGGCAGATAGAAGTCTGGATTTGTGTCTAAAATAATGTTTCCGAATGGCGTTCGTCTGATTTCTTTAATAAGGTTTCCGTTGATATCAAACAAAGCCAATGGGGATCCGTTTTGATCAGAGGCAACGTAGAACCGTTGCTCCAAGGTTTCCACAGTGATGAGAACATCACGCGTGTCGTAGAGTAATCTGAATGTTCTACCAGCTTTAGGAAAGTGTAGGTGAGTAATTAAATCTGGAGTGGTAGGGTTTGAATAGAAGTACTGAGTGACATTTCCCTTGTCGTCGTTCGATGCTACCAGTCTGTTTTTGTCGTCATAGAAGTACCAGGCTTGGAATTTCTCTCTTTCAAAGACATGGATTAACTGTCCTTTCGGATTGAAACGGTATTTTTGTTCGCCTCTTCTGACTACAAAGCCACAGTTATCATAGCTGTTAAATTCGACATCTCCATATTGAACTACGCGATCTCCACTATCATAACCCAGAGTGACCTTCTCTTTTTCTTTTATTATAGCTTGGATGTTACCATTTTCATCATAGACGTATTTCCAGTTACTTGTACCAAGGACTTCTAAGACATGGCCATCAGAGTTATAGAGGATCCTGTCCATAAACTGAGTTCTCCTAACTAAAATCTTCTGTTGCTTGATCCTGTTCCTAAAATCGTACTCCAGCTCCAATCTGAACACATCAAATGATTTTATGTTGATCAATATGGATTTTAATCTACCATGATTATCGTAATCTGTGATACTAAAGAATTGTTTACTCGTGTCTTGCATAACAGATCTGTTGAATGTATTTCTGTATATCCTTAAGTCACTGATATTTTCCAGGACTCCCAAATTCTGATTGTACTTCAACCTCAACTGTGGAAGCTCTTTTCCGTTGATATCAACGTCTATGCTGGACAATCTTGCATTTCCATCGTACTGATACTTGTAATGTGCATTATCCAGACCACTTTTGACATTGAACTTTAATTTTTCGTCTTTCAAGACACCTGAGTGATATTTAAATTCCTGTTTCAGCTCGAAGTTTGGTTCTATAATTTCTACGTTCTTTATCAATCCTAGAATATCGTGGTATGTGTAATGTGTTGAGCTCATACCGGCCAAAGTAGTTTCTAGTCTTCCTGAGGAGTCGTAAACGTAAGAAACTCGAGCTGATTGGTGAGGGAAGATCTTGGAAAGAATCTGACCGTCGTCGTTGTACATTATTTCGTAGGGATGTCGGTTCATTGGTGAGAAGTATTGGTATTTGAAGAAACCTAGAGATGTTTGCAGTGAAAAGGTGTGAATATGGCCTCTTGGTGTTGTTAGTGATTGTAAAGCTCCGGAATCGTCATATTGGAGAAGATAGTCTGAGCCTCTGGGTGTTGTTACTTTTAATGGCTAAAAAAGGAATATATAATATTAAAATAATCTCTATCCCTAAATAAAATGTTGAATATACAGGGTGGTCCTAATTGTATTCCGAAAACTTCGGCAGCACGTTCTGCAGGTAAAAATAAGTAAAGAAGTTCGTATAAATGTATGTCCTAAAATGCTTAGTTTTGGAGATACAGGGTGTAGAAGTTTTATTTTTATATCGATTTTTTCCAAATAATGTCTGAACTAATATCGATATTTGGATGAAAATTAGTGTCTAGTGGAGTAGAGTCTCTAGTGTCTTGATTTTGATGTCAATATGGCGTGAAATTATAAATTTGAAATTTTTTTGTACCAAAAGTTTAACAGAAACTATTTTATCATCATTTTTTTGAAGAAAAATTTGTGATTAATTTAAAAAAATAAAAAGTTCATTAATTTATTATTTATTTATTTATTTTCTAATATCTTGAGAACGGTTACTTGTAGCGATTTTTACCAAGAGACGTTTTTCACGTAAAAAACGTCGTAAATGTATATTTTTTCACTCAGTTGTTTTATACAGGTACGGACAAAAATTTAGGAGTCATCTTGACAACAAAATCAAATTTCTCATGACAAAAAACTCCCAGGCACCAATTTTCATCCAAATATTGACGTTACTTCAGAAATTATTTGGAAAAAATCGAAATAAAAATGAAACTTCTACACCCTGTATCTCCGAAACGAGGCATTTTAGAACATACATTTATACGAACTTTTTTACTTATTTTTATCTACAGAATATGCTGGCGCAGTTTCCGGAATACAGTTCGGACCACCCTGTATACATTGTCATGTAATTTATCCCTCTAGAAAGAATACTATCAAATTTAGAATAAAATGGAGAGAATATGCAGTGAGACATGATGTTTGAAAGAATAAATAAGAAAAAACAATATCATTTTGATGAGACAGTTGTTTTTACCACAAAAATGTTTATTTCTTAATTTTACGCCAAAACAAGATAACAGTAATAAATTCTGTGTTAGTTTATTGGTACTTACCAAACTACTGAACATATCCTTAAAAGCATACTGCAGCGAAGATCCATCGGCATACTTTATCTCGTACAAACGACCAGCTCTATCAAATCCATAAGTCTCGCTAAGTTCTCCCCATTTCCAGCTGCTCAACCTACTGAATCTGTCATATTCCAGCTCAACTTCAGCAAAAATACCGTTCTTAGATCCCCACTTTATCGGCCTAGATGACCTGTCATACGTGACGTTAAGCAGTTCAATCTTGTCATCCATAAACACACTGATAGATGCCGTTTCCCTGTCATATTCCATGCTGAGAATATTCTCCCCGTTCACCCGCAATTTCTTGCCAACCTTGGATATTGCCCTAGGAATGTTCTTGTTGCCCTTTGCGTTTTGGTTAGGTCGAACGTAGTACCTCCATTCGAATCTATTAGCTAAATCACCACCAAGCTCAGTGCGTTGTTTGGCAGGAATTGGGTAACTTTCACCCAAAAGAGGTTCTTTATCTGCTAGGACGTTGTATGGAACAGAATCTGTGGTGATACTGTGAGACCAAGGTGTCAAACTTGTCACTCCTCCATCTGGATAGAGTATTATCTTATTCTCAGTGTCGTCAATCCTGGTTGATACTGTGGGACCTTTGATTAACATAGAAATATGCCTGTCATCGTTTTCATTAACTTTTACAGTAGCACCTTTCAGACTTAAATCAAAGGAGAGGTTAATGACCTTTCCTGTTGGCGTGACTGCAGATGTCAGTCTTCCAAATTCGTCGTAATTATACACGTAACTCCTTCCACTGCTGTCAATTTTGGTTTTAAGTAGCCCCGTAGGTCCGTGATAGTCAAAAGTAACATTGTAATTGTCAGGAGTGCTGAGTTCGTGAAGCATTCTCATCCTAGACATGCGCAACCTGCATTTTTGGCCTTTCGTGTTTTCGATTGAGTTCACTTGACTTGAATAATCTCTAAGCAAAAATACCTTGTTCCCAGCCGC
This sequence comes from Sitophilus oryzae, assembly GCF_002938485.1. Lineage (NCBI taxonomy): Eukaryota > Metazoa > Arthropoda > Insecta > Coleoptera > Curculionidae > Sitophilus > Sitophilus oryzae. The sequence continues at coordinate 1,897,446 of NW_022147575.1, read as the reverse complement.
ATCTGTGACAGTGCTCAGTTTACCGTTGCTAGTGTTAACATTGTACGTAAAAACATAACTTGTTTCTCCGGTGAGTATGTTTTTAGTTGCTATATGCTGACCAAATCTGTTAAAGATGTAAATCTGTTGAGTTTCCGGCGAATATATTTCGTATTCTCTAGAAATGCTCGAGTCGGGAATACTGGCCATCACCGATCTGATTCGGTAGTTTGCTTGGTCACCGATGTGCACGTGTCCATCAGGGCTGACACTGACAGCTGAGATGGTGTTAAATTTCGAACTGCTGGCTAAGTAATGGTCGGCTTCGAAGCAGTCACATCCTCTGTCCAAACAGTTACATTTCGATTCAGCACCGGCATATAAAGAGATTTTTCCATCGGTTCCGATTACTCTAACCCTATTTATTCTTTGCGAATCACTTTCTGCAACGTATAGATCACCGGCAGAACTGAAAGCTATGCTTTGAGGCATAACAAGTGTAGCATGAGTGGCTAGTTCGATATCGTATCCTAACAGAGGTGAAGCACAGTGAAGAGGTCTTCCTGCAATCACTTTGACTCTACCGTCAAGCGTCAATTGAAGTATCATATGATCGTCGATAATATGGAGAGTGTTATCCAGAGGATTTATGGCGAGCTCTGTAGGCCAACGTAAGTGAACCTCCTCGATATTCAAGGTGCCTTCGCAAGGAAGAGGCTTCCAATGAGATTTATGCATGTGATTTCCTATAACTGTTGTTACAATTCCATCTCTATCCACCATTCGAATATTGGTACCATCAGCGAAATACAGTACGTTATCGTTTGATACAGCTACCCCTTTGGGGTAAGCAAGTTTGGCATCTCTGGCAAGAGCACCATCTCCACAATGCGCCTCGTCTCCAGGAAGACATCTTTCTCCAGACCCTACAACCGTTTCCCAGTTGTGATCTGGGTCACTGTAGTCTTCTGTGTTTCGGACTTTAATGATTTGGTGAGATTCTGGATCGGAGATGTATAGAGTTCCGTCCATTGGGCTTAGAGACATATGGTAGCGGTAGGAAACCCTGGTAGCACTGAAAATTGAAGCGTTGTTAGTGTTAAAGTGCTAGCAAGTTAGAATAAATATTTCTTACTTTAATCTTACTACAGTCCTGACAATTCCATCAGTTTGAATCTTCCTGATCAAATTAAAGTCCCCAACAAACAGTGAACCATCTCTGTCACTTGCCAAAGCAACAGGAGCTAGCAGTCGTTGCCTAGATGCTTGACCCTCACAATCCATACAGTCTAGTGGTCTTTGATGTCCATCACCCATAGCGGTAAGAATAACCCTAGGTTTGTGTTTGAGGTAAATATTTGAACCATCCCCCTTTTGTAATATTCCTGAAATAATAATAATATATGTATTTAAGTTGAAGTATTTTATAGAGCAGTGCTTACCTTCATGGAAATTATATCTGTGATGAATATCCAAATTCCATCCTCCTACATCAGATATGCTCATGTCGTGACCACTAAGTTTCGTGGTCTGTACGTCCCAAATAATATCCTTGCAGTCACTATATTGATATCCCACTTTCACTATAGCTGTAGTGACTCCATAAACTCTCTGTTTATAGACATTTAGACGATTCCATGCGTAAGTAAACTTGATGTGAGGATCAGCCTCGAAAACCTTCTCAAACAAAATTCCTTCTATGGTGATTCTAAGATGGATCAGTTTGAGAGTGGGAGGAATAACATCAGGTGTCAATTGAAGTTGAATAGTTGAAAGATACCCTGCGGCACGTGAACTGTGATATACCAGATGCAGACCTGTACCAGGAATGCCTAGACTTTCTTGTATTACTTGGGATTCAGTTAATATGGCACTCTTATCGGGACAGGCTCCTTGGAATCCGTGCTTCCATGTTGCAAGGACCACGGGTTTCATGGTGTCATAGTCATGAGTCCCGCAAGGTTGTGGTATGGAGATTATCGATTTTTCTTCACCAAGTGTCATGATAACGTTGTCTATGATAACAACTTCGTTCCATGGTACAAATACAATGTAACTTTGTGGTCTGAAGGGTGATCTTCCGAATTGTAATGTTACAGCACCACCTCCGTTCACCAAAAGATCAAACCATCCGTCGTCTCTGGTTAATGTGAAGCCTTCAAGTGGTGTGCTGGTACTTACACGGACTCCCATGAGTCCTATGCCCATTTGGGTCACTACCCGACCCCGTACGACAGCAGATCGGCTGAAAAATATACCAGTTAATTACTATCCGGATCAAGTAGATGTGTTTAAGATTTCTACTAAACTATCTAAGTCCATACAAAGCAAAAATCAAAAGTCACAATCACAATGGGTAAAATTGACGGAAAATAAACACAAAAGAAAAACTAGCAGGCAAAATTTTTGATGGCCCAATCTTCATACTATCATCTAGCGGTAAGATGCATCTTAAGATTCTACTCTCTTTTTCTACTTGTAGTGCTCTCTTGGTTTGAATAGTGGGGCCTTACCTCGTGTTGAAATGATTCCAGAAAACGCTGAGCAGCAAGAATAGAAAAAAGCCAATTTGTTAGATCAAATTCTTCTATTCCGATTGTGATCTTTTATTTAACTAATGGTGACATAAGATCGTAAGTAAATACAGTTAAATTGTGAATTCGTATATCGGTCTAATTATTACAACGTTGCAAATTATGTTTTCTAGGAACATTAATAACTAGTATACAAATTCTAGTTCTATTCCAGTTCCATATACATAGAGGATGATGATATTTTTATGATGATATTTCAACTGCAATATAGTTGATGATATAGGCAAAGGAATTAGAATTTTAATTTAATAGCACAATTCACTATTACATAGAGCAAAATTGAAATTAAATTATTTTCATTATTTCCCTCATTAAAAAACACATTTCATTCATTAAAAAATTTCATTTTCTATCATATAATTTTTATATATTTTTTTTTATATTTCACTGTATTTACTTACTGTTAATGGTATCAAGAATGATTCTATTCAATATAAGAAGTGTAAAAAAGGAAGATACTGTATATAGAAATAACAATAGGATGTGTTTTCAACTGGGGCACAACAATGCATCTATACTTAATCATTTTTGCAAGGAACATATATAATATATAGATAACACGAAATCGTATTGAATCAGACACTTTTAGAGGGTTAGGGATTAACAATAAGGGGAGTGGAATATATAAGGTGTTCCGAATTGAGCGGATAAAACTTTACCAAAATATTTTATTTATTACTAAAAATATATTTTATTGAATTTGTTTGAAAGAAAAGACTAAGGAATAAATCCGTAGTAATACTAGTCCAAAAAAATAGTAATACTATTTCTATAGAGCACCAAATAATCTTTTAGTCACGTGATTTTTTAGTCAAATGAAACGTCAAATAGAACTGTCAAGGATGGATTCCGTCCATCTTGCATGGATACATGGATAGCATTATACTAAGGGCTGGCAAAGGTTAGTCTTGGGTCGAGATTTCCGAATGTAAGAAGAGTACAATGCGTTTATAATGTACTGAACAAAGAGGGAACAGTGAACAACAGTGAACCAAGCCAAACGTATGAAATAAACCGAGAAACTGTGCACATTGCTAAGAGACGTGGAAGGGGATAAACAGATTTGTCGCAGTCGACCGGTTGACCCAATTATTAGTACTTCTGTCAGTACTTAAAGTTCTAGGGTCATCATGCGTTCAGCTTCACGATTTAATTACGTCTCGTGATACTTCATTTGTTTATTTATTAACGAGTCGTTGTAATTTTTTCTATAGCTTGAACTTTTTTAAGTGCAAATTAGAAACACTTGCATTTTTGGTAAAATTAAGTGGAATTGAGTTGGTGTTCGACAGTGGTCGCGCTATTAGAACTCTGAAGTCAAAAATCGATATCTCGAAATCCATTAGAATTAATTGATTGTAGTTTTTCAAAAACTTCTTCGCAGATAGTATGCAAAAATTTTTATAAATAAAAAAGTTATACGATTGCTGAAAACTGCTATGCACTAAAAGTAAATAGATGGGTTGTTTAAATTTTAGAATGAAAAAACAAACAACCTTACCGAATTTTTCTTATGTAAACATATTGTAAATAATCCGATCTTTAAAATAAAAAAAAACTTCAATATCTAAAGTGGTTCTTAAGTTACGGCGTATAATGTGTAAAAAAGTTGAGTTTTTAAATTATCGCGATTACTGACGTTTTCTCGTTATAAAAAAAATGGATACCCTAATGATATCCTTATAATTCCATTTCAGATGCTCAGAAACATATCTAATGATTTTATCTAGTTACCTTTCGAAAAAAAGTCTTAAAAATAAGCGGTTTGCGATCGTGATTTTACTTTACTTGATAGGAAAAGGCGTACCGGCAACAACGCAACAGCACACCGTCGCATTTCTCTCACTCCGACTTAATAAGATCCCTATGAGATTTACTTCCACACATGTAAATACCGAACCAAAAGTAACAGTTGCCAGCACGGTATTCCTTCCTAAATTCTTTCATTCGAAGGCTCAAAATAAAACGAACACTTTATTGGTAAAGTTTTGACGTCCGCATAATTCAAAAACACCCTCAATATATAAAAAGAACCATTAGGCTTAGGGGAAGTGTATACACATACCTCTCGTTAAAAGTCTCCTGGCGCGCGTAATTCTGCAGGCTGCCCTCGTCGATCAGGAACTTCATCCTCTCGAAGAACGAGGCCGTTATCGCGGGAGGCTGTTTTCTTAGCAGGATGTCGATGGGCTTGGGCGAAGACACGCACAATTGGCTGCTCTTGCAGGCGGGGCTGGTGCAGCATTCGGGGTCTTCGCAATCGCTTAATCCGTCTAAAAAGCGAACGCAGAGACTGTTAGGGTATCGATAATGGCGTTCAATTTCGGGGCACAAAGAACGGGAGAACGAGTGGAGCACTCGCGATAGCAAAGCGTATTTACTTTAATCATATTTTTCTTTTGTGTTCGATATTTTTGCAATTTTCGTGAAGGCGTCAAATAAATCTAAACAAAATTATACAGATCACAAATTTAAGATTTGTCAGCATTCATGGGACATAGGGCGCAGAATAAATTTTAATAACGCCAAAATTATAAGGAAAGAACCGATAGCCTCTAAAATAAAAATAAAAGAGGCTTTTTAATACAATCTAATAAAAATAAATATATTGCTCATGCATCTGTAGATGTTAGTAATGTATGGCAATCGCCTTCTTTGATTTTAAAGAACAAAACATAAATAAACATAACATACGTAAAAATTAAAAATAATCATACAGAAAGTTTGGGATTTTTTGGTTTTACCTTATTAAGTAATTGTTATCAGGTAGTAATTGTAAATTTTGAAGTTTAACTTGATATAATGTCATTTTAACAGAACGTCAACGGTTTTTGTAGACGTATCTATTTTAAAAAACTAAAGTGTTCTCGAATAGTTGAATTTAAATATTTTTTTTATCTTTGTATTTTTTTGCTTCCGACGACGGAAAGATACACTTTCCGAAACGTTAAGAATTTTTTGTTCGTTAAGCAAATTTGTATATCTGTAAAACTTAAAAATAACTGTGAACTTATAAATATATAAATATGCAGAATGTGGGTAACGTAGGTGGTGGCAACATTGTAATGGGTCTATACACCAGCAGACAAGAAATTTCAGTCAAATTTCAAACATGAAATTTTTCTTGAAAAATGTGAAATGTAAAATTGTCAGTTTTCACATTTTTTCACAAGTCCTCGATTTCACTACTACAGACGAAAGAAAGAGGCAAAAAATTTTTCGGAAATTTTCGCAGAGGAAAAACTGACAGACTCACCATACTTAAGCGACTCAGAAAGTTACCAAAGTATTTAAATAATTCTACTTATATTTGAATTTCTACCAATAAAAATAGGCTTACCTTTGTCATTGTCCCTTCCATCATTACAATTCTGTTCCAACAACAAACTACAGTCCGGTCCATCCCATCCATTGTCGCACCTACACTCCCAAACGTTATCAGAATTGAACCTGCACTGACCGTGCGCAGAACAGCTGTTCGGACACCCCTCTATCGTGCAGTGTTTTCCGTTCCAGCCAGTGACGCACAGGCACGTTCCGTTTTTGCACTGACCGTGTTCGTTGCACCGTGGATCGCACTGTTTTAGGTTGCAGAACTCTCCTGACCATCCAGGGTCGCACTGGCACGCTTCAGAGACACAATGACCGTGATTGCCGCAGTCCAGATCGCAGAGTTCTGAAAAAAGTTTTCTGTTTTTATAAATATTCTGAAACTACGCTAAAAACTGTAGTTCTATGAAGGGGCTGGCTTTTCTGGTTTTGGGTACCGATTTTCGTGTGTACGAAGAGTATGGTCAACACCCTTAACTTATAAGATGTACTGAATAAAGATAGAAGGCAAGTATTTTCCCAAGCGCATGGAGTCTAGCGTCAGATTAAGTGGTTATGTAATAAATACTTCGTATTTTTGCTCTCTCCGACTCACTCGATTGCCATAGCGATTCACTCTTATACATGTAAACGCCGACCCAAGGTTTCGCTTGCCAGCAGGTTATATTACATTATATCGCTTGTCAGGAATAGAAATTGAAGCCAAATTTTTGAGATGGAGCTATACAAAATTCACATAAGTCGGTCCTTTTCGTTCAATAGCTTTGAATTACGCAAGCGTGATAAGTACTTCGCGATTAGTTGAGTTATTTCACACTAATCAATAGAAGTAATTTTCTAAGTTTCTATCTACCACGTAAATCAAGTTAGCGTCTGACTATTCGCACCTTTACATATCAATTTAAATTTAATCTCTGACATATTTAAACAAAAAATAATATATTATAAGTTATTAATATTTAGAGTTTAAAATAGTGCGCGGGCAGGTGACAGCGTTCAGCGATGAAGTAGGCGTTGAATCAGATCGTCTTATTTGGTGCGCGCGCACGAAAATCCTGTTGAACGAAAAGGATAGACTTATGCAAGATTGATATTCCTATTTCTTTTCTTTAGCTCCACTTTCGACTCATTGTGTAAATGCGGTACCAGCAATATATTCTTCTAATATATTTGATATAACGTATAATACCTTTAGAACAATCCTCTCCGGACCATCGTGGTTCGCAGGTACAAGTTTGCGATTCCAAATCAAAAGATCCATGTCCGGAACAGTCTGGAAGACACTGAAGAGCTTCCTTGTCCATCTGGGAACAATCTGCACCTTTCCATCCTTTTTTACAGATACAAGTACCATCGACACAGTACCCGTGACCCGAACAGTTGGGATGGGGACAATCAGCTGTATTACAACAATAAAAATTACATTATTTCTATACCTTTGTGGAGAGTTTAATTCTGGAAAAAATGGTCAAAGAAGCAGTAGCCTTTAAACAAAAAATAAAAGAGCCTTTCATAATCGAATCAAATATAAATAAATAGTAAAATATAACATCTTAAATTTTAAGGTTTCTGTTTTAGTGGTGAAAATTAATTCCTTCTTAACGGATGCTATTTCAGCAATTTTTATTCCGAATTTATTTTGAGCATATACAGGGCACAACAATAAGATGAAGTTTTTTGCCCGAACTTTGTAACACCCTGTAGGGTGTAGCAGCTGTAGTAGTTATTGCTAAATCAAATCACATTGTAGCCTCATCTTTTGTTTTTTTAATCACGACATTATCTTTGTTTGTATTGGAAATACGCTGCTTTAAAAACAAATCAAACTTTAAAAACAAATCAAACATCAGAACGTAGGTAAGTTTAATCTGAAAACTAACTAAAATATGAAAATTAAAAAGAAAAATAAAGAAATTTTAAGGGACTAATAGGTATCTAGTGTCCAATCGCCTGGTGATTGGACACTAGACGCCAGAACTGTTCCGCGCCATATGGGGGCACTAGGCTATTGCGCACAGCTCCTTTCAGAACCGTTCTGAGTAGCCCAGGGCGTAAAGCTCTGGAACTTGAAGTTCGCGAATGGAGGACAGCAAATACGATTAACATCCGTTACAGATAATGGCATTTCTTAATTTGACAGTCGCTGTTGTCATATTGCAAATACTCATAAATCCGTTTTCGCCTATGTCGCCTTGATTATTAACACGTACAACTTTCTGTCTACGAAGCATTTTTCCGAGACGTTCGTTTTAAAACAGCATATCTCCAATACAAAAAGAGATAATGTGGTGATTAAAAAAACAAAATGCTCCCAAAAGATGAAGCTACAATGTGATTTAATTAGCAATAGCTACTACCTCTGCTGCGCCCTACAGGATGTTACAAAGTTCGGGCAAAAAACTTCGTCTTATTGTTGTTCTCTGTATATGCTCAAAGTAAATTCGGAATAAAAATTTCTGACGTAGCATCCGTTAAAAAGGAATTAATTTACAATTAAAAAAATATCAAAGTCTAATGAGTGGTCCGCGAGAAATCCAACTTAATAACAACACTAATTTTTGGTGGCCGTTTTTTTTTGCCGGTGAGTTTATAAAGTGTAATTAAAACCACTATTTTATTCCACTAATTGCGAGGTTCTGAATGAAGCTTAACAGTTTATTCTTAAAAACGAAATTTCATAGGAATAAAAAAATTAAATCATTATAATATATATTATGATTGGCTTTAGTTACTTTCCAACCATTGTAAGAATTCTTGAAAAAACCAAGTTTTCATACAAGTCTAAATTGTTCAGAACTTGGTTTTAGAGAAGGGCCATGCATTCTTAAAAATTATATTGACAATTAAAAAAGTTATTAGTAGCGGGTTTGTTATTCATAGAAATATTAATAATAGAGTAGATGAGGCAATGATAGCGTGCAGAAGACAAAGAAATTAATAATAAAAAGGTCCCGGTATTTCGGGAAGTCGATTCAATCAATGGCCGTGTAGTTTTTTGATACAACTAGAAATAATATTAATTTGACACAAACAGGAAAATACAAGAATTTCTAAAACTTGTAACATAATAATTATGGAGAGTTTCTACTACAATTACTAAAAATAATTAGGATTAGTTAGCTATATTTTTGATATAAAATATTTACATTATCTTATTTTTTTATTAGAGATATAGATTGTTCAGTCATCGTTCAACGTTACGTCATCATTATTTGTCAAATATGAGTTTTAGGGTGTGTCTGAGATCAGTTCATATTGTATAAAAACATTTAAGTGCATTCCTATATATTATTGATTGAGCGAGTTTTTGCAATTTATTAATTTGTTCTTAAACTCTTAATCAGTTACTATTCCTTTAGTTACAATCCTTTGAACTGTTAAAATTCCTATTTCTAAAACATCAACAACTCGCTATATTATTTTAAAATGCTATGAATTTGTATTTTGCATTGGAATATTACAACTTTGCATTGTACAGGGTGGTCGAAATTGGTCTGTTTTAACAGAGAAAACCTATTTCCTGACTAGATAGACCAAAACTGCCTGTTGATATTTTCACTGCGAACTGAGATACGGGGCCTTTTTTAATATTACTACATATTTAATAGCATCTCAGTTGGCAGTGAAAATATCAACAGGCAGTTTACGTCACTAAACGTGTCTCAGAAATCGAGCTCATGACATCTATGTCGGTTTTGCTCTATCTAATCAGGAAATATGTTTTATCTGTCAAAACAGACCAATTTCGACCGCCCTGTACACTTACTTCATATAGAGCGTCCAAGAGTGCCCCTTTCTCGTGAAAAATAATTTATTAAAAATGAATTTTGTTTGACAGCAACAACCAATTTTTAATTTTGACATTGCTTGATGTACGTTAATCAAATGACAATTACTAAAAAGAATATGCAGTAATTTACGAAATGCCGTAATGACGTCACCAATCTCTTCCATCTGGTTATCAAGTGATTGAGAGAGTTCGACAATATATGACGTGACGTTGAACGATGGTTGAACATTCTATATATCTGTTATTATCATTTTTAACTTATTATATATCATTTTTTAATGATTATTAATATTTATTAACTTAAAATAATAAACCAAAAAATTTAAGTCATACTGAACTCCCCGCATTGCCAGAGGTGGTAATACATGCTCCTTAGTGTCAAAGCCCATTATTAAAAATAAACCATTCATTAAAAATCAATGGTTTATCCAAAATACATTGCATTAATTTACAAGACCTGTTATTAGTAGTCAAACAAAACAAACATGGTGGTTAATACAGAGGGTACACGTTCTTACCCTCTTCGCAAAATTTCCCTTTGTATCCTCGGATGCAGTTGCACTTTCCATTAGCACAGTGTCCATGCCCATTGCAGTCTGGTACCTCGCACTCGTCGTGCCTCAGTTGGCACTCTTTGCCCTTCCAGCCTGGGTTACACTGACATTCCCCGTTAATATATTCACCTCTTTGACTGCACAGTACCGGACATACACCTAGCAGGACACAGAAATGAAGAAATCATGCAAACAGTGACATTTTGGTTAGTGACGAGATATTGGAATAAGTGCCATTGAGAAATAAATATGTTGAACGTGTAAATAAATGCGGATTTTATTCTGATTGAATTCAGTCAGAGTGCTAGCCATTGCCTGGAAACTTATACGGTGAAATTTTGACAAAATAATTTAGTATTGACTGAGGACACGGTATGTTGCCGGTGCGGTGGTAAGAAAAATAATTTTTAGAGGTTACTAGTTTATTTGGTTAGTTTTAAGATTTGGACCTGCGTCGAAAAAATACCGGTTTGTTTTGAATTGAAAACAGAATTGACATCTATGGATATATAAAAGCCTTCAACGTGAAAAGTCAAAGTTTCTAATTGTTTTATTACACTCTCATGAATAGTTCTCATTTTAGAAGTGTTTACTGTAAAATGATTAAGTTTATAAAATAAGTCTGAAAATAATTTTGCAGTTACTTGTCAAAGAAACATTCCACATATAATAGTTATTTTTTATACAAGACGATAAAATGGTATTTTAAGAAAAGATTAATTCATGAGCGATGAAATCGCGAGTGAATTAATTTCCGGAGACGATAATACAATTTTATAGTCGTGTATAAAACAATATTTTTTTTCCATAGCGAGTTACGTTTTAAAAAATATTCAGAAATTATTATTTCAAGGAATTTATTACGAGTAGAAAAATTATTGTGCTGGGTTGGCGTTGGTTTCTATGTAATTTGACAAATAAATAAAGTTGTAATAAATAAATCTCTTTAGTTGTCAGTTTTGAGTCAACATTTTTTAATTCTCTTTCGTGTCAATTGATGATTGAATTGGAGCCAGAAATGGCTCAAAACGAAATAAGTCAATTCCCAACAGATATTCAGGCTGAGGCGACAAACGTCATATCCAAACTACTTCCATTTAAATCCCGAATAACTTATGAAAAGGAATGCAAAAATTTTCAAAAATGGAAGCAATTAAAAAACGTGCGAGAATAAGTTTTAACCTATCCTCGCTGTTAAGTATCATTTAATCTACCCTTGCGGTTAAAGTACTATTTTATCTACTATTTTTGATAGATATAAGGCAATTTTAACAGTTGCTATGGAAAAAAGAAATATATCGTTCCAAATGTTTGTAGATAGTAAAGTGGGCAGACATCAGCTAGTTTTTATATAGTTCTGTTAACTATACTTATGTAAGTTTTATCAAAAATATTGTGATTTAATGAATACCTTGTAGACAAAATTTATTTTTAATAAACTGTAAAATTTATCTATTTTTATGTTTTATTAAAGTTACCCTGATATATTAATATAAATCCTTTGAATTCAAATATAAATATAAAAAACATTTAGAGCAGAAATTGCGAAGGCGCTGTTTCGCATGAAGAGTTTAACAGCCTTAATTTCCTTTATACATAAGTAACTATTATACATTATACATGTTCTATATTTTTATTCCTCTATGAACAAAATTATCCTAGGAACATGCTGTTGGATTAAAATCACGTAATGATGCTCCACTATCCGTTTTGTACTTACTTTCGCTGCAATCATCCCCTCCAAAACCTGGATTACACTGGCAATGGCCCATGAGACATTCGCCTTTACCACTGCACCCATTGGGGCAGTTTTGTGTCATGTCGTCGGCGACCACGGCTACAAACGTAATTTCTTGCGGGTCACCGTCGTCGTTGTAGAGTGATAAGAACCAGTGACCTTGCTCCATGTAGTGAGTTACCTCCTTCTTCACAGAAGACTAAAAAATACACATTGTAGTTAGTAAACAAACATTACTCCGAGTAGCATTTTTAGACGCAAAATCGGAAGAAAATATCTGCTGAGAAACATTGCGAAACAGTTTCGTCACATTTTTGATACATATGTTTCGTAACATAAATCGCTTTTTGTTTTGAAACATTTTACCAAAATATGGTATCGCTACATAAGCTATAACAATAAAGATCTTAGTGTCACAAATTTTTCGAAACTTTTAAGGAACAGATGTGGCTCACATTTACAGATTTCGTACCCGTTTTGTGCCTGAAAAGTTTCCATAATTTATTTGATATTCTGTCGAATACGAGAACATAACCTTACTTTCTTGTTTAGATTTTGTTCTGCAATTTCTGCATTTAAGCATTCTTCAAGGTTTTATAGTACTATAATTAAAAAGCAGAAGGAAAGACATATTTATAGTGAGTTCAAATACAGACATTTTTCTTATGCAATTTTATAATTATATATTATAGGCATTACAGATATGGGCCCGTATTCTGTAACTTTGACATAAAAACGTTACGCTTTCAAAGCGGTGAGCGCAAGTATTCGATCAGCGAAACGCAAGGCAGTCGATTTTGGTATTCTCGTTGCCATGCGAATCGTGTTCTGGATACGCGTTGAGCACATATTGGCAACATCACAATTTCTAATGTAGGTAATAGTCAAAAGTTGATAAGTGACGGATGTTACAATGAAAAATGTCAATGTTACGTGAATTTCATAACCTATTGTTGAGTTATGTCAAGCTATTTTTCTATGGATATGTCATTATTCTTATTATACGAGGGAAGTGTTGAAGTCGCTTCTCAGCATTTTCGATGTTTTGAACAATATTTATAGCTGCCAAGTCGTAAATTATCAATTACTTATTGAGGAATTTACAGAAGAAGTAGTAATTTTCACTAAAGAGCAAGATAATGCACAAAATCACAATTCTTTCGATTTTCACTGACAGTTCGACAAGTAAGACGATACTTTAAGGCAACCGTTTTCAAAGCGCTCAGCGCAATCAGTAAAGACGCTAAGCGCGTCAGACGAGAATACCGAAATCGTTAATTAAGTGCGCGCTCAGCGAAAATTAACGTCATATACGCTGAGCGTCTAAAAGCGCTTAGCGTTTTCAAAGTTACAGAATACAGGCCATGATTTGTTTTAGGAATAAATGTAATAACAGCCACTAACCATATCCAACAGGAGACCGAAGAAAAATGTTACTAGCAAATATTTTTTTGTCTTTTTTCCACAATGGAATACATGTTTTATGTTTTAATTGTGTTATAATAAGTAAATATTTTTTTGAATTATTTTGACCAGAAGTTTTCATTGGCGTTTTTGATAGGTGACTAGTTCGAAATTTCTACACAGATAGCGCTAAATCGAAACATTTTGGAAACAACGTTTCCATTTATTGTCGATTCGTTTTCGAAATACGAGTTTCCCTCTTTTTAGACACGAATATGATATAATGTAGATGATTTGTGTTCGACTCCATGTCAATGTTATAAAATAATAAATTAAAATTCCGCCATGTTGGCTAGTGATATCATAGTCATACCAAACAATTAACCAAAAACAAATCATATTTAGTTTATTTTATACAGGGTAACAATTTGAAAACGAACAGTATTTAATATTACCTCTACCGATGATAGTATGAAAATTTGGCGAAATACGTCAATTTACATATCAAGGGGAACAATTTTTGAGGCATTTGTTGTCGTGTTACTATCAGTTCTTTGACCCCCAGGGCACCTACCCCTAAAATTTAAATGGTAACCTCTATTTCTTTTACATTTCATTTTTGTGTTCCTTCTAAAATTCTCAAAAAAATAATGCAGTTTATGTAAAATTCTATAAGAAACACAAAAATGGTAAAAGAAATAGGGGTTGCTATTTAAAATTTTAAGGGTAAGTGCCCTGGAGATCAAGGAGTTGAAAGTAACACGACAACAAATGCCTCAAAAATGGTCCCCCTTGATATGTAAATTGACGTGTTTCGCCAAATTTTCATATTATCATCGGTAGAGGCAATATTAAAAACCGTTCGTTTTCAAATTGTCACCCTGTATAAAATATGTCTATGACCTTTTCTAATTACTAAATTATAAAATCTTAAAAACACTTACATGAGACGCTCTGGTTGTCCTAGCTTTGAACCCGCTAAGAACCTCCAAAATGTGGTACTGTGTATGAGTAGGCAAGGCATTCCTCCTGGCATAAACCCCGATACTAGCTCCCCTTGGTATGCTGTAGTCGAATTTGACGTAGGCAGCTTCCGATTGGTAGAACTGCATGTTCCAGTAGCCGTAGGGTGAGATTTCTTTGGACAGTCTTTGACCCAGGGCTATTTGGGAGAAGGTAGTTCCGTCTGGCGGGAACGATTGCGCTGGGAAGGTTCTAGCTCCTAAGGAAAATTGATCAAGTTAATTCGATGGTAATAATAAATAATATAAGCGTTGTTAAATTGTATCTTTGATGAGGTTAAATATCGCTCTTAATATTGAATAAACAGATTAAAGACGAGATATCAAAAGTTTTAATATAGCTGACTTATATTTCGGTTAATAAGTGGCGTTCTAATTTTATTTAAAACGTTTTTTTTATTTAAACGTTATTTTATCGCAATCCATATCCCGAACTTATTGTTAATTTAAAAGCATAAAAAGAGTGTTACAAAATGATTTTCCATTTAACAAACAGAATTTATAATTTAAAAGTTGTAAAAAAACCTGACTTTTGACATAAAAGACGGATAAACAATGTTTGAAACCATGGAAATACGAATATGAAATTTGCTACCCATGATACAAAGAATACAAGGTATGATATTGCGCAGGTTGGTCACTACGTCACAGGTGATAAACGGCACCATTGGTCGGCAAGCTCTGCGCGCCAATTTCAAATTGTCAAACAGATTGTGTCATCTGTGAAATTTGATTGTGTCAAAATGTGAAAATAATTTTTCAAATGTCAAGCTCGATGTCAAAACATAACTTTTGGGGTTATGTCCTAATTCTTCCCTATTTTAGGTTTTTTTTTTATTAGTGGCAATTGGACAATATGGATATTTTTTTGTATGGCGTATGACGTCACAGGTGGTATGCGCAAACTTAACGAAATTGGAGCCGCTATCGATCATACCTTGTTTTTTTTGTACCATGTTTGCTACCTAGCAAAGATTTACGTTGTTGCCAAGAATATTCGCTGATTAACTAAATAATGCTATCTTGTACCCACTTCGCACTAAAAGAGGTTCTAAAAAGAACAATGTACGACTGCAAGGTCTCCTAGTAAACATTCTTAAGCTTAAAATATCACAACACAATTCATTTAAACCAAAAACTCGTAATACAAAACTAAAGTGTCAAAACGAATGACAATGTCAGGAAATAAATAAATAAATGTGGCAACTTGACATTTTTTACAGCAGAGTTACGACCTGTATCACAAGCGGGAAATTTAAAATCCAGTTAGTCCACTGGGCGCCGAATATGTCCATGGTTGGCAACAATGAATTTAAATATCGCGCCCTCGATTACGTAACTAAAAGTCCACTTGGTATCGCTTATAGAAAAATAGTATTAGGCTCCCTCCATAGTCTTTTTATTCAACAATTTTTAGTTATTTATGTATTCAAAAAACAAAGCGAAAGCATACAATGAAGGATGTGTCGGTATGAGTCGGTAATTTTTGCAAACAAAAATTAACAGTTTGGAACAGAATTACTCTTATAAGACTTGATAAATATTTATTAGTACATAATTAAAAAAGTGTATAATTAAAGTTGTGTAGTATGTTCAATTCTAGCTTCAATTTAGAGCCAGAGCTAAATCTAATAATAAAAACCAATCAAGCTGTATGCATGCAATTTTCTACAAATATTAGATACTATCGCATTCGCCGATCTCAAATGAAGAACATATACAGACACAAACCCCCGATAAGCGTATATGTATGTTCACGTAACAGCATTATCTGAGAGAAGCACAGATATTGCCTGGAATTAGGCGATCGGGGCTTCCCTCAGGAACATACATATAGGGTGACTCAAACAACAAAAAAATAGGACTAGTATAGGTCTAATATATTTTCAATTTAAAAAAAATCTCCGAATGTGACTTAATACCTAAAAATCCTTAACTAGTCTCTTTGGAACTATTTCTATCAAAATAAACATTTTTATTTTCTAGTTTCCTAGTATTATAGCTCAAATCGCTAAATTTAAATCACCCTTACAGACACTAACTGACAAAGCAAGCAATAATTTTCCAATCGTAGCTACGAATCGGGACACAAAACAGTGTTAATGATGTATTGATGCCACTGTGAGATATTATTAATGAAGCTGGCTGATTGGTTAAACATGCGATACACATGAGTTGTTGTACAGGGTGAGTCAACGAGAGAATAAAGCTTATTACCTTAGTTTAGAGCTCCTAGTCTAAAACACATGATAAAACTGTTCTATTTAATATGAATTCTTCATTCTTAAAACAAATGGGATAATGAACTTTATCACTGACTCATCCTATCCACCTACAGGGTGTTTCAAATAAAATGTGCCATCTCTCGTGGGGAGATTCCTTATGTAAAATAACATTTATTTTTCATATGAACATAGGTCCGATTCTGCTTTGTTTCGTAGCTATAGGGTGTTAAATCTTATTTTGGGGTATTTATTATAATTTTCCTCCAAGTGCTTTTAGCGATTCGAATGAAATTTTGAGGGAAAAAGCTATTATAAGTGCGACATATTTTAATGCGAAAAATGTGTCGACAAATTCACCAGGGACGTGCATATGGTTTTTCTAAAAAAAAAAAAAAAAAAAATAAAAAAAAACTGTGCTCCACTGCCTTTTTTTTCTTGTTAGCATACTGGTTTAGGCCATTTAATGCCGATTAAAAGTGGTCTTTTTATAGTTTGTCGATTTCAGTCTCCTTGATGAGATATTATACACAATTTTATTAATTTACCTTAATCCAAAACTATGTAATAGCAACCTTTAAAAAATTTAGTGTCATTAACTACCCAAAGTGTTAAATACTCATTGACACTTCACAAAAAATTAAAAAAAAAGTGTGCGAAAACATCTGTGCGGAAATGCATAGTTTTAAAGTTACAAGATATTTAAACTTAAAAAAAAAATCCTTTGTAATTATCTTAAATAGCATTATTTTTCTTTTCCTTGAATTTACTTTAGGGAGCACTGAATATCAGTATTATACATTTTAATAAAACATAATATGATTAAATAAATAATTTATTAATTTAATTTTATTAATTCTGATTAATAAAATTCCATTTATCAAGATACAACTTTTAATCGGCATTAAACGGCCTATACAATTCTGCTAAGTAAAGAAAAAAAAGTCAGTGGCGCACATCTTTTTTTAGAAAAATATTTCAGTAATAACCCATATGCACGTCCCTGGTGAATGTCTATACTTTTTTAGTACTAAAATATGTAACATATAGTAAGTTTTACTTTAAAAATTTCATTCGAATCGCTAAAATCATTTGATTAAAAAACTCGAAAAAAAATGAAGACTTTAGCAAAGCAGAATCGGATTATACATAGTAACATAAAACATAAAAAATAAATTTTTTATCAACAACCGTTTAGTTATAACGTTTTTACATCACTATTTTTTTAGTATTTCAGTTACGTTATGAGATTCATAACACAACTAGTGGTGTTATGAATCTATAACACAACTAGTTTTTATAAAAATGAAAAACAACTACGAAAAATGTGACAAATGTCATAGTTAAAGATGTTAAAGGTGGGCGACTAATAAACGAAAATTAAAACAGCATTTTCTTATTTTTTGGTTGTAGATAAAACGTTTTACATGACACGTGCGTTTAAACATGATTACAACACTCGTTGTTGCAATCATGTTCATAAACACACTTTTACTGTAAATAACTATTATTTCTAGATGAAGAATCTCCCCACAACGCATGCTTTTTTTGAAACACCCTGTATAAAGCAATCAAAGCATAACTTAGTTTAATAATTTAATTAAAAAATGCGGCACTGAGTAAATGTTACCTTCTAAAATAAGAATTGTGGGTGGAGGAGGTAATTTCGTAGTAACCTCTGCACAATTTCTTAAAACATCTTCTGTTACCGACGAAGTCTCAACGTCTTCATAAGCTGAAGTAGTTGAACTCATACGATATTTCTTATTTGAAGTTGTACCATACTCTTTGGACCCAAACAATCCATAATAATCATAATCCGAAGTCGAATTCCCATCTGAAAATTCATTTGAATCGTCTAAACAAGGACACTCACACTCACAAGCGCCTCCTTGAAGGCCGTGAGCTGATTCTTGTTGAAGCTTTTGTGCCTTGTCTTGCTCGCTAAGCTGCGTAAACGAAGCTGCTTCGGTTTTATCAATATTTACACCGGGTTCTTTACCGTCAGTGGGAACAGAGACAGACAGAACATATACAGAGTGAGTTTGGTAAGGATTGTGAGGATTGGGGTCTGTGGAGATAGTGACATTTACCAGGACTCTGGAAGTTTGTTGGGAATCTTTGTTTGGAGAGGGTATTTCGAATATTTTTACATTAGGCTCGGTAAAGCTGCTGGCGTTAGTGGAATTGTTAGTAGAAGTGTCGCTGAATTCGTTAACTTTAATATCTTTGAGCTTGTCGGTAGTAAGTGGTGCAGAAGATAAATTTATATTAGTTAATTCTTTAGAATTTGAAGAAATGTTCGTTTCGTTATCTTCTTTAGCTCTTTCTTCAGCTGAATAACTTTGTTCGTACAAAAATATAGGCGAATCTTGTTGTAGTTCTTCACTTGAAGACTTCTTATTTACTGTATTGTTTTCTAATCCTTCATCAAATAATGAGGCATCATTAGAATCATCATCGTTCGATAGTAGGTCTTTGTATAGATCCACCAAATAATCTGTTGTAGTTGGATGGACAGGGACTTCATTTTCTTCATTTAATTCATCAGTGGTTGTGCTTTCTTCTTTTAAAACTTCAGTAGATATATACCCTTGATCGTTTTCAGAAATTTCGTTATTGATTGAAACCAATTCATCTGTAACTTCTAATTCTCTTTCTGTAGTTGTTGTGATTTCATCTTCTTTAAGTACTTTATTAGTGGAGCTAAAAACATCGAACACCCCAAGCTTCGTTGAAGAAGTTTCAACGTCATGCAAATATACAGAGCTATCTGAAGTAGAACCATGCAAACTACCATGCTGTGTAGATGTGGAAGTATCGGAAAGGTCATGCTTAAAAGAAACATCTCTACGTTTTCGAGCGTAGATGGCCTGGTTAGGCTTACCTCCGGTGTTTGTTGCGGGTTTCGGTTTGGTTGAAGTGGAATGATTCGTTTCGGATGGTGCTGTCTTGGAAGAGGGGACGATTTGAGTGTTTTCTCCTACCAGGACTGCACAAGGCTTCGTGCTTTGATATGACCAGTTGATTAAGCTTGATGCTGAAAAAGACAATAAGGAATAATGAGAAGAGCTAAGAACCAGAGAAGTTTTCTACGTAAAGGGCTTGTATATAAAGGGTGAGTCTTAAATAAGTTTTAGGGGTAGTATATATATTTCGACCCCAGAAACATGATTAGGGTTTTTTTTTCGCGAAAAATTTTTGGAAATTTTTTAGTTTTTAGTTAAAAACATAATTTCCTGATAATATGGCAATATAGGTAGTAGATTAAATTTACAAGAAAGAAAACCCAGAAAAGATCCAGTGATTCTCAAAATTTTAGCAAAAAATCATTTTTTTTGGAAATTTTCAACTCGATTATTTTGGACTTATTTGAAAAACGATAAACAGAAAATATGTCTACCAACCCTAAAAATATATGCACTTTTTTGAAACTCACTGTATATCGAGAAATTGACACTTTATGTTCATTTTAATAACAACTTTAATAACAACATAATTTAACAGTTAACTAAGAATATAACTTGTATTTCTTGGTAATGATAATCTGATAATGAAAAAGTTCAAAAAAAAAATAAAACTAAAAAAATCACCCAAACAACTTCTATCCTCAAAATGAAATCATAAAACATTTCGAATGTTCCTTTTTCGAGAGGATCTTTTAAAAAATTCGGATATATTTCGTTTAATTTATCACCCAACACTATACTATTTTCAGTTTAACAAAAGGTCGCATAATGTACCTCGAAATACTCTGCATTCCGCTACGTGTTCATATTTACTACAGACCGACAAAGATCTACAAGAATCTCCTCTTCATTAGTCCCTAAATTTTTTCCAAAAGCAAAAGTTTTGACGGCCGACAATATATAGGCGAAACGTGGTCTTCTCTATGTCCCCCATATGTCGCAACAGCTGGCCTGATGACGGGCGGACACAGGTAAGAAACCTCGACCCAGAAGTGCCACAATAGATACCATTCAATAGAGAGGGATCTTTATCCCTCTCTTTTTTTTCTGACCGTCTCTCAATGAAAAAAGTAATGTTACAAATAATTTCCACTTGATTTTTTTTGTAGGGGTCCTTGTATCGTGTTACCAGATGTGTAATGGAACGAAATACATCCACTGGTGGCTTAATTTGCTTTGAGAGGGTAAAAAATCAGATTAATTCAAACCCTTCCTCTGTTGATCAAGATTAATTTGAACTAGTTGAAAACGATTACCAGCATTTTTTTCATCGATGATTCACGATAACGTTAATTCGGCAATCGTCCTAATTTTGTGCAAGTCCAAATGAGATAGGCAAACAAGCAGTTTAAGTAACCTGTTTCTAGTATTTTCTTAAGCTGGACAATGTTATTTTTCTATTAAAAGGTTTTTTAAGTATACTTTTAGTTAAATATGTACCTTTAAATATTATGCCAAGGTTGTTCACTAAAATTGTAATACTTTTGACTAGTTTTACAAAAAAAAAACATCCAAGCCGTTGGTATTTCAGATATTGAAAATAAATGTTTATTTATTTTATGAATTTATTTCCTTTAGATGCAAAAAATGCAAGGGAAATGTTTTCGTCAGGGAAATGTTTCAGGCAAAACTTTTCAACAAACAAATGTATTAAAATCTTCAATTATTATTGTTAATCTTCTTTTTTATTTTTGTTGATGTTAGATAAGTATTTAATAAAGATATTACAAGAATATTTTGCTTAATTAAATGAGGCGAGAAATAAGAAAAACCGAGTGAGGGAAATGGGAAATGGGAAGAGGGAAGAAATGTAGATAATTTGACACTTTCAAACTTTTTAAAAGTCAGTAATATCAGTATTATGTGATTGTAAATAAAAAATATCATTTTAAATTAGAGAAAAAAATTTTCCGTTGCGTTTTTTTGCATCTGAGTTCATTTATTTTTATTAACTTACCCGATATATATGATAGTGCGGCCGTGAGCACCACGCACAAAACAATAAAGGCTATGGCAGTACACCTCCAGGTACACCTGGAGGCCAACCCTTTTCGAAAATGGAACCTGCTGGCCTGGGGAGGGAAGTGACTAGAATTGGGCCTCCTCAGGTTGTTGCGGACGGGCAATCCGGGAATCTGGCCTCCGTACGAGAGGCTGTTGGTGCCTCCGCCTCCTCCGAGGCTGCCCGCGTGGCCTGGGCCTAGGTTCTTCAGGTCTTTGGAGGGACTGTTACATGACGAGTTCGGCTTGTAGTCGATCACTTGGTTTTTTGGATGATCTGCAAAGAAAGACATATTTTTATTGATCTGCTCGTTATGTTAAATTTTATATAGGCACTTCTTTACAAACATACATATACTTAATAGTTTGATTGAAAGTAGTACGTATCTATAAGCGATACTAATTAAACTTTTAGTTACGTAATCGAGGGCGCATTTTTAAATTCATTGTTGCCAACTATGGACATATTCGGTGTCGGGCTGACTAATTAGAATTTAAATTTTCCGCTGGGGATTCAGGTGGTAGCTCTGCTATTCAACATGTCAAGTTGCCACATTTATTTTTTTTTATTTCCCGACATTGACATTCGTTTTTACACTTCAGTTTTGTATTACGAGTTTTTGGTTTAAATAAATTGTGTTGTGATTCTTAAAGCTTAAAAAATTTTCTAGCAGACCTTGCAGTCCAACACTTTTTAGAACTACTTTTAGTGTGAAGTGTACAAGATATCTTAATAGCCGTTGCAAAAAAAAACTAATCGCAACCTTATATATTGTGAACGGGAAAGAGGTAGTAATGGTCCTTTATGTCCCTAAAGTGCTGTTAAGGAGATGAGTTTTGTTGATGTAAACAATAACTGTTTATATATTTATATAATAATAATAGCTCCCGTATATAGCGTTTAACGCCTTGGGAGTTGCAAGGTACAGCTTGTCATACTAGAGCCGTTCGGTATATAATAAGGAAGGTAATGTGGCTAGCATTACGCTTCAACCGTCTATTATTACCTCAGGATTGTGAATCCCAAGTACTCATTTAAGGCTGAGTCGACCTAGGTACCCAAACTATTTTTATTTTAATAAATGGAGTAACTGGAATGGAGAAGTAAGTAATGAGTAATAATACTAATACTAGTGAGTAATAATTAACTGGAATGGAGTAGTACATACGAGAACATTCGAAACCTTCTCTATGCATCTAATGATTTATGGATTATTCGAGAACTCTTTAGCTGTGGGTATAAAATCCGACAGCTGGAGCCTGAAGAGGACCGAAATAAATAGACGAGTAGAGTTGTCGCGCTCAATTCAAAATAAATTCTTTCTAGATAAATAGTTATAAATAGTTTGTATATAGTTCTTTAAGTCTTTTAATAGTTATTATTTGTTAATTAGTGTAAATAAATTGTGACTTTTTATCCACAGGGAACCGACGAACAACGTAACAATATATTTATAAAAAATATATTTTTGTCTCCTAAAAGATTCTGATTGAAAGAAAATATGTAAATGTGGGCAACGCTGTGCCGGTCAAGCTTAATCACGTGACTAAAAGTTTATTTGATATGAACAATATGTTTAACAAAACCTATTTCTGAAATTCATTGATTTCCGAAGAGTTATTTTTCACAGTAGATAACACAAACATAAACATCAATTCTTGGTAGTCATGCAGTTAAAAATATCGACTGTGTGTGTAAATATTTAATTAGATATACTTATTTAAATTAAATCCTAATCTAAATAGGCGTCCGCTGGGCCTTGACCCGCGACCTCCTAATTTACTGACCCTTTGACACGTTATTTCGGCCTATTTGATTCTTCTATCGCCCGAATGGACGATTTACTGTATAATAAATCCAGCCATTTGCATGTGATAACATTATTCTCGAGTTTTCTGAAAGATATATATGTTTTTCTGGTTTGGGTTCATGGAAGTAAGTTCGAAAATTAATTTCTGGCGATGTTGATTTACGACAATATATCTTATTTGTTTGTATTGTGGTAGATACGATATGACTTTCAGCCAAAGTAATAAAATATACGTGATGTTTTGGACCCATAGACATGAATAAAAGATAGCCTAATCGTAGATATACATTGATTTGTTTGTAATTTGTATTTACTTTAATTTTAAATTTCTACATAAATTACGAGTATTAAGACTTTAATTTAGAGGTTTACAGCAACATTAGAAGAAATCTTCCGTCAACTGGACTGGACCAAAAAATAGATGAAGAATATCTTAACCATCTAAGATTCGCTGATGCTGATGACATAGTCCTAATCGCCAATAGTCCTGAAAAACTACAAGCACAAATTAATGAAGAGCCACAGAGTCAAATCCCTCAAATGGCAATGGGAAGGACACCTGGCAAGAAGAACGGACAACAGATGGACCACAAAAATTACAGCATGGCACCCACGAGGAATTAAGAGACCTAGAAGAAGACTGAACCTGAGATGGGAAAATGATATTAAGAAAATAACAGAGCCCTATAGCCAAGAATAGACAACAATGGGTCCAACTACAAAGAAAGTATGTGAGGGAGGTTACACCATAATTTTAAATTGTTGAATAAGCTGAAAATAATGATGATGATGAATATGGAAAATAGAAAATATGTTTAATATGGAAAAAAAAAGAAAAAAAAAATGGAAAAGAGAAAATATGTTTCTTTTGACCGGGTCTACCACCCCTTAAAATACTTGCACTTATTTTTGGGACACCCTGTATATCTCGGTTACCTTCTTTTCGTACAGTAAAGTTTGTGTACTTGATATGTCTGAAACAAAACCATTCTTTTTGAATTCATACATTTTGACTTCGTTCACGTCCCACTAAAATTCTAAATTCTTCTGTCTTTTCACACCATTTTTAACAGTACCTTGTAAATTTTCAAAATTGTTCAAATCTAATAGAGCTGTATAAACTGTGCTGCCTAAACAAATATTTAGAGTCGACTTAATAGCAGAATTTGTCGTGAATCAAGAGGCTCCGAAAAATATTATTTTAAGATTAGAAGAGCAAACAGAGACCGGCGACCTATCGTTATCCCTAAAAGGTCTATGTTTAAAAAGAGGAGATAAGAACCCCGGGAGCACTTAAGGGCACTACGCCCTTGCTTCTATTGGCCTACGTGACATAGTTTCAGGGTTAATGTGCGGTAAACTACGAAAAATAGAATGTTCTTCCGGTGGGAGCATACTGGTTTACTTCATTTTAAGATTATTCTAAGATATGTCTTAATTTCGTAAGTAAAAAGTTGCCCAGATATCAAAATAGTTGCTGTGGCTCTTGAACATACTTAACTTCTTTCTTTTTAAGATTCTGATGGTCAAATATCAACAAAATATTCCTTATGTTTGGACTAAATTTTCTCGAAAATAAAGACATAATTTAAAATTCCGTTACAATACGGAAATAGAATGAAGTTTTGTGATTACAGTGATATATAATTTATATGGTTTTGTAACAAATTGCTCGCCATTTTATGGCAAATGCTGAAGCTCTGCAAACCTTAATCAAGCCTTAATCAAAGTACGTGTGTTTGGAATTTTGGATGTGGCTTAACGCAACAGGATTGGGCTAAGCCCTTAGGCAGATTTCTGAAATATAATATACAGGGTGGTCCGAACTGTATTCTGGAAACTTCGGCAGCATATTCTGCAGATAAAAATAAGTAAAAAAGTTCGTACAAATATATGAGTGTTGAAGTTTCATTTTTATTTCGATTTTTTCCAAATAATTTCTGAAATAACGTCAATATTTGGAGGAAAAATGGTGCCTGGGAGTTTTTTGACATGAGAAATTTGATTTTGATGTCAATATGACTCCTAGTAGTAGAGGGCGCCACCTACATATTTTTAACTGGTTTGAAGAATAATAACTTTTCGTCCGTATCTGTATAAAACTACTGAGTAAAAAAATATACATTCACGACGTTTTTTTCGTAAAAAAGGTCTCTTGGTAAAAATTGCTACGAGTAATGGGTTTCGAGATATTTGGAATCGAAATTATCAATACCTGTCATCATTGACAAAAATTAAACATGTTGACTAAATAGTTATTGGACTGAAATCATAAATTTGAAATGTTTTTGTGCCAAAAGTTCAACAGAAACTGTTTTACCATCATTTTTTGCAGAAAAATTTATGATTAATTTAAAAAAAATAAAAATTTCACAAATTTATTATTTCAGTGAAATAACTATCTACATAACGTGTTTATTTATCGTCAATAATGACATGTATTGACTGTTTCCATTCTAAATATCTTAAGAAAGGTTGCTCGTAGCGATTTTTACAAAGAGATATTTTTTAAGTAAAAAGTCACAGAGATGTATATTCTTTCGCTCGGTAGTTTTATACAGGTACGGACAAAAAGTTATTACGCTTCAAAACAGTTAAAACACATGTAGGTGGCGCTCCCTACTAGTAGGAGTCATATTGACATTAAAATCAAGTTTCTCATGTCAAAAAACTCCCAGACCCCAATTTTCATCCAAATATTGACGTTATTTCAGAAATTATTTAGAAAAAATCGAAATAAAAATGACTTTCTAAACTTCTACACCCTGTATCTCCAAACAAAACTAAGCATTTTAGGACATACATTTATACGAACATTTTTACTTATTTTTATCTGCAGAATATGCTGCCGAAGTTTCCGGAATACAATTCGGACCACCCTGTATATTTCCTTCGGCCACATACCCGGGTTTACCCCTGAAGGCAACCTGAAAGTACAGTGTAACAGACTCTTAAAGTTGTCGATTTAACGACCAGTAACCTATAAAGGGTTAAGAAGATAGAAGATATAGAGCATCTCTTATTCGTGTTAAGATGATGATGATATAATATTGAAAATGTAATAGAAGGGTAATAGTAATATGGTTAGAGTAAATAAATAATACAGTTTATGACAACAATAACGACAATGTTAACGACATAAGCCGATGTAGTTAACAAAATTTCACCTAAAACAGAGGAACAACAACAAAAAAACAAGTAAACGTAACACATGTTCTTTCGATTTCGAAAATAATTGCCGAGCGATGAGAGTTGGGAGATGGAAAAAACTGCGACCCATATGGTAGGTAACAATTACAACACATGGTCCGAGACGGACGGCCTGAAAGAATAAGGAATTTCATAAATGACTGGTCCCAAGGATAGGTACCGGGGATATTATGGTAATAATCGTAAGGTTTTTAGTTTCGGTAGGTTCTTTTCTTTTTTTGGGTCGAGGGATACTTTTCTCGTTGACCATCTGATGCTGGGCCATAATAGGCTGCACAGGTCAAAACCTGAAGTGTACGATTTTTTTTGTTAAAAAAACGTATATTAAGCATAAGTGGTGTATTAGATTAATCCCGTGTTTTATTTTTTCTATTCGTGTCTACTCAGTATATAAAAAAAAATCAACAAATAGAAAAATATATACAAAATATACCAAACGGCTAAATTAATAAAAAAGGCACATCATACATTTAAAAAAAAACATTGTCAAGCCATCAACATAAATAGGAACAAAACTTGTACAGAATTAAGCCCCATACTCACACTTCGCTCCTTCCTCGCGTCCCTTCGTTCAAAAATCATATATTTACTATGGGAAAATGTAGATTTTATGCGACTGTGTGTTCCTTCCCCCTTCGTCAAAACGCTACTTCGTCCGTTTACTTCCTCGAAACGGTCCTTCCACGTACTGTCGGTTTTTGGAGGAAGTAGCAAAGGAATTATCACGAACACAAAAAAATATTAAAATATATAAAATATTTAAATCGATCTTGGATTTCATTCGTAGTTGATTTCTTGATTTGGCAGTACGTCTGTACAGGGTGTCCTATTTTCGTGTGTTTTGCAGGGTTTCTCGTTTATGAGTCGAAATACAAAGATACGGTTTTCACATTACGCCGTTACTTTTTTATGAAACTAAAGATGCTACATAGAGATATGTCCTAGCTCTCTTACTTCCTAAAATACAGGGCGAATCTGAAATTATTGCATTTTTCGATCCCCTTTGTATCATAACTTATCGAAAAGGTGAAAACGGTCTCCCGTACAGTTTTTCACGTAGAATGCAGTGACGTAACTCTGATGTCTTTTTCTAAACTGACTAAAACTTATATGTTTTTTTAAATACGATATTTTGTATATTATTTTATTTTCCTTGTTACGAGCTTTCTAAGATACTTATTTTCATAAACGGGGTAAAAATGCATTATTTAACTTTATTACATAGTCGGCCGGTTTAAATTAGGTAATCAAAACAATCAACTAATTTATTCGACGTAAAATGTTGGTTATTGGCATGTTATTTAAAAAGCAGCACAAGTTCAGTTTCCGTGTAGTTTATCAAAATATCACGATGCAAAGCAAAATTATCTGGTAAAATTAAGTTAAATAAAATAAGAGCCGTTTAGCAGTTTAGCAGTACCTAAATAAATAAATATAGAGTATATTATAATTTTCAGCTCTCGTTAATCAAAGATTAACAAGGCAAATAAAATAAAAAATAATATATAGAGTGTCCTGTTTAAAAAAAAGAACATAAGTTTGAGTCATTTTTCGAAATAGACAGCTCCCAACGAAGAACCACTTTCGTCACTGCCATTCTACCTGAAAAACGAGACACGGGTGGTACGTAAGTACTCAATAGGTAGAACAAAACAAAAAACCAGGGTATCCGGTATATACCTGTACATTTAGATGAACAGTCTACTTTTATAAAAGGTATTTCCAACGACCGCATAGTAAATACCCGATGTAATACCAGTAATGTCAGGAATACGAGTATATCTACAATATTTCTTATATATATTGTAGATATTATATAATGGTATATTTCTATTCCCGGCATTATACCGGGTATTTACTATGCCGTCGTCGGAAACTCCTTTTATTAAAATTAGGATGTTCATCTAAATCTACAGGTATATACATATATACCAAGATTTTATTTATCTACAAATTGGGTACTTACCCGCCGCCCATCACTGACCCTTTTCACATTTTCGATAAGTTATCGAGAAGTTATCGAAAGGTTTCGATAAGTTATCGTTTCGATAAGTTATATCGAGATACAAAGGTTATCGAAAAATGCAAAAATTTCTACTAATTAAAAAATAAAAAGTAAAAGAAAGAAATAAGAAATAACTTTGAACTAAGAAGGCTAGGATAAATACATATTTATACTAGCCTTCTTAGTTCAAAGATACTTCTTATTTCTTATGTAGCAT
Source organism: Sitophilus oryzae (assembly GCF_002938485.1). NCBI lineage: Eukaryota > Metazoa > Arthropoda > Insecta > Coleoptera > Curculionidae > Sitophilus > Sitophilus oryzae. The sequence goes on along the minus strand of NW_022147575.1, from coordinate 1,868,600 downwards.
ATTTAGTTTCATAATAAGTAGAACAATGATGTGAAAACAGCATCTTTATATCTCTACTCATAAACCAGAAACCCCATAAAACACACACAAATGGGACATTCTGTACATCTAGCAATCGCCAGTCGATATAAAAATAAATCACACACAATAGTCTAAAAAATGGGGGAAAAAACAATATTGTCTTCATATTTGTGAAAAAATGCATGTCCATATTTATGTAATCGTAGCGACAAAAATAAAAAATAGAAATAATGTGCATGATGCCTTCACAAAAATATCTGAAGAAATGGGGATTGACATGATTAACGTTTAATTAGTATGTCATATTTTATGGTTTTGATATAAATTACATAATAAACTTTACTCTATTGTTGACTCGCCTTGTACATTCATACTGATATACCTTGTACATGATACTGAAGTATTCGGATTTATTAAAAAAATATATTATTAAAATTCAATTTTTATTTTTGACCCGACAAAGAATTGCAGTTTTATAAAATAAAAATTATACGCCTTTCGGATTTTTTAAAAATTTTAGAGGTTACTAGATATTTCGTATTAAACATGTAGCTGCTATATTAAAAATATTTTGTGGTGTGTTGTTGCCAAAGACATTATAAAGATAGACCGAACATCTCATTCATAAATACTCGTTGGAAGTGTATCAAACATTCCAATGTGTCAAACAAGGACAGAAGAGACAGAGAAGTCTAAAATTTCCGACCCCGGCAACTAGGCGCATTTGGATTGTTCTAATGGCCAGTGGCGTATCGTTTTTTGGAAGAAATTTAATTAGTAAAGTAAAAGTAAAGTAATTAGTAAAATTTTTACTCCATATTAATATACTACGTTAACACTTTTTCGTCAGATGAGTTTTGTTATAAGGTCTAATATAATAATATAATTAATATCCCATATATACTTATGTTGAAACGTTAGTAGGTAGTTTTCGAAAGTCGCTTCAACGTCGATTTTCAATTTAAACTTTCAGTTACTTTTGAATATTTACAGGGTGACTTAAGTTTCTGAAACAGTTCTATATTAGGTTTGTGGTTGGTGACTTTTCTTTCAATTTTTTTTTCAGAATATGGAGGCAATGGTAAAGCACATTTTAGACATTTTTGTAAACATTGGTGGCCGGAACATATTTTCAAACTAAAGTTGTAGATTTGCCATTAAATTTCCATTCCAGAAATACCTAGGGTTGCCACCTGTCCTTTTTTGAAAACGACAGTCCTTTTTTGGAATAACTTGTCCTTTTGACTTTTTTTGACTTAAAAAGTCATTTTTATTTACGTATTTTCCCTGAGAAACTTATTTACAGTAAACAGAAATATTCTTTTCGTCCAAATTTAATTAGAGATGTTATAAAACTTATAAATAAATTTTTCTTGTTTAGAATAGGCAACATTATTTAGAACTTCCCGTTTAATCTCAAATGATAATTTAGGTTTTAGTTTTACCTTTTTTGATCTTAAAAAGAACTTTTCAAAATTAGTAATTAGTAACGATTTAGTTATAGTTCGCAATCGATAGCTCCCTATGAAGTATTGTGTAATAGTTGTTTAATCTTGTATTATTAATAACTTCCTATACCTAAAATCAATATTTAATAAGAAAATTGTGTTTTTTTGAAAATATAAGACAAGATTTGACTTTCGGTCTTCTTCTTGTATTATGATGGCTCTGATACGAGGCAATTACCTTTTAGTCTCTCAATAGAAGGCATTTATCATTAAATGTATCAAATCTGTGTGCTACAGTATGGGATTTCTGTCGCATAATAATGAATATTACGTTTATTTACAAACCCATTACTTTTAAAGGTAGCTTGAAGCTACTAGCTTCATCAGACAATCAAATTTTAGTTAAATGTCTAAATCTTCATGAACTGTATTAAGCATATGTATTGCGGTTTGAATCACCCTGTATGTTGACAAAAATATTTTGAAAATGTGCGTTACAATGGCCCCCATCTTATGAAAAAAATTGAAATAAAAATCACAAACCAAAAACGTAATAGGTAAAAGCTTTTTTGGAGGCCTGGATCACTCTGTATATAGATATGAATAAAACTAGTAGCCTAAAAATTATTTACAGTTCGTCCCATTATTACTAAAAAAAAGGTAAACACACCGTACAAATAACTCTAGGAAGAGGTATTTGTACGGTGGTAAAAAATTGTCTAAATAAGACCGAAGGGGCAGATATAATAAAGCAGTAAAATGTAAAAAAGGTCGGGTAAACACCTTTGTTTATTTGTTGAGCAAAATTCCTTTAGAATATCATACCAATTTAAAAAAAAATGTCATTTTCTGGCATATAATAAAGTTTCAAATGCAACGTTTATATTCAAATTTGTTATGATCTACAACAGTTAGGTAGTAATTGAGACGAATTATAATTTAATTACCGGCTACTACGTTCTTGTTTTAATAGATCAAAATTCAACAAATATAATTAGAAATTATTTTAATTTTGAGAGGCTCCCTTGTAGGACGCCTATGTACGATTACGGCGGAAACAATACCTACCTGTGAAAAGACAAATTCGGGTAATTTGAGCTTATTTTTCCACACATTTGACACTGTCGTACCATATTGAAAATTCGCAGATTCAAAAGTACATTAAACAAAAACCAAAACTACTGAAAAACACTGAAAAGTTCACTTTGGACTTGATTCCGACTTCAAACACACCGTAAGCTAAACGTAGTACGCTATAACGGACCATGGGCCGTCGCGAGGGGTAGTGGGACGGACGGCTCATTTCATTCTAGAAGACTAGCAGCGACGTTGCCAATAGTTCTAGACGTTTCAGCACATTAAACAGTAAACATGTCCTTTAATAGTAACGCATATATCCTCTGGTTAATAACATATTATTACGCATGCTTCTTTAAAAATGAACTATTAATTTAATTAAGAAATTGAGATTTATTGATATCCGATGAAGGTTTTCAAGTCACCTTTTCTGCAAATCAAACTAAGTAGATAGGCGCAAATTTGAGATGTGGCAATGTTGCCTTCTCTGTCTCAGTTGGTTTTTACAGTACGTAGTCAACCTCCGATTGTTTGATCGGGTTAAAATTCACAATGTGATATCTGTTCTTCCTAAATCTATGGTTGTTGCATAACTGACTAATTTCCAAGCATCGAATAGACGAAGAAAGGAAGCGAAGGGACGAAGGAACGCGAGGAAGTAACGCGAGGAAGTAAGGCGAGGAAGGAGCGAAGTGTGAGTATGGGGCTTTAGACAAACGACAAAAAATATATAGGGTGTCCCAGGCTGAGCGTGCATTAGAAGTTTATAGAGTACTCAACATCTAGCTAGAAGATTTTTTGCATATCATAGTTTCACAACGAGATCTATCGATTCAAAATATTTTCAATATGGCAGCACTTTCGGAAATACCGAAAGTTGACAGCAACTTTCTTATTTTAAATGGATGTCCTAATTTTTTTTTATATACTTAAATTCCCTGTAAAATTTTCTGAATTTTGATATCTCTATATCTAACATTGACCGTTTTTGAGAAAAATAATATTTAAAATTTTTGAACGAAAAAAGCTGCCTGTCAAAAATATGTGTATAACCTAAATGTCAAATTTAGTGATTACCACAGCCACTGTGCCAAAAAGAGAAAACATGTGGCTACCTATTTCAAAAATTAAACTGTTCTAATGTCATATAATAATGGCCTTATAGCTGTCATAGAATTGAGCGATTAAAAAATTATCATAAATCATTTTTTTTCAAATGGAAACCCACTTTTTTTTATTTCACCAGTGAAAAGGCTTTTCAATTCGTTACTTTTTGTTCCTATACCTAAAGTAAATCGTTTTTAAGTTATTTAGGATTTTGTTTTAAAGCGTATATTTTTCTTGATTTTAACCAGTAGCCTATGATTTTAAACGTCAAGTGATGTAAAACAATAGATCAGGCTATGTCATATTGTGATGCTTTGTTGAAAAAACAGCATCATTTCCGAGCCAACTTTGCGCTGTTTTTTTTTTCGATGACACAGAATATTATTAATAATATCAACTATTAGATATCACTAAAGAGCGAAAATACGAGATATATTTTTATAAATACACTTTTTAAACTCTTCAGCAGGCAGTATTAAAAAAGCCATTCGGCCAGACGATCATTTTAATACAAATTTTGTGAAAGTGTATTAAATTATTTATTAATTTTTAATTTATTACTTTTTCAAACATGTCCTTCAAATCCTTTCACCACCAACGGCACATTTTCAAAAATAAAACATTAATTATGTTTTTATTTGTTATAATTTTTGTCATATTTTACCGAACAATTTTAAATACTGTCAAGAGCATCAAAGCGACCGCGAAATTACAGGGTTTTATATACTCGTATATTATTAATTTTCTGTTTAAATATCAAGAGTAATAAAGCGTTCTAGTTTCACAGCCGTTATGATTTGTTTTGGCGATATTCAGAATTTTTCGATAAAACCCAATTAATTAATTTTTTTGCTCAAAACAGTGGTGGTGGATCAGGTGCAAAAATAGAAAAAAATCTCAAAATTTAAAATTGTATGTTCAAAAAATTATGTCTGTGGTGAAATAAAACTATAGATAAACTATACAAAACAAAGAGTTTGTTTACATACTTGTATATTTTCGGCCAGAAAAAATAAATGTACATGTCTGAAGTACGTCTACTGGATGTGTGTCTATGAAAGAAATTTTAAGAATGCGCACACAATATTGGAGTATGATCAATTTGACGGGAAGCGTCGTCGATTTTTTTCGAGAAACATCGATTAAAACAGTGGCAGACAGAGCTTGGAGAACAGAGCAGTCGTCAATTCAAACGCATGCAAGTAATATATATAAAATATAATATTGAAACATATTTTGTTCAACGTTAATTCATAGATAAACGAAACAAGTTTAGATTGGAAAGTGCCCATAAGGACAATGTAAACAATATTTGGCGCTATTCTTGCAACGGTCGCGACCCAAAGCTTTTGATAATTTCGGATCGGTTCGGCTTTTTCCGGAATTATGTCGCCAAATATTGTTTATTCAAATTTATTATTATTTTCTTTTAATTTTATAAATAAAATACAGTGTGTCGCATACACAAGAAACTTTATTTTATATTAGGACATGTATGTGAAATACCTATGAAACATTGGAAACCGACTTTATGCCACGATCCACGATGTTTTTTGCAGTTTACAGTTCACAACACAGTTTTTTAGTTTTTAATGCCACTTTTTCACGGGTTTGAGTAAGTAAAATTGAAATAAGGCTACACGCACACTGGTGCGATCGAGGCCGCGATCGCATGCGTATACATATGCATGATGTATACCGAAAAAAAACATTCTTAAATATTTACCTACAATATTTTAACTTAAACAATAAAAATGTATACATATATTGTACTATCCAATCCAATTGCAACTCCAATTTTGTCTCAAACTTTTTATTTTTAATTCAATTAATTTTGTCTTGGATCGGATAAATCATGTAGAATTTTGTGTATTTTTACAGCCTTAATTAGCTGCTCTGTTAACTTAATTTCTAAATTACAACAAGAAAAAACACAAAATAACGGAAAATACTTATCAGTTGGATCAAACTCGACAAGTTGAATCTGATCGCCACCGCAGAATAGAACGCCGCCAGGTCGCTTCGTCTCCAAAACTCGATCGCGCCAATGTGAAACGGCTCATATGTATTCTACAGCAACTTTTGGCCGCGGCCGCGTGGAAGTCGTGATCGCACCAGTGTGCGTGTAGCTTTAAACTCACAAGTTAGCAATAATTACTTACTTTCTTCTGATTCTGACTTTGACAAGAGAAAATTATTTCTGTTGTTGTATCGCGACCCAAAACAATTAAATTTTGGCAGGCTTTCCAATCTAAATTTATTTCCTTTATCTATGGATCAATGTCAACATTTCCTTCACTGATAATAGACTGATTTTCTTTTAGGGTGTATTTCGTTGCTTACTTTGGTTATGGTTTTATGTTCCGTTTCTATCGGTTTTCTGAAAGTTTTCTTATTACGGAACACGGTTCCTGAAAAATTCGGTTATGACTGCCACCCTTTGAATAAGAAGACTAAGGAAGGAGCATAATGCTATCCATGTATTCATGCATGGTGGGCGGAAAAGCCACCATAAAAGCTCTCTAGGGTGGGGATCCTTGACAGTTCTGTTTGACGATTCATTTGACACATTTGAATTTGATTTGAAATTTTGTGGATTTGTCAGTCTTTACGGAGCTTATTTTATGTTATTTATTATTTATTCTACTACTGATAGATGTATAAAGGTAGTAAATCTAGATGGAAATTGTGGCAGAACTTAAATTAACAGTGACACTATCGCGATTTATTGAAAAAGACTCTAAAATAATTGGTTGTGTAGCGTGCGGTAGATCTCGGCAAAAATTGAGTGAAATAATGGAACAACTTTTCGCTAGTGAGTGACTATATAATATACATACGTGTAGTAAACCGATCATTTACGAAATTCACTTAAATTAACTAAATTATATATTTTTCTTGCATTTTAGCTTTTATTTATTACTTGTCAAAGATTAGATGTCAAAGAATTTAGATACGTTAATTTGACTTACCTGCTTCAGTACCGTATCGGATGTTTGTGTTAATAAATACTTATTATAACTTATCTATTTTTATTAGAATTATATATTTTTATAACAATTTTAATAACTACCAACATTTATTCACAACGTAAAATAAAACAGCAAATTATTGAGTCTACCCCACGTCTACCCTACATCATAGTTTTACATTTTTTAAATAAAATTAGAACGACACTGATAAACCGGAATTTAAGTCGGCCATATTTGGATTTTTGATATGCTCCTTCCTTAGTCTTCTTATTCAAAGGTTATGACCATGCCCTAGACACTCAATGGTAATTTTATAGAACTACAAATTTAGTTTTTCCGCATCGCCAGACGGCACAAAAGACATTAAAGTACAGTTTTCTAATTTATATTATGAAGATGACATGACAGTCTCTATGTTAACTACTGTCTATGGTCTAGTTTTTGTCTAGTTGACAAAATGTTGGTGATCCGTCAAGTTATTTTTAAATCATTATTTAAATAATTATTAATTCAGATATTCTCAGATATTCCTGATTTGTCGGAAAGTTCAGTGATTTGTGTTTATAGTTTGTGTTTTTATTAGTTTGTGCATTCTGATACTTACAGTCGATCGTCATTTTCGTGTTAGATACTAAACTTTTCATTCACAACGTAAAATAAAACAACAAATTATTGAGTCTACCCCACGTCTACCCTACATCATAGTTTTACATGTTTTAAATAAAATTAGAACGACACTGATAAACCGGAATTTAAGTCGGCCATATTTGAGGCCCATCGCGGTGTACCTAAGATTTTTGATATGCTCCTTCCTTAGTCTTCTTATTCAAAGCTGTCACCAAACTAACCAGCGCGAGAAGGCTGGTTTTTCTGGATTTGTTTGTCAATCAATGTCATTTATGTGACAGAAATCAAGCAAATATTGGAAGTTCGAGTGAAATTCTCATTTAATGTCTAAAATTTGTAATAATATTTTGTATTTACATCCAAAAGCAATGAAGGTAGGCAGTAAAGGTAAATAAATTTCATTAACTAAAAGAATGACTTTTTAGGACTATTTAAACTTATCATGCAGCCATTATGCTTCTTAAAGTCAGGAACATTTAAAGAAAACATGAAAAACAAGACAACAAGTAATCGTGAATGTGTGTATAAAAATATAAATATTCATTAGATTTGTTTATTAATTATTGATCTGTTTTAATATTGGACCTGCAAATCTTCACTTGAGCTGTCTAACGAGTTTAACAGTTTATTAATAAAGTAGTTTTCAATATTAAACTGCATTGAAAAGAAGAAGCAAACGTAAAAGCAGAGAATAGGTATATTAAAAATGCATAAAAGATAATTTTTATAATAGAGGTATTGAAATTTAGAAAACGTCAACATATGACGTTTCCAGTATTTTACCAAACCGTTCCGTGTCAAACCGATATGTTTTTCAGGAACCGCTCTTTACCGGTCTGGTTCGCCTGGTTTTACGAAATACAGCCTTAGTAATTGTCATTGTCATTTGATTTGGTTTGGATTGATGAACATCGATCAATGTCAAAATTAAAATTTGATTTTTGTTTGGTTTGGTTGGATAGTGTTTTAAAATAATACAGTGAGTTGTTGATGCTTTAGAAATAGGAATTTCTTTACAGTCCAAAGTATTGGAATTAAAAGGATCGTAACTGATGAAAAGTTCAAGAAAAAAATGAATATAGTATATAATAGTCTATTCTACACATTTTTAGGTACCTACCTGCCGCTAGGTTTTACAGTTTTGTTATAAAATCGAATAATAATTTATCTGCGAGTGCCGCTTCAATCTGTGTGCATCTCCGAAAAAGGAGAAGCACCGTTCCCGACTTGGAGATGGCTAAAACGACTTCTCCTATAAAAATCTCCTCCTTGCGCAACGTATGATCCCATTGTACCGTCTAATTGGCATGGTACTGGCCGTATTTAGTCGTACCAACCGAACGCAACGGTAAAATCGGAAAAGCTATACGCGCCTCCATGTGTTTTACTTTCTCATGGGTTCTTAATGCAGTTGGTACTTTTTTTACTTTGTGCGATCTTATGGCAGTTTTTCCTAATTGGCGTCGATGCAGGTTTCCCATCAGGAAAATTTCGTTTATAAGGCTTTGCACGTGTGAATTTTTATTCTATGACCATATTTTCGAAACCTAGCAGGATAGAATGAATTATAGATAATCAAGGATGAGTAATGAATCTATATAAGAAAAATGGCATTCAGACTGAAACGTTTGTAGTGTTACAGTAGGATGAAATAAAAAAAATTGTGTGTGCCCTATGTGCGCATATTTGAAGTTAAACTTCTAACTAACAGCTATTAAATTTAAGGGCTTGAAGGATATATATTTTTTATGAATGTTTTTTATAAACTTCAGAAATGCTTTTTATAAACCAAAAATTAGAGTTAATATAAAAACGTATACTGTTCTAGCTTTATAATTTTATAATTTTTTATTTTAACTTTTATTAAAAAAAAGATAATTCTATTACCCGCCGGATGGGCTGTGGTCATTAAACGAAAATACTACTACATCTATATCCCTGACTACTACTAACTGCTACTAACCAACAATTTGTTTTGTGTAGTCTGTGGTCTGTTTTTGTTTAAATGTTTTGTTCATTATTCGAGTTGGGGATTTATTTTTAAATTATTGTTAATCGTTAGGCAACCAGTATTTCTTTTGCATAATCAAAATTGTCACTCTAAATTTTGTCTTTTTTTAGACAGATGTCACTTGCCTTGTCATTATTCAATTCTTTATTCGAATTCTCAGAATGTTGTTAACAAAAGTTTCATCAAAATAAAATTTTAATCAATCACAATTGTTTATCTCCATCATTCACCGGATTAATAATACAGAAATTACAGCTCAATTACAATCAATTTATTATTTAGTGATTTAGAGTAATTTTATTAAATTATACGAATATTCTCGTCGATTCTTGGTTTGAAATAAATATGACATATAAATAAAAATGCTTAAATGAAAATGCGAATTACTAACTCTAAATTCTAATTCTGAGCTGGCAAATGAGCTAGATGTTTTACCTAGATCGTTATTCAGATACTACAAACCTATTGATGAAAATATGCATTAAATCAAGGTTAGTACAGCTTCCAGTTTATTACAGTGATTTTCTTAGCCGCGTATGGCACAGATCGTTGCAACAAGCTTATTTTCCATCGGGGTTGATTATCACATGTGTCACAGACTTGAATTTTGAACTCCCAACACGCGTTACGAAGTTACTAAAACTGGTTATTGTTTCTGAGAATGAAACATAAACACGAAGAAATGAAACATTGATTAAAACACAAAAAAATGGGCGCCGGGAGGCACGTATAGCCGCCCATACTAAAATATGTTAATAAAAAGTTGGTAGGCAGTTCTTTTAGTTTCAAAGTAAAGGAATTCTTCCAATTTTTTTATCTCAAAAACTGCGACATTGACTGATTTTGATGTTATTATAAATTTTGTTGCAAATAATATTCCTAATCTTAAATTGAAAACCGCGTTTCGCTAGCTAGTGTAATTTTGAAGTTACGATTTTTTAAATTTTTAACCCCCTCCCATACCCCCTTATCAACCCCCCACCCCCACCAAAAACTAATGGCCAGATTCTCGGGTGTCACCGTATTTTTGTGCCAAATTTGGTTAAAATCGGTTTAGCGGTTTTTGAGTGATCGTGTTACAGACGGACAGACAGACAGACAGACACCATGAAAATATTTTGTATTTAGGTCATTTATGACCCAAGTAACTCATTTTGAGTGAAATTAAAAAAACTTTTTTTTGCCGATCTTAATACCCTACCATACGTGTTGGTATGGTCGGTTAAAAATACTTTTGTATTAAACATTTTTCGTCTGTATGCCATTAACGCCAACAGATATACATATAATATATCTAAGTATACTTCTGTTAAAGGCTGGTGTTTTCTCGGTATCTCAGAGCGGGAGCAAGTTTCCTCAAAAGGAAACGGACGCATCGAATGCCGTTTTTGTTTAAATATTTCAGTTGCGCAATATATCGCGGCCGATCGACTATAAACATGTCGCGAGGCCGCCTCGCTGCCGTTTTGTAAATATTCATTTACGCCTTTTCGGTCTTGCTGCAAGATGGTTTGCAGAAAACTACCTCGCACAGCACCGACCAGTTTGTTATTGTCACCGCTTGTCGTTGTTCTTATTTAGCAGGGCAGCATGCCGACCACTTCTTTGACAGTTCTGGTTTTTGTAAACACAGTACATAACTATTTTAAAATTTTTACAGGGCTGACAAAAATCATAATTTAAAAAACATCAGATTTCTTTGATTTAAATAAGATTTTTTTTTATTTTAAAAGACTATAAAATAAATGCCTTTATTGTCAAAAATTTTTACAATTTGTAGACAAAGGTAAAGTAAACAAACAAAAGAGAATACAAAACATTATACAAATTACATTGTGAGTCTTATTGTTTAAAATAAACATTTATAAATGTTTACAATGTCAAAGAATAAAAAAATAAAAATAAGATTCATAAATATTTAGTAAGTCTATAGTAAATATTAATGACCTCTAAATAAATTTATTTCGATGTCATTGGTAAATATAGTAATAGCAAACATTAGACCAGTGTTTACAAGATCAAATCCGATTATCAAAATATAAGTCATTTACGGCGTAGAAAGCCTTGTCTAGTAAATACGATTTCAATGCTTTGCGAAATGAAGAAAATGATGTTATGGATTTGATTTCAAATGACAGGTGATTGTGCATTTTTTTCGAGTTGTATAATATTGAACTTTAAACTAACTCTGATCGTGGGGTAGGTAGATAAAGATCTTGCTCCGCGTTCCTCAGTGGATAAGTGTGAGATGGCCGTTCTTGAGAAGCTGATACATGCTTACGTATTAGGCAAACCTATTCAAATATAAATAAGGAAGGAAGAGTTAATATTTTTAATTTTTTAAAAAAGTCCTGGCAATGAGTTCTGCTGTTTAGTCTCAGTGAATATCGAACAGCTCTCGTCTGGAGCTTGAAAATGCGGTCAAATTGAGTCGCACAACGCAATGGAAGGGCATATCTGAGGTGTGACTCAAAAAGTGCATAATAGACAGTTCTAGCCACTGACAAGTTAAGCTCCTTAGAAACAGATCTTAAAGCAAAACAGGCAGAGCTTAATTTTTTCGACAAAGCGTCGATATGCATGTCCCATTTCAGAGAATTGTCTACAACAAGCCCTAAGAATTTTACAGATTTTACGACGTCAGTGGTTAAGTATAAAAGTTTTAATACGACAAAGCTTTAGTTTTAGAAATGTTGAGTCTCAGGAGGTTCGAATCACACCAAGATTTAATGGTGATTAAGTCATTTGATATAATCCTATGAAGTGCCGTGACGTCCTTGTTGCTCCAAGTGAAGCTAGTGTCGTCCGCAAAAAGACATATTTTACCACTGATGTTTATGTTAGCAATGTCGTTAATAAAAAAAGAAACAAAATAGGGCCTAGTACTGAGCCTTGTGGTACTCCACATTCTATTGGCTTTCTAGAAGACAACGTGGTATTCACCCTCACAAGTTGATTTCTGTTGCTCAGATACGACTTAAACCATTCGAGAGATGTTCCCCTGAACCCATAGTGCTGCAGTTTATTAATTAGGATCTTATGATTTACACAGTCGAACGCCTTAGAAAAATCACAGAAAATTGTTGCTGTAAAATGATGGTTATTTAGGCTGGAGTAAACTTTATTAATGAGGGAAAACATAGCGTCATTTGTGGACATGTTGCTTAGAAATCCAAATTAATGTTCAGTAAGTATTTTGTACTTCAACAGAAAAGATACCAGCATTCTTTTAACTAACCTTTCTATGAAGCTTGATCTTCTAACTATCTAGAAAAAGACTATAAGTAAAAGAATATGGAAAACTTACTGAGAGATCCACTAGGTATGTACACGTTTCCTGATGGCGTCCTCACCAGGCAGGAGGGCTCGAAGTCCTGATTGGGGTCCTGAGGGGGCGCCGTCGCCAGACGCCCGTTCAGTCGGTTCATTGTGGGATTACGGGGGGGCACATCGGGCGGTCGGGGAGCGTTGTCCAGCAAACAACCTACGACAAACACAGAAATATTCATTATTATCTTCAATCAATTATACATTCATTGTTATTACTGGTCTGTTTATTCTATATATTTATTTCGATATCATGTACAGGGTGGGTCAAATTCGACGCTTTTAAATGGAAACACCCTTTTCTATAGGAGATAGACAAAAACTAATATCGGTGTCTGGAGCTCAATTTTTGTCTAATACATGATGGTGAAAACCGCATATCGATATCTGTTACCGTTTCGGAGTTACGGGGTGTTTTTCAAAAATATGCATTTTTAACAAATCGCTGTAACTTTTTTGCTATGGAAAATTTTGTATTTTTATGAAAACATATCCAAAGCATCTTTTTACGTAGAATTTAATGGTTCAAGTATAATTTTTTTAAAATTAATAGTTTAAGAATTATCAACAGAAAATTTGATTTTTTATATGGGACACTCTGTATATTTTTAATTTAATAAAAATAATTTAAAATTACCTTTCCAAAAATATAACACACTTGATATTTTGCTCGATTCCTCTTCGAGATATAGTGTATATAAAAATTCGCCCGCTTTAAATAAGTAGGCTTTGAACGGCGCCGGCTGTAATGCAAAAAAATTCTTGCTGTGAGCATCAATTAAAACGAAAATAATATTTGCTATGAGAGATGCAGAATTTTATAACAATTTAAAATATATTTAACCAACAACAACACATTTAAACTATATCTAATGACAATAAAAATTAATAGCAAACCAAGGCATGAGATTTTGCTACAGTTGTTCGATATATCGACCGTCTTCTGTTATGGACAGACGGGGCAGTTTTTGAACATTTCTCGCGGAATTCATTCCCCAACTTAGTGGGGGTGAAGGATACCCTCTCATAGCTGCTAAGTATTTCTAATTCTTGTCTAGATTATACTGAAGAATAAGGAACCTTTATTCTTCCGCAAATATATCCATAGGATTAGATCCATGGGCACTAAGTCAGGCGGCCTCGACGGCCGACGGCTGGCATCTTGGTTAGCTATTCAGTTATTCTTGAAATTGGCTGCAAAAATTTGCTGATAACTTCAGCGTTCAGAGGCGGTGCGTCGTCTTGCTGGAAAAAGATGTTTTCCAGTTCCATTAAGGGCATATTAACAAGGGGTTCAAAGCCTACTAGTTAAAAGTGGCGAACTTGTAAAAATTCTGTATTTCAAAGGGGATTATAACAAAATATCAAGTGTGCTATATTTTTGGAAAGGTAATTTTAAATTCTTTTCAGTTAATTAAAAATATAGAGGGTGTCCCAAATAAAAAATCAATTTTTCTGTTGATAACTCTTAAATTATTAATTTGAAAAAAACTATACTTAAACCATTAAATTCTACGCAAAAAGGTGCTTTGGAAATGTGTTCATAGACTAACCGTAACTCCGAAACGGTAACAGATATTGATGTGCGGTTTTCACAATCATGTTTTTGATGAAAATTGAGCTCCAGACACCGATATTAGTTTTCGTTTATCTCCTATATAAAACGGTGGTTCCGTTTAAAAGCGTCGAATTTGACCCACCCTGTACAGAGTGTCCCATTTTGGTGCGTTTTACAGGGTCTCCTTAACCAGAATCAGACCTATGTTGATATGAAAAATAAATCTTATTTTTACGCGAGGAATCTCCCCATGAGAGATGGCACATGTTTTTTGAAACACCCTGTATAGTTTATATTAATTACTGAAAATTAATTAAATATAATGTCTGCAGTGAAACAAAATATAGTTCATCCATTATTTCAGCAGTTTTAACTCAATATAATATACTATCTATAGAAAGTTTTTTATTTAACCATACTTAGGAACCATCCTGTATATATTGATAAGACACACGTCAATCTACAGAAGTTAAAAGCCACTTCTATAAATACAATAGTGTATTATTATAATAGGAGGAAACGTTTAATATTACAGCTGGCTTTGTCTCTAGAATATAAAGGAACTTACTCGTTCCCTTTTGTAACAACTCCTCCCGTACAAGGTACAAGAAAAAGCTTTCTATTCTCACTTCGACACTTGTATTTATTTGAAGGAGAGAACTCGGTCTATTTTGAAAACGCACATCCTTGAAACAGGGAGTATATAAATGCAGAAGTTATGTAACAATGTTATTGTAGAACTTCTTATTATGATAATTGCAACAAAACATAAAATAAATTAGGTATATAAAATTTTTAATGAACAAATGTAAAAAATTCTAATATTTTTAAAAAATATAAAGATTTTTTATATTATGTCTCTATTTGGTGATTCCCTATAAATTTATTTGATTATATAGGATGTCCATAAAGAAATGTGTAGTAGGTATACATACAGGGTGGTCCGAACTGTAGGTATTCGGAAACCTTCGGCAGCATATTCTGCAGATAAAAATAAGTTAACAATGTTCGTCCAAATGTGTGTTCTAAAATGCTTAGTTTCGGAGATATAGGGTGTAGAATTTTTATTTTTATTTCGATTTTTTCCAAATAATTTCTGAATTAACATTGATAGTTCGATGAAAAATTGGTTTCTCGAAGTTTTTTGACATGAAAAATTTGATTTTGATATCAATATGACTCCTACTTGTAAAGGGCGCCACCTACATATTTTTAACTGGTTTGAAAGGTTGTAATAACTTTTCGTCCGTACCTGTATAAAACTACTGAGTAAAAAATATACATTTACGACGTTTTTTATGTAAAAAAGGTCTCTTGGTAAAAATCGCTACGAGTAATAGTTCCCCAGATATTTGGGGAAATTTTTAATCCCTGTCATCATTGACATAAATTAAACATGTTGACTAATACCTACTTATTAGGCTGAAATAATAAATTTTAAAGGTTTTTGGGCATTTTATCATTTCAGTCAAATAACTATCTAATCTACTCAACATGTTTAGTTTTTGTCAATAATACCGTAAGACGTTATGTCATATGAAACAAAGCATCTTCTATTATAGAGTGGAAATTGTTTATAGACCTCAAATTTTAAACAATCTTGTTTATAGACCTCAAATTTTAAACAAAGTTCGAAAAACTAATAGTTATTTTTTATACAAAACGATAAAATGGTATTTTATCGTCGACCGAAAAGATTAATTCATGAGCGATGAAATCTAATTATATTAATGAGTGAGTGAATTAATTTCGGGAGATGATAATGCAATTTTATCGTCGTGTATAAAACAGTATTTTTTTTCCATAGCGTAAGAAAAACAGTATTTTTTTCCACAACTTTTAAAAAATATTCAGAAATTATTATTTCAAGGAATTTATTAAGAGTAGAAAAAATATTCTGCTGGGTTGGCGTTGGTTTCTATGTAATTTGACAAATAAATAAAGCTGTCTTTAGTTGTCAGTTTTGAGTCAATATTTTTTAATTCTCTTTCGTGTCGATTGCTGATTGAATTGGAGCCAGAAATGGCTCAAAACCAACTAAGTAAATTATTAACAGATATTCAGGCTGAGGCGACAAACGCCATATCCAAACTACTTCAATTTAAATCCTGAATACAAAAATTTTCAAAAATGGAAGCAATTAAAAAACGTGCGAGAAGAAATAAAGTTTTTAACCTATCCTCGCTGTTAAAATATTATTTAATCTATCTTTGCGGTTAAAGTACTATTTTATCTACTATTTTTGATAGATATAAGGCAATTTTAACAGTTGCTATAGAAAAAAGATTATTATCGTTATTATTATTGTTAATTTATCACCTTAAAATAGACAAATATGTTAATACAATAGAATACACAAGGGCACTTTTTTTAACATTCTATTTCCTCTAATAGAAGATTACAATATCTCGTTCATATTTTTTCTCTTTTAGATCACGCATATAATTAATCGTTCTTCAATCTCTTCATGATTTATTTCTTATAAGAATAAAGGGTTATACTGATAAACCCCGTAAAAATTAAAACAGTTATTAAAGTTATTGTCCAAGCATCTTCTTTGTTCAAAGCGAGTTCAGTCATCTGCTATTTTTAGTGCCAGAGTATTGTATTTCCCAAGAAGACGCAAAACTGTTGCGATCTATCAGTTGCCCTCTGCTAACCCCTGTATAATTCCGGCTCTTAATTGAACTTATGTCGATTATCGCATCAGCTGTTGAACGATTTATTACAATGTCGCTTTTTGCTTATTTTTGCCCATTTCCTTCCTGAAGGAAAAAAGCGTGTAATTCTTCTCACAATGAAGCCCTCTAAAATTTTATTCAAAATTTTTATAGCGTGATACCCAATTCTAAAAAAATAAAGCCTGGTAAAATATAATATTTTCACAACATGGTTAATAGTTATTTTTTAAAGATACAAGACGATAAAATGGTATTTTATCGTCGACCAAAAAGATTAATTCACGAGCGATGAAATTGCGAGTGAATTAATTTCGGGAGTTGACAATGCAATTTTATCGTCGTGTATAAAACAATATTTTTTTCCATAGCGAGTTACGTTTTAAAAAATATTCAGAAATTAATATTTCAAGGAATTTATTACGAGTAGAAAAAATATTGTGCTGGGTTGTCGTCGGTTTCTATGTAATTTGACAAATAAATAAAGCTGTCTCTTTAGTTGTCAGTTTTGAGTCAATATTTTTTAATTCTCTTTCGTGTCGATTGCTGATTGAATTGGAGCCAGAAATGGCTCAAAACGAAATAAGTAAATTACCAACTGATATTCAGGCTGAGGCGACAAACGCCATAACCAAACTACTACCATTTAAATCCCGAATAACTTATGAAAAGGAATATATATATATATAAATTTTTCAAAAATGGAAGCAATTAAAAAACGTGCGAGAAGAAATAAAGTTTTTAACCTATCCTCGCTGTTAAAGTATCATTTAATCTACCCTTGCGGTTAAAGTACTATTTTATCTACTATTTTCGATAGATATAAGGTAATTTTAACAGTTGCTATGGCAAAAAATTAAAATTTTCTATAGATATTTTGTCTAATACTATTTTTCGATATGTATATACGTTAGACACTGAATAGACGTCATAAAACACCATTCTTTATAGATATTTAAAATTGATTTGAATTGTTAAGCATTCTGAATTTAATTTTTGTTATTTCTTGTTTATACCGATCTGGTCATCGAAACTGCGTGTTGTGGATTTTAACGTATAAGTCAGTGATGTATGCTCTGTTTTTTTTCTCAGGTAAGATTTCGACAGACGATGACAGAATAAAAGCAGATGACGTCCCATACCAATCTATTTATTTTACTAAAAAAGTTTCTAATAATTTTTAAGTTAACTATGGATGGGTTTAAATATAAATCCGTCATGCGTCATCGCTTGTTGTTTTTAACCAGTTTTATTGGTTTATTTCAAAAATGACAGATCGTATTTCAATTTTATTGGTTTGACGGAACGATGAACGACAAACGGACGCTGATGCATATGAACTCGCCTTTAGATTTTTGACGCTTGTCAAAGTCTTGCCAAATTATAAGTTATAATTTTGTGTCAACCAATGTGTCAATTTTTGTCAAATATCCTGCGTTTTGGAAGATGATGCATTTTGATTCGTGTTATTACCTGTGTTTTGTGTCTTTTGAAGTCAAGTGGAGGAAAAATCGAGTGAAAATTAACTGTAGACCCAGAGCACAGTTTATAGTTAACACTCGCTGCCCCGGCAGAAAGTCTTATACACTAATAAAGTTACAAGTTACCATCAATAAAGTTCGTATACCATCTCGTCGTAGATAAGTGCATCTCGAATATGGTAGGACCATACTAAAGACATACTAAAAACTGGAGTAGTTGTAAAATATCGACATCACACGATAGGTAAATAATGGATTTTAGTACTGCAGAGAGAAATAATGTCAAAAGGTACTGGTTTAAAAAATTAAGATTAAAGTTAATTAGCCAAACTTTAAGGTATAAAATTTGGTAAGTATTATTATTAATAAAATAGTTTGTTTTATTTACCTATGTTGTTTTATTTATTCCTGTGGAATATTACAAATTTGTATTTGTACATAAGTTATATTGATAAATATAATCATAAATGCGGGTCGTTTCATAGCGCTTGAAAGTAAAAAATAGTTATTTTTTATATCTTTTTGGTATGTGGTGTCTTGTTCTTGTTTGTTTTGTATTAACACATACCGTTTTTATTAAATAAAATAACTCGATTACATTTTTTCAGTTTTATACAGTTTTTTTCACAATATTTTGAAGTAATCACTTGTCAATCGAATTTTAAATATTTCCTGCCTATGATTTCCTGCTATGTGTTCCAGTTGTACCAACTTATTTCTTTGTAAAATAAAATAAACTACTTTGAAATTAAAATGACAGACACATCTATCACTGTCAAGGATCTTCTCGTTGGACAGACTATAGAAAGCTTAAATGAAAAATCAAATGCATTAAAAAGATAAAAAAGTTAGGTTGATACATTTCTTCTATGCGGTATTGCCGGATTTTTCATCACAATTTCGAACCGCACATGTAGGTGTTTACGAAAAATGTTGCATCTAGGGTTGGAACTTTATTTATTTACAATTAGTTACTCATTTCACTACAGCCTGTAATAGATCCTTAAACAAACTGTCTAACAGAAATGAATATTATTCAATAGCTTAGATATTTCGTTTATTCTTTTATTTCTCGTACGAACGGGCAACACTGTATGTTATTTTTATTTTGTCTCTCTGTCTATCAACTAGTCGTATATATTTATGTATGTCGTATGCATTAAAGTAACCACCGAAATAAAGTGACCAGGGCTAGTATAGTTCATATCGAATAAACCTTTAGTCACGTTATTAAGCTTGACTGGCACAGCGTTGCCCACTTTTACATATTTTCTTTTAATCAACATATTTGAGAAAAGAAAAATATACTAATTACAAATATACAAACAGTTATTATTTACATCAACAAAACTCACCTCCTTAACAGCACTTAAGGGTCATAAAGGGCCATTACTACCGCTTTCCCGTTCAAAATATGCTAATAAAGTTGCTATGAGTTTTTTACGGCTATTAAGCTATCTTGGACACTTCACACTAAAAGAGGTTATCAAATAACAATCTTCGACCGCAAGGTCTGCTACTAAAAATGTTTAAGCTTAAGGTATTCATCTAAACAAAAAACTCCTAATACAAAACTAAAGTGTGAAAATGTATGACAATGTAAATAAATAAATAAATAAATGTGGCAACTTAGCGTTTTTTATAGCAGAGTTACTACCTGAAACCCCAGCGGGAAATTTAAATTCCAATTAGTCGGCCCGGCGCCGAATATGTCCATGGTTGGCAACAATGAATTTAAAAGTTTAATTAGTATCAAATATTATATTTGGCTTCATGCAACATCAACATACAAGTTTTGTAAGGCATTGTTACGGGACTTTTCAGTGACATTATTGAAAATCTCAGATAAAGGCTTCAAAAATTACTACTTGTGCAGCATGCGATCGTCATCAGACTAAAAAAATATGAAAAAGAATAGAACAACTTTTCACTAGTAAGTAATTCAATATACAGAGTGTTAAAAAGATGCACGGCTATGAAAGAATATGAAAAAAAGTTGCATAGTATAAAAACAAAGGGTATTCTAGTATCTATATTTTATAGTCATTGTATTCTACAAGTAATTCTCAATCAATTTTGTTAGGAGATACTGATTGGAGCAGTTTTTATCACACAATTTCCGATAATTTTTTTTCTGACCTAGCGTCAAGCGATTTTAAATTAATTTTTGGATAAGATTCGGTAGTTTCCGACTTTTTACATTGTCATTGGTCCAAAAAATTTAAAGTTCAAATTAATATCTGAATTTCAATGCCTCGAAATCGATCCGAACACATTCATTATTTTGTACTCCAAGAGTGTATCTAATCGAAGCTATTATAAATGTTTTGTTAGGTAGATTCTAGCTCACTATCTTGTTTTTGTAATACAGCACAGATTTTATTTAATAGAAACGTGTCATCGTTCAATAAAATTGGATTTCTTAAGAAAAGAAAAAAAAAATGATATTGAACTTTTTATAAAGTTTATTTCTTGGAAATTACTGTTTAATATTTTGTTCAAAAATAATGATATAAACTATAATATTCGCTTTAATATCTTTGTTAGAATTTTGAGAACCATTTTTTTTGTCCGTTTTACATAAGAAGGTACACCCACCAATATACCGGGTGAATCTTAAATAAGTGCAAATATTTTTAAGGCTGGTAGATCTCGATAATAGAAACATATTTTGTCTTTACCGTTATTTAAGTAAGTCCAAAATAACGGTGTTGTTATATTTTGAAAATTAAAAAAATATATAGGTATTTTGGTAAAATTTTGAGAACCACTGTTCTCAAAATTCCTGTCAACTACAGGAAAAAGTAAAAGAGCAGCAGTCTAAACTTTATGTTGCATTCATCGATCTAACAAAAGCCTTCGACTCTGGGAACAGAGATGCGCTTTGGGCAATTATGAAAAAGTTCGGAGTACCCAACAAATTTCTTACAGTGTGTAAAAACCTCCATAACAACAACAAGTCAAGCGTGTCACATCATGGATCACTGAGCGACCCATTCCTAACAAATACAGGAGTTAGGCAGGGATGTGTCTTAGCGCCTCTCCTATTCAACATATTCATGGCAGCGCTCTCCATTATAGTGGACAGTAAACTGCAGGAGAGAGGATTGGGCATTAGATACCGATATGACGGCGGTCTGTTCAACATAAAAAGACTCAGGGCAAAAACAAGTACAAAATATATCACATAATTTCAATACGCTGACGACTGCGCTCTAGTTGCAAACACGGTACAGCAATTACAAGAAATGTTGAACACATATACCTGGGCATACGAGGCTTTGGGCCTTAAGCTAAACATCGACAAAACTAAAATCATGTGCACTCCCCCGGAAGATCACAACAATGCTATGAAAATCGGAGAACAGCTATTGGAATATGTGGCGGAATTTAATTACCTTGACAGTTTGATTTCGGAAAAGGCCAATATTGAAATTCAGCACAGGATTAGTAGCGCCTCAAGAGCATTCTGGAAATTAAAAGACAGGGTTTTCTACAATCATGACTTGAGTACATATACAAAACTTGCAGTGTACCGAGCAATTATAATCCCCACCATGTTATATGGGAGCGAAACCTGGGTGCCGTACCGCCGACACATGAACGCATTAAACAAGTTGCAACAGAGACACCTTAGACAACTCTTAAGAGTCCGGTGGTTCCATCATGTCTCAAAGGTATCGGTCCTTGAAAAAGATAACTGCGAGAGTATTGAAGTCATGGTCACAAAATCCCGCTTAAAATGGGCTGGTCACGTATGCAGAATGCAAGAAAACCGCATACCATACCAGTATCGGGCTTTTCAGTCACAGAAAAGCTCACGAAAGAAAACGCCTTGCGTGACCATCTTCTTTATGTGTGTCGAATACTCGTCAGCGAGTAACGGCTGTATGTATATGTACGTATATGTAAAAGATGTCCAAATCGTATTTTTAATCATATCTCAATTTTTTTAAAATGAAAGGATGGTGGCTCATTAGCATATTTGGGGAAAGCATTTGTTTACGAATAATTTGGTATACCACACAATTGGTATTTCGAGTCAAATTGTCGTTATGGTTCGCATGTTGCAATTTCAAATAAACAATATTTGAAAATGTTAAAAGTTGACATATGATATGTCTTATACGAGTATTCAGAGTGTCATTTTCTATCGAATAAAGTAACAAAGTACCCGGGGTGCCATTTAAAAATCAAAAGTTGTAGTTATCTCCGGTGAAACAGGAAGTGACCGAAAACAATTGAATACGTCAATACCAGACCTTGCAGTCGAAAAAATTGTTGTTCTCTTTAGAACCGATTATAGTGCGAAGTGTAGAAGATGCCGAAGCAGCTTAACAGCCTTTGCAAAAAATTCATCGCAGCCTTATTAGAATATTTTGAACGGGAAAGCGGTAAAAATGGCCCTTTATGTCCATTAAGTGTCATTAAGGAGGTGAATTTTGCTAATTTAAATAATACCTGTTTATATATTTATAATTAATGCATTTTCGTTTCCTAAATATTTTGATTAATAGAAGATATTTAAAAGTGGGCAACGCTGTGCCGGTCAAGCTTAATCACGCTACTAAAACTTTATTTGGTATGATCTATAGCTAAGTTAATTGTAAATATAAAATTATTAATATTTTTTGTGGAGTTTAAAAATCACCAAATTTCTTATTTTCAGAGAATGGATCACGTGTCCCTGAAATACCAGTACATTTGCACTTAAGTTACTTAACGTCTATGACTTAGAAACGATCGATACTCTATCGAATTTTTCATCGTCTTCAACTGATATTCCTATCGATTTAAGTACTTAAATAGAAAATACAGGTATTTATCTACGTTCTACCAGTCCTACGTTTATTTCAGTAATTTTAACAACAACGAAAGACTATATATCTGATTTTTTATTGTTGAAAAACCGGCCAATGTTATTGCTTTATTTTTAACGATGGACAGTGGTATATGCTCTGTCTATTTATAGATCATTCAGGACAGTGAATAGGATTTATTTTTTTCTTAATTGGTGATTAAATTGAAATAGAAATCCAAGCGAATATAACGATTCGAATATATGTATCATTCTAGTATGGGTGGCCGTTAATTTTTTTTATAAATTTTATTAACAAACGACATAAGCTATGTAGAATGTAGAATGAGTGAGAGGGGGGTTAATAGGGTTCCCAACTTGAGCATCGGCGATTCCGGGACAATTATTTTTAAGTTTTTAAATAATTGAAACAAAACATTAAATATTAGAAATTCAAATATATTATATGTAAATGTGATTTTTTTGGTCCCGGCCAAGGCAAAATTTTCGCCGGGACAAACTTTCTGATGCCAGAAATGGCTCCAAAACCAACTAAATAAATTATTAACAGATATTCCAGGCTGAGGCGACAGAAACGCCATATCCAAACTACTTCAATTTAAATCCTGAATACAAAATTTTCAAAATGGAAGCATTAAAAAACATTGAGAAGAAATAAAGTTTTAACCTATCCTCGCTGTTAAAATATTATTTAATCTATCTTTGCGGTTAAAGTACTATTTTATCTACTATTTTGATGATAGATATAAGGTAATTTAACAGTTGCTATAGAAAAAAGATTATTATCGTTATTATTATTGTTAATTTATCACCTTAAAATAGACTAAAATATGTTAATACAATAGAATACACAAAGGGCACTTTTTAACATTCTATTTCACTCTAATAGAGAAAGATTACAATATCTCGTTCATATTTTTCTCTTTGATCACACCTTATAATTAATGTTCTTCAATCTCTTTCATGATTTATTTCTTATAAGAATAAGGGATTCATACTGATAAACCCCGTAAAAATTAAAACAGTTATTAAAGTTATTGTCCAAGCATCTTCTTTGTTCAAAAGCGAGTTCAGTCATCTCTGCTATTTTTAGTGCCAGAGTATTGTATTTCCCAAAGAAGACATAAAACTGTTGCGATCTATCAGTTGCCCACCTCTGCTAACCCCTGTATAATTCCGGCTCTTAATTGAACTTATGTCGATTATCGCATCAGCTGTTGGGCGATTTATTACAATGTCGCTTTGCTTATTTTTGCCCATTTCCTTCCCTGAAGGAAAAAAGCATTAATAATTCTTCACACAATGAAGCCCTCTAAAATTTTATTCAAAAATTTTTTATAGCGTGACCACCCAATTCTAAAAAAAATAAAGCCTGGTAAAATATAATATTTTTCACAACATGGTTAATAGTTATTTTTAAGATACAAGACGATAAAATGGTATTTTATCGTCGACCAAAAAATTAATTCACGAGCGATGAAATTGCCGGTGAATTAGTATCGGGAGATTGACAATGCAATTTTATCGCGTGTATAAAACAATATTTTTTCCATAATGAGTTGCGTTTTAAAAAATATTCAGAAATTATTAATTTAGGAATTTATTACGAGTAGAAAAAATATTGTGCTGGG
This sequence comes from Sitophilus oryzae, assembly GCF_002938485.1. Taxonomy (NCBI): domain Eukaryota; kingdom Metazoa; phylum Arthropoda; class Insecta; order Coleoptera; family Curculionidae; genus Sitophilus; species Sitophilus oryzae. Next base: position 1,843,843 of record NW_022147575.1, on the reverse strand, counting down.
TTGGCGTTGATTTCTATGTAATTTGACAAATAAATAAAGCTGTCTCTTTAGTTGTCAGTTTTGAGTCAATATTTTTTAATTCTCTTTCGTGTCGATTGCTGATTGAATTGGAGCCAGAAATGGCTCAAAACAAAATAAGTAAATTATCAACAGATATTCAGGTTGAAGCGACAAACGCCATATCCAAACTACTTCCATTTAAATCCCGAATAACTTATGAAAAGGAATAGAAAAATTTTCAAAAATGGAAGCAATTAAAAAAACGTGCGAGAAGAAATAAAGTTTTTAACCTATCCTCGCTGTTAAAGTATCATTTAATCTACCCTTGCCTTAAATTACTATTTTATCTACTATTTTCGATAGATATAAGGTAATTTAACAGTTGCTATGGCAAAAAATTAAAATTTTCTATAGATATTTTTGTCTAATACTATTTTTTCGATATGTATATACGTTAGACACTGAATAGACGTCATAAAACACCATTCTTTATAGATATTTAAAATTGATTTGAATTGTTAAGCATTCTGAATTTAATTTTTTGTTATTTCTTGTTTATACCGATCTGGTCATCGAAACTGCGTGTTGTGGATTTTAACGTATAAGTCAGTGATGCTTATGCTCTGTTTTTTTCAAGGTAAGATTTCGACAGACGATGACAGAATAAAAAGCAGATGACGTCCCATACCAATCTATTATTTTACTAAAAAAAGTTTCTAATAATTTTTAAGTTATCTATGGATGGGTTTAAATATAAATCCGTCATACGTCGTGTCTTCTTGTTTTTAACCAGTTTTATTGGTTTATTTAAAAAATGACAGATCGTATTTCAATTTTATTGGTTTGACGGAACGATGAACGACAAACGGACGCCGATGCGTATGAACTCGCCTTTAGATTTTTGTCATTTTTGACGCTTGTCAAAGTCTTGCCAAATTATTGGTTATAATTTTGTGTCAACTTTTGTTAAATACCCTGCATTTTGAAAGATGATGCATTTTGATTCGTATTATTACGTGTGTTTTGTGTCTTTTGAAGTCAAGTGGAGGAAAAATCGAGTGAAAATTAACTGTAGGCCCAGAGCACAGTTTATGGTTAATACACGCTGCCCAGGCAGAAAGTCTTATACACCAATGAAGTTGCCATCGATAAAGTTTGTATACCATTTCGTCGTAGATAAGTGCATTTCGTATATAAGGATCAAACTAAACACATACTAAAAACTGGAGTAGCTGTAAAATATCGACATCACACGATAGGTAAATAATGGATTTTAGTACTGGTGCAGAAAAATAATGTCAAAAGGTACTGGTTTAAAAAAATTAAGATTAAAGGTAATTAATCCACCTTTAAGGTATAAAATTTGGTAGGTGTTATTATTAATAAAATAGTTGTTGTATTTACCTATGTTGTTTTATTTATACCTGTGGAATATTACAAATTTGTATTTGTACATAAGTTATATTGATAAATATAATCATAAATGCGGGTAGTTTCATAAAGCTTGAAAGTAAATAATAGTTATTTTTTATATTTTTTTGGTATGTAGTGCCTTGTTCTTGTTTGTTTTGTATTAACACATACCGTTTTTATTAAATAAAATAACTCGATTACATTTTTTCAGTTTTATACAATTTTGAAGTAATCACTTGTCATCTTGTCAATCAAATTTTAAATATATCGCCACAGATATCGCTATGCGTTCCAGTTGTACCAACTTATTTCTTTGTAAAATAAAATAAACTAGTTTGAAATTAAAATGACAGACACATCTATCACTGTCAAGGATCTTCTCGTTGGACAGACTAGAAGCTTAAATGAAAAATCAAATGCATTAAAAGATAAAAAGTTAGGTTGATACATTTCTTCTATGCGGTATTGCCGGATTTTCATCACAATTTCGAACCGCACATGTAGGTGTTTACGAAAATGTTGCATCTAGGGTTGGAACTTTATTTATTTGATTACTCATTTCACTGCAGCTAATAGATCCTTAAATAAACTGTCTAACAGAAATGAATATTATTCAATAGCTTAGATATTTCGTTTATTCTTTTTATTTCTCGTACGAACAGGCAACACTGTATGTTATTTTTATTTTGTCTCTCTGTCTATCAACTAGTCGTATATATTTATGTATGTCGTATGCATTAAAGTAACCACCAGAAATAAAGTGACCAGGGCTAGTATAGTTCATATCGAATAAACCTTTAGTCACGTTATTAAGCTTGACTGGCACAGCGTTGCCCACTTTACATATTTTCTTTTAATCAACATTTGAGAAAAGAAAAATATACTAATTACACAAATATACAAACAGTTATTATTTACATCAACAAAACTCACCTCCTTAACAGCACTTAAGGGTCATAAGGGCCATTACTACCGCTTTCCGTTCAAAGAATATGCTAATAAAGGGTGCTATGAGTTTTTACGGCTATTAAATATCTTGGACCTTCACACACTAAAAGAGGTTATCAAATAACAATCTTCGACCACCAAAGATACACTATAAAAATGTTTAAGCTTAAAATTCATCTAAACAAAAAACTCCTAATACAAAACTAAAGTGTGAAAATGTATGACAATGTAAATAAATAAATAAATAAATGTAACTTAGCGTTTTATAGCAGAGTTACTACCTGAAACCCCAGCAGGAAATTTTAAATTCAATTAGTCGGCCCGGCGCCGAATATGTCCATGGTTAGCAACAATGAATTTAAAAAGTTTAATTAGTATCAAATATTATATTTGGCTTCATGCAACATCAACATACAAGTTTTTGTAAGGCATTGTTACGGGACTTTCAGTGACATTATTGAAATCTCAGATAAAGGCTTCAAAGTACTACTTGTGCGGCATGCGATCGTCATCGAACTAAAAAAATATGAAAAAAAGAATAGAGTAACTTTTCACTAGTAAGAAAAAGTAATTCAAATATACAGAGTGTTAAAAAGATGCACGGCTATGAAGAATATGAAAAAAAGTTGCATAGTATAAAAACAAAAGGGGTATTCTAGTATCTATATTTTATAGTCATTGTATTCTACAAGTAATTCTCAATCAATTTTGTTAGGAGATACTGATTGACAGTTTTTATCCACACAATTTCCGATAATTTTTTTCTGACCTAGCGTCAAGCGATTTTAAATTAATTTTGGATAAGATTCGGTAGTTTTCCGACTTTTTATTGTCATTGGTCCAAAAAATTTAAAGTTCAAATTAATATCTGAATTTCAATGCCTCAGGAAAATCGATCCGAACACACATTCATTATTTTGTACTCCAAAATTAATATCCTGATCAGAAGCGTATAAATGTTTTGTTAGGTAGATTCTAGCTCACTATCTTGTTTTGTAATACAGCACAGATTTTATTTAATAGAAACGTGTCATCGTTCAATAAAAATTAGTTTCTTAAGAAAAAGAAAAAAAATGAACTTTTATAAAGTTTATTTCTTAGAGTACTGTTTAATATTTTGTTCAAAAATAATGATATAAACTATAATATTAAAACTTTTAATATCTTTGTTAGAATTTTGAGAACCATTTTTTTTGTCCGTTTTACATAAGAAGGTACACCCACCAATATACCGGGTGAATCTTAAATAAGTGCAAATATTTTTAAGGCTGTTAGATCTCGATAATAGAAACATATTTTGTCTTTACCGTTATTTAAGTAAGTCCAAATAACGGTGTTGTTATATGTTACAGAAATTAAAAAAATATATAGGTATTTTGGTAAAATTTTGAGAACCACTGTTCTCAAAATTTTTCTTAACTACAGGAAAAGTAAAAGAGCAGCAGTCTAAACTTTATGTGCATTCATCGATCTAACAAAAGCCTTCGACTCTGTGAACAGAGATGCGCTTTGGGCAATTATGGAAAAGTTCGGAGTACCCAACAAATTTCTTACAGTGTGTAAAAGCCTCCAAAACAACAAGTCAAGAGTGTCACATCATGGATCACTGAGAGACCCATTCCTAACAAATACAGGAGTTAGGCAGGGATGTGTCTTAGCGCCTCTCCTATTCAACATATTCATGGCAGCGCTCTCCATTATAGTGGACAGCAAACTGCAGGAGAGAGGATTGGGCATTAGATACTGATATGACGGCGGTCTGTTCAACATAAAAAGACTCAGGGCAAAAACACGTACAAAATTTATCACAGAACTTCAATACGCTGACGACTGCACTCTAGTTGCAAACACGGTACAACAATTACAAGAAATGTTGAACACATATACCTGGGCATACGAGGCTTTGGGCCTTAAGCTAAACATCGACAAAACTAAAATCATGTGCACTCCCCCGGAAGATCACAACAATGCTATAAAAATCGGAGAAGAACTATTGGAATATGTGGCGGAATTCAATTACCTTGGCAGTTTGATTTCGGAAAAGGCCAATATTGACTCTGAAATTCAGCACAGGATTAGTAGCGCCTCAAGAGCATTCTGGAAATTAAAAGACAGGGTTTTCTACAATCATGACTTGAGTACAAAAACAAAACTTGCAGTGTACCGAGCAATTATAATCCCCACCATGTTATATGGGAGCAAAACCTGGGTGCCGTACCGCCGACACATGAAGGCATTAAACAAGTTGCAACAGAGACACCTTAGTCAACTCTTAAGAGTCCGGTGATTCCATCATGTCTCAAACGTATCGGTCCTTGAAAAAGCTAACTGCGAGAGTATTGAAGTCATGGTCACAAAATCCCGCTTAAGATGGGTGGTCACGTATGCAGAATGCAAGAAAACCGCATACCAAAATCTCTGCTTTACGGTGAGCTTGTAGACGGTAAGAGGAGGCCGGGTGGACAACTGAAAAGGTACAAGGACATTTTCCACAAAAACTTAAAGGGAACTAACATGCAGAATGAGTGGGAAAAAACAGTTCACAATAGAACTCAATGGAGAAGAGTTGTAAACTCAGTTAACAGCGGCAACCAAAAAGTAAAGAGGCAACAAAGCAATGAGATTTTCGAATTTCCGGAGTGCGGTAGGTAGATAACATCACGTATCGGGCTTTTCAGTCACAGAAAAGCTCATGAAGGAAAACGCCTTGCGTGACCATCTTCTTTAAGTGTGTCGAGTACTCGTCAGCGAGTAACGGCTGTATGTATGTATGTAGGTCTCAAAGTGAATTTAGCTAAAACTAAAGTAATGTACAACGAACTGAAAAGACATCCTAGTAAATAACACATCACTGGAGATAGTAGAAAAATATAATATTTGGGGTAACTAATACCCAGCTCGGGATCTCTCTTACTAGAAATTAAAAGAAGAATTGAGTTAGCATGGAGTACTGTACATGGTAGTACATGGAAGAAACAATCATATTCAAATTTAGAATACCACTTTATCCAAAGAAGAAAACATTCGACCAATGTGTACTACCAGTCATACCTATGCATGCGAAACCTGGACATTTAAAAGGGACATCATAAGGAAACTGCAGGTCGCACAACGCTCAATGGAACGAAATAAGCTGGGAATAACCAAGAGAGACCGTAAAAGAATATTGTGGATAGGATAAAAGACCCAGGTAATATATGCCATCCACAGAATCAAAGCCCTCAAGTGGCAATGGGTAGAACACTGGTGGCAAGAAGTACTAAAAACTAAAAACAGATGGACCACAAAAATTACCGCATGGTACCGACGAGGAATCAAGGGACCTAGAGGAGGACCAGATCTGAGATGGGACCATGATATTAGGATATTACAGAGATACAAAGAGAGTATCGAAATATGTGAGGGGGGCTACACCATAAAAATCTCAAAAACCTGTTCGAAATATACTACCCCTAGAATATTTGCACTTATTTAAAACTCCTGTATAATTCAATCTACCTTTTTCAAATTTATTCTCGATGAATTTAGTATTTATTTTCCAAGCAGCTTAAACAAATTACTTCATCCATCGACAAAATGTAATGAAACTTCGTGTATTACGGCATAATTGAATTTATAAACCGAAAGTTTGAGGATTATTAAACAAATTTCACGCCGAGCTCCAGCACAGGCAAAAGCACATCGATCTAGTAACGGGAAAGTCTAAAAATACCCACGTCTGTCATGTAGTTCAGTAATTAATTTTGGAGCATGTCGAACATTTGTCAACGACGACTCTCCGATCACTATGAAAGCTTTGGTTTTGGTTCAAAATAAAACTGAAGTATCCATAGACGTACACAAATAATATCACGATACAATTCGATTGTTATTAATGTTTTATTATTTCAAATGAAATGAAATTACTTTAGGCAAGTATTTTTTTATCTCAGGTTTCTGGAAATATGTATGTCAAGCATAGTGCGGCCGATAGGCAAGCGACTATGCTTGAGTCGTCCAATATTACAGACTTCTGCATATTACGGTAAGTAGCCCATGGTATTGATAGAGCTGCCATTACTTTCTTTTAAAGTTACAGGTATCAACCCCATGGATGAAACAATAACGGGAACAATTACTACGGAATCCATGCCCCACATTTTTTTAACCACACTTCTAAGGTTCTCATATTTGGTACGTTTTTCTGTGTATTTTAACTTAACATTTTTGTTATTGGGAACCGATATATCTACTAGTAAGACTTTTTTAATTTTAGGAAGAATAATTGTTATGTCTGGCCTATTATGTTCTATTTTAATGTCAGTAATGATGGTCTTGCCCCGACAGATTTTGATATTTTGGTTTAACTACTGGTGGTGGTTTGTATTTGTAATAGGGTTCGTTGTCATTAACTTTGATGTTGTATAATTTAGCAATCTCCAGATATACAATTGTTGCTATTCTGTTGTGCCGTTCAAGGAATTTATTTCCAGCCAATGTGGGACAGGTTGATAGAATGTATTCAACAGTTTCACTCGCAGTGTACACATTCTGCATAGATCTGTGGTATCCAATGTTTCATTCAGAATATACTTTCTATGGTTTCTTGTATTGATGACATTATTCTGAATTGCCATCATAAAACCCTCTGTTTCTGGATAAATGTTTCCTTTGACCAACCACCCTAAAGACGCTCTTTTATTAACGTCATCCCTTTGCAAATCACTATAAAACCTTCCGTGTAGCTGTTTTGCAGCCCATGTCCCTGGACCTCATCAGCTTTTAAAATAATTGGATCCCTTTGTTTTAAATTTAAAGGTGTGTAGTTATCGTCTACATTAACTACAGCACGGTGTAATTTCTTATGCTGTTTGTAGAAATATAAGTAGGTCTTGTATTCCTCGTCCTCCTAAATGTCTAATGGGGATGTTAATTCGATGCTTCGACGATCGCGGGTGACTTTAGGCAAGTATCATTATTATTATCATCATTTTCAGGTTATTCAACCATTTCCAATTATGGTATAGCCTCCCTCACATATTTAGATACTATCTTTGTAGTTGGCCTATGTGTTAATTTGTGAATATTAATAAAGTTTGCTACGACCATTGATGGGCATAATTTGTACGTGCCTCTCTATATTGTTCAATAGTTATTTTATTGGGTATTTTTAATTCTTTGCAACTCTTTTTTAAGTTTAAGTGTCTATTCTCTACAGTCAAATGTTTAATTGATTTCTTCATTTTTACTTTTCGAGGAGTATGCGCGATTAACGATTCCCTTCCCAAAGTTTCGTTTTGCCCTTCGCAGAAACAGTTGTGTACTGAAATTACGCCACATGTTCGGTGATTCTGGTGAAGTTTACAACTTTGGAAATAAAAAGGAATTCAATTGATTTACTACATATATTAATTTATGAATTTTTAATATACAGACGAGCATTTTTGTGTAGGACGGGCCTACTGCGTATTGTTGGCTATTTTTTTAATTTTTATTTCCTAATATCATGGTACCATGCCAGGTTTGGTCTCATTCTAGGTCATTCTGGGTACAATTTTTTGTGGTCCATCTGTTGGCCATCCACATGTTGTCAGGTGTCCTGCCCATTGCCATTTGAGGGATTTGATTCTATGGATGATATTTATTACCGGTATCTTTTGTCGTATCCACTCTATTCTTTTACGATCTTTCTTGGTTATTCCCAGCATATTTCGTTCTTACTTATAATGTTCGTTATAAGGTCATGACTGGTAGTACATATTGGTTGAATGTTTCTTCTTGAGATAAAGTGGCATTTGAATATGATTGAGTTTCTTCCATAAGTACTACATTCCAACTTAATTCTTCTGTTGATGTCTGGTAGTAGAGATCCTGAGCTGTGTATTAGTTGTTCCACTTATATATGTATATTCTTCTATTTCCAGTATTATGGTATTTATAGAGTGCATTTTCTTTCTACTAATTCGTTGTACATTACTTTAAATTTTGCTAAATTCATTTTGAGACTTACTTTATTGCTGGCTGTATTTAGTTCGTTAAGTTATGCTTGTAGTTCTTGGGGACTATTGGCAATTAGGACTAGGTCATCAGCGAATCTTAGATGATTAAGATATTCTCCATCTATTTTTATTTCCTTGATGGTCAAGTTCAGTTGACGGAAGATGTCTTGCTAGTAAGTTGTAGTGTTGCTGTAAACAGCTTTGCGAATTTCGTGTCTCCCTGTCGTACTCCTTTGCCAGTTGGGAACTCTGGGGTTGTTTTATATATCATTACTTTTGCTTTGGCTTCTTTATATACATTCAGATGCAAAAAAAACGCAACGGAGAAATATTTAATGAATTTTCTAGCAAGCCAGGTTAGCAACTTTAATTGGTAAACTCAACTTTTTATAAACTTTAATATTTGGCATATTATACAGGGTTAATCGAGGGGTTGTTTTTTAGCCCAACTTTAAAACACCCTGTGCAATAATTTTGTCTGTAAATTTTCCTAAAATATAATTTTACGGTCAGAACCAGCATTGGTTTTTTATCATAAAAGTACATTACTTTTAAAGGCAACATTTTACAATGATAATTTAGAAACAAAAAGCATGCGTAAAATCGATATTTCTACTAGTAGTGGGAACTATCGAATGAATACTATCGAAACATTCGATAGTTGCAATTCATTCGAATAATTCGATAGCTAGTAAAAAAACATTCGTTGAAAACTATTCGAATAAAAATTATCGAATAGATGCGTCATCTACCTTGAAATATTGTATTCTAGTAATTCGGCAGCCAAAACCATTCATTTATAAAATTCATTCATTTATGAAATTCATTTATTCGTCAGGATCGATTATAATAAAATATTAACTGGATTTTAGTTGTCGCCCGGCGACGTAGGCTTTTTTCCGAGAAACCCGACAGCGGTCGGTGGCAATGCTAGAAAGAAGCCGGCATCTTTGATTTTTTGCGGAGTTATATAAAGATAAGGACACATTATTTTTTTTATTGAGGTGCTAGTATTTACACAGAAAATACATTATGAAGGGCGCTGTTGCCATATATTGGTATTAGTTGATATTAGCAAAGAATATTATTGTTTGGCTTTAGTTAGTTAGGGATAGTATGTCTATGTATTTTGCATTTTTTTTAATTAATATTCTGTTTTTAGGTTAGGTTAGATAATAAAATATTTTGGATGTAGGAAAATGATTTTTAATGTTTTTAAACAAAGACTGGTTTAATAAAAATAATAATAACAGTAACAATTTGTTATACCTATTAACAACAAAATTTAAAATAATTTACTATAAACATTTTTTTACGTAGTAGCAAAATATAAACAACAAATTAGATGTCAAAATTATTTATATTAGATCATATTTAAAAATAATATAGTCTTTAAATTTTTTGGCATCGTTGGTTTATTAAATAATAATAATTACAGAGCTAATTTGTTATATTAACAACAAACTTTAAAATCATGAAATATAAACATTTATTAATTTTCTAAGCATGCAGTGTAATGGAAGGAAAATATAAATGAAAAATTAGAAATCAAAATTATTTATATTAGGTACTTTATATTATTATTTAAAAATAATATTTACTTTTACTGGCATTTACTTTAAAAATAAATGAAATATTTCTTCGCAAAAAAACTACATGTAAGAGAATTAGCATAAACAAAATATGTACAAACATCGTTAACTTTTTTTTTAAATTGGCACGTGTAAAACTTCAAGTTCATCTCATTTCTCTTAAAAATTGCTACTTCTCAAAATTTCCCATTAAAAAATAGACCATATATACCATATAAAATAAAATAATTGAAAGATCGGGCTACGGAAAATCACACAAATTTTCGGAAAAATTTTGACACCTGCACACGCAGACAATCGTCAATTAAAAAAACTACTATTTTAGTATTTTAAATATTTTAATAAATGCAAAAATAGCACAGTATTTAAAGGTGAAGTTATAAAAATTTGAAGAACTAATAATGCACTGACGCACACAAAAATCAAACGAATACTAAATTTCATTTTTCATTTATCAAAAGCATTCGATAGTCGTCGCTCAACGATAACCATTTAGTCGCACGGCGAGGTTGTCACATATGCTTTAGTATACAAATGAATGAATGATTTTATTCGAATAAAACCATTCGATAGTTGAAATCATTCATTCAGTAACCATTCGATAGTCTAATTCATTCGATAGTTCCCATCGCTAATTTCTACTGACCGTTTTGAAAAGACGTATTTTTTTGGTAAATGATCTGTCTACATCCATTTAAAAATCAGATATAAATCTAGATAATAAAAGGAAGGCCTCTAAAAGTATCTATTACATAATGTTATTCTCCTGTTTTATATTTTAGAAATGATAAAACTCTCAGCTGCCTCTAGATCCATTTCCAAAGAAAAAGGTCGTTTCATTTTCTCGAAAAGAATGAAGTAAACTTGATATCCTTTTATCTCCAAGCATTGAATAATCTTATTTCGCAAAATAACATAACAAAAATATATTTTTTCTAAAAATAGTCACGTTTTTATTTATTTATTATATATTTATATTAACGTTTTAGTATATTTTTTTGTAATGTTTCTTTGTCACTCTGTACTAAAGAGCAGACACGGTATTTTTTATATTATGGTATATTTTTAGCTGGGTTATTATAAAGTTATTAAAATGGACATAGGCTGGTGCATTTCAGTTGACTTCAACATATTTCGACCGCAGAGCTCTAACGGCAAAATTCAGAAAATATCAGTATACCTATTTCACGCCGCTGTCATGTTGATAACATTAAAATAATATTGAAATAGTGGCTTTGTCATAATATTTAAATATTTTAGTTTTTTGCTAGTGCAGTTATTGAGCACTAACGCTGTTTCGGGTAGTAAAAAATAAGTGAAAAAGAATTCGAACTAAGCGTTGTGTTGTGTTGTGACAATTTCAAATGTTAATAAAATTGTCGAAAGGGCGTTGTTGGGTGCAATAACATTCAATAATTCAACTTTCCCGAATATTCAACCCTCCCGAAACAACATTTTATAGCTTTATAGTATCTCACACCGATTTGATCAAAACAAGTGAGTAAAGAAAGTGCTCGTTACATAATCAAAAAATTAAATAGACATAAACTATGAGGAGATAAAATATAATTTGCAATATTAATGGTATACTTTTTTTAATCAACTAGTGATTAAATGTTTTATGAACATCTTCTAAAATTATAATTATGTACCTTTAAGAAAGTCGTTATAGCCAAAATAGCCCCAATTATGCCCCACTAGCAAAACCGGTGATTAAAACTATGCTCGCTACCGTAGTTGAACTCATCTAAAACGTTTTTTACTGGAATAATAAATTATAATACAAGTTAGACCTTCCGAAGATATCAAAATATTTACTTTTTTATTTTTAGAATTTTCAGAAATTATACTTCCTACTTTTAGAATAATTAAATAATATTTTTTTCGTATTCTCGCTATTTACATCCGTGTATTTGTAAGCACTAGTTGTTTACGATATTCTCCGATGGTGGCAGCACCGGCGGACCTATAGAGTATGTCTCCGAATTGTCTTTACAAGACGAAAAACTTCTTTATTAATTGACACTTTGAGAAAAATACATTCTTCGTAAAAATGTTTGCTCGTTCTACAATAAAATGATTAATTTCATTTATGCTTTTCCAAATTTCCATACAGACGAAATTAAAGAAAAAACGCAATTAACAAATCGAACAAATTTTTTATGAATGTAGTTTTCTCAAAATATCAATAATAAAAAGTTTTTCCTCTTGTAAAGACATACTGTATTAGGCTCGGTATAAGGCTTCTATCATCTCAAAGTCATTAAATCACTAAACAGATGCGGAAATAAAAATTTTCGTATTGTTTGAAAAAATAAACCTCCAATATTTGTTTTGTATTTTTCTAATTAGCAACGAAAGAATAATCAGCTTTTCTGTAATAATCCCCATCGTGTACCTAGCTAAGCCTTTTCCGATGCCAGGCACAATTTCTGCCGATCTTCTTTGTATTTTTAACATTGCCAAAGGGTGCCTCTTAATCCTTTAATCTTGCCTTCCTCCATTTTTAACTCGGACAGATAAAAGTTTGGCGGACAAAAATAAATCGATATAATAAAAATAAAGGGACATACAAGATGGCAGTAGCGGTGCTCCATTTATTTCTTTATATACAGAAAAATTCTATACAATAATAGGTGCCTTTTTGATTGCGTTACATGCATTTTAGTTTGACTCATTTTTTCCAGGCAATAACTTTTCGTTTTTTTGAGATAGAAAATAATTTAAAAGTTAGAAAATAAATGACAATGTCAGAAAATAAATAATTAAATGTGGCAACTTGACATTTTTTACAGCAGAGCTACTACCTGAATCTCCAGAGGGAAATTTAAATTCCAGTTAGCTCGGCGCCGAATATGCCCATGGTTGGCAACAATGAATTTAAAAATAGCACCCTCGATTACGTAGCTAAAACTTTAATATGGTACATATATAATAATTATACAGCGTGGTTCGAATTGTATTTCGGAAACTTCGGTAGCATATTCTGTAGATAAAAATAGGTAAAAAAGTTCTATAAATATATGCATTAAAATATTTAGTTTTGGAGATACAGGGTGTAAAAGTTTCATTTTTATTTCGATTTTTTCTAAATAATTTCTGAAGTAACGTCAATATTTGGACGAAAATTGGTGTCTGGGAGTTTTGTGACACAAGAAATTTGACTTTGATGTCAAAATTACTCCTATTTGTAGAGGGCGTCACCTATATGCATTGTGACTGTTTCGAAGAGTAATAACTTTTCGTCCGTACCTGTATAAAACTATTGACTAAAAAAATATACATTTCCATGACTTTTTACGTAGAAAATGTCTCTTGGTAAAAATCGCTACCAGCAACCGTTCTCAAGATATTTGGAATGGAAATAGTCAATACATGTCATTATTGTCAAAAAATAAGCACGTTGTTATAGTTATTTGACTGAAATAATACATTTTTATTTTTTTAAATTAATCATAAATTTTTCTGCGAGAAAATGATGATTAAACAGTTTCTGTTGAACTTTTGACACAAAAAGATTTCAAATTTATGATTTCAGTCTAATAACTATTTAGTTAACATGTTTAATTTATGTCAATGATGACAGGTATTGATAATTTCAATTCCAAATATCTCGAGAACCATTACTGGTAGCGATTTTTACCAAGGGACCTTTTTTATGTGGAAAAAGTTGTAAATGTATATTTTTTTATTCAGTAGTTTTATACAGGTATCGACGAAAAGTTATTACTCTTCAAACCAGTTAAAACATATGTAGGTGGCGCCCTGTACAAGTAGGAGTCATATTGACATAAAAATCGAATTTCTCAAGTCAAAAAACTCCCAGACACCAATTTTCATCCAAATATTGGCGTTAATTCAGAAATTATTTGGAATCTCCGAAACTAAGAATTTTAGGACATACATTTATACGAACTTTTTTACTTATTTTAATCTGCAGATTATGCTGCCGAAGATTCCGGAATACAGTTGGGACCACCCTGTATATTTGATACCAATTAATACAATAACTAACTATATATACATTTTGAGGATTCAGGTGGTAGCTCTGCTGTAAAAAATGTCAAGTTGCCACACTTATTTATTTATTTCCTGACATTGTCATTTGTTTTGACACTTTAGTTTTGTATATTACGATTTTTTGGTTTAAATAAATAGTGTTGTGATACTTTAACGCTCAAAAATGTTTACTAGCAGACTTTGCAGTCAAAGATTGTTGTTGTTTTGAACCTCTTTTAGCGCGAAGTGGTACAAGTAGCTTAATAGCCGTAAAAAACTCATCGCAACTTTATCAGAATATTTGGAACGGGAAAGCGGTAGTAATGGCCCTTTATTCCCCATAAGTGCTTTTAAGAAGGTGAGTTTGGTTGATGTAAATAATAAATGTTTATACTTATTGTTATTATTTAATGTGTATTACTATTAATGAGCTAGAAGGTTAGAAAATATCCGCCGTCACTGACCGTAATAAAGAACAAAAAAAAAGAGAAAACTCGTTAATTCTTGTTCGAACGATTTGATTCCCCCCTTCAACAGATTATTATTGTTTAATTAAATAATATTAGAGCGCCAAAGCAACAAATTTTCAAACAGGAAGCAATTAGTCCGAAAAAATTGAATATTCCGTTTGGCTTTTGTAGCTTTAATTAGGATAAAGTACTATTATTTGTGACTTTTTGATGGCTGGCAGTCCTTTTTTAGGTAAGTCTTTTTATAATGAGAAATTCGATTGTTTAACCAAAGAATTATTCATAATTTATTTTTATAATATTATTTATTTGTTGAGACACAATTTCGATGTTTTCGATAGTTATGTCAGTCTCCGGTATCAAGTACATATAATCACAGATTATACAGATTATAAACTTATCGTCAAAAGCATTTTCGTGGCTCCAATTTTCGGAGTCGCGCACTAGTTAGATTACTAGTTTGCGCACATAGCACACCCACTTATGGCCTCTAAAATTGTGCACAGCGCCTGACCGGCACAGTTATTACTCTGTTTAAACTCGAGTTGTGTTTTTTTGCGCACAGAAAATTTTACTCGTTTGCACATCGTCATAAAAAACAATTTTCGTACCACGAATTAGGGACAAGATTTTTATCTGTATACGTATAGTATACCTAATCTGTGATATAATACAATAAAACTGGATGCTTTGATAACAATGGAATAAATTTATAATAATAGCTCCCGTATATAGCGTTTAACGCCTTGGGAGTAGCAAGGTACAGCTTGCTATACTAAAGCCGTTCGGTATACAAGGAAGGTAATGTGGCTAGCACTACGCTTCAACCGCCTATTGTGTACCTCAGGATTGTGAATCCCAAGAGTCGACCTAGGTACCCAAACTATTTTTATTTTAATAAAAATAGTCGGCTGATGAAATGCCGGGTGTGGGTTTCGAACCCACTACCTTGAGATTGGTAGACGAGAGCCTGTACCTCTACGCCACCGATCACCTTCGAATAATTTTTTTTTCGAATAAATTTCATTAATGAAATCTATAAAGCACGTGCTTTCTTGTTTACCTAACCTCAAAAAAATACTCTATGGTCTATTTATTTGAGCCGCTTTAATATTAGTCGCTATGATTCGTATGTAAATAACATTGAATGTAGTTGTTGGACAAACATTTAGCTGTTATTCTATGTCAAACAAAATAAGTTATAGGGTAAACAGTTCCGACTGTCTATTAGAAAAACGATTTGTTTGATGGCGCTTGGCACAATGAAGGGGAATATGCGTGAATGATAGGGCATAAATAAGAAATTGATTGATATATGTTCAATATTGTTCGTATGGAGTTACTGTGCGTGTTGCTTAGACGCCTCTGATATCATGAATCATGATGATTCCGGATTTTTTTTTTATTTTATAGCCAAAATTTTTGATATATCATCATTTTTAGGGTTCCGTACCCAAAGGGTAAAAAAGGGAACCCTATTACTAGGACTTCGCTGTCCGTCCGTCCGTCCGTCTGTCACAAAGGTCTATCTTATGAACCGGTATAGCTAGACAGTTGAAATTTTTACAGATAATGTATCTATGTTGCCGCTATAAGAACAAATACTAAAAACGGAATTAAATAAATGTTTATAAATAAAAAAATACTTTCACTAAACATTATCTTTTAAGTAAGAATTTTACATAGAATTCCAAGTCCTCGGTGTCCGCGTAGTTAAAGCGTTAGGATTTTACGCTGCTATGACGTTAGAGCCGTAGTAAGGCAGGTTCTAATCCTAGTCAAGGCGACTTTGTTTAATCGTTTTTTTTTAATTTTTACATATTTTTACATATTTATTATTGATTAATACAATTTTTAGTAATGTGTTTCTTCATTTTTTTTTAAATTACTTATACGCGCATTCAAAATTTCAGCTAAATCGGAAAAACAGTTTATAATAATATAGTGTCTAATGTTGTATAGATAATGAATGGTACGGAACCCTTCGTGCGCGAGTCTGACTCGCACTTGACCAATTTTTCTCTTTTATAGTAATATACCGGGTGGACCATCGTCATTGGAAACATAGGAAATCCCATGCAAATTTTGAACTGTTTAAATATTGGCTCTTCTATTGATTATATAGAGAAGTCATAAATAAATTTTTTTAAGGTCTAGATTTGGTAAACACACATGCCAACTTTGAACAATTTTGGAACAGCCGATTTTGAGTAATTTAAGAAAAATTGCATCTACTTTTAAATTAAAACAAGTAACAATCAAACACCAGTCAAAAACTGACATACCCTAGGTTTACAAACTACGATTTTGTCATTGTCAAAAGTAATTTAATTGTAATATTCAGGGAAAATTAACCGAAATATGTCAGATACACTGGGGGCCTAAGCTATCTTCCGGCGTAGTGCCATTTTACCATGCTAACTTTTTCTTTATGTGAATAACAATAAATTATTAGTACGGAATATTGAAAATGACGCTGACAACTTTAGGTATTTCAGTTTTTGACTGGTGTTTGATTGTTACCTATTCAGATTTAATTTAAATATCGATTCAGGATATTAGTTTCAGAATTATTCAGAATTATAAATTATTAGTACGGAATATTGAAAATGACGCTGACAATTTTAGGTATTTCAGTTTTTGACTGGTGTTTGATTGTTACCTATTCAGATTTAATTTAAATATCGATTCAGTTTTTCTCAAATTACTCAAAACAGGCTAGTCCAAAATTGTTCAAATTTGGCATGTGTGTTTACCAAACCCAGACCTTAAAAAAATCTATTTACGACTTCGCTATAAAATCAATAGAAGAGCCAATATCTGGGCAATTCAAAATTTGCATGGGATTTCCTATGTTTCCAACGTAACGACGATGCACCATGCACCTGGCATATGAAAGTGCAATAGAATTTTGATACAACAATACTAATATGTGTAAATATAGTGATGCCAACTCGTAAGAAATTTCAAGATTTAGAGGGAAAGGGAAAATTTCAACCAAAATCATATTCGTGGGAAATTTTATCTATTCTATCTTCTTAAAAAGTTATATTTATATATATTATACCAAATAAACCTTCAGTGACGTGATTAAGTTTGACCGGTACAGGAAACAAAAATAAATTAATTATAAATATATAAATAGTTATTATTTACATCAACAAAACTTACCTTTTTAACAGCGTAAGGGACATAAAGGGCCATTACTAGCGCTTTCCCGTTCAAAATATTCTAATAAGGTTGCGATGAGTTTTTTGTATCGGTTATTAAGCTGTCTTGAACCACTTGGTACTAAAAGAGGTTCTAAAAAGAACAATGTTCGACCGCAAGGTCGGCTAGTTAAAATTTTCAAGCTTAAAGTGTATCACAACACAACTCATTTAAACCAAAAACTCGTAACACAAAACTAAAGTGGCAAAACGAATGACAATGTCAGGAAATCAATAAATAAATGTTTCAACTTGACATTTTTTATAGCAGAGCTACCACCTGAATCCCCAGCGGAAAATTTAAATTCCAGTTAGTCAGCCCAGCACCGAATATGTCTCTGGTAACTCTTGGCAACAATGTATTTAAAAATCGCACCTTCGATTACGTAACTAAAAGTTTAATTGGTATCGCTTATAGCTTATTTCGATAAAGACCTCATAGTCATTTGCAAAACAAAATTGAATTATTTTGATTATTGCGCTATCTGTGGACACTTTTTTACACAATTAACCAGAATAGAACTCACTTGAAAAAGTTTTTTGTTTCTCCTGTGAAAGCTGGTTTTGGGTACTTACATGGTTTTCAAAGTAAGGCATCGGAAAGCATTATGTCAACTAAATACATGTAAATCTCTATCTATACCTACTAATTTATTTTATTTAACACATTCGCTATAATGTTTAATATATTCTTATTTTAAATATAAGAAGAAAATGTTTGGAAAATCAGAACATTTTAATTGCAACTGTATGTCCTCGAAACAATTAATCACGAATTTATTCTTAGAATATTTTCTTTCATATCACTACCAATATTCATCAGGCGTACTTCAACAAATCACAGTAGGTATACCATTCTGAATTAAGAATCAATGGCACCAAAAATACATTTTATTACTTTTAATGACTAATAAAGTGCAGCGTCTCATTTTAATTGTAATTAATATTATACAGTCTCTTATTTACATGCCAAACGGTAAAAAATATACCTATAACGCTTCAAAACAGCCGCCATACTCCTTCTATGCATCGTTTCACCGTCCAGAGAAATAAGTAAATATAGAAGAGCCTTAATCTTATTGTATAAATAATATTAATCTGAAGTAAGGTGCAACATCAAGACTAGGGTTCCTAAATCGGGATCCCAGTGTATGTTTATCCCCGAAATCCCGATATTAAATCCCGGGATTCCGAAAAATGTATTGCCTTATCTAAAATGATTCGACTTTATAAACTTTAATCTTTCAAAGTTTATACGTCAATACCTCAAAGTTATATTTCCGTGTTCACTATATTTTTTTTGCAACAAGAACTGCTTTTTTTTAATTACTAAATATGAATGTTACTTTGTGTTTGGTCTACTTTAATAAAGCTCTTTTGTCATATTCTTTTTCGGGTTCCGTGCCCAAAGGGTAAAAAACGGAAATCCTATTACTAAGACTTCGCTGTTCGTCCGTCCGTCCGTCCGTCTGTCACAAATATGATCTACTCCTATTACCCCAAACTGACGCTTTTGCGTTTCATCTTTCAAGCAACGCTACTTTATACCATCTCTAGTACATACCAAAAATCGCTATTTCGAAAGTAACGTAGCGACGGGAGAACGAACACCAATAGAAACTGACCAAATCGCGACAGACAAAACCGGAACCCTAGAAGCGCTCCAGCGACTGCTGGAACGAAGTACGTCGGCCGCCGAGGTCGATCGTCGATAGCCAGTTACAGCAGGGACCAGTTACTTCTGTTCGCGGTAGACGGAAGTACAGTACGTTTGTCCGTTCTGTAGCTACGGGGTATCCGTGAGAGGGGAAACGATATTCTCTCGTTGTTTTTCGTAAAAAAATAGACGACGCGTCCCATCAATAAAAAAATCGACAAATTTGCAAGTAGCCAATAAAATGAGTGGGCGGAGCGATTTGCGGTGACGTACTCGTCAAGTCGACGTATAAAATATATTGCTGTTTATTTAAATGTTTTTTGTCCGCATTCCTTTCATAGACACAGACCCAGCAGACGTACTTTACGGCTCTAGGGGCGCGACGGCTGGAGCGAAGTACGTCGCCGCCGAGGTAGAGCGTCGATAATCAGTTACAGCAGTAACCAGTTACTTCTGTTCGCGACAGGCGGAATACGAAATACGGATTTTACGAAACGATACATGTATGTAAAAAAGACATAATAACTGTTTAAAGAACTATATTCTAGGAATCCTCTATGTTTGCTTATTTCTCTGGGTTTTAACGAGCCTAAGCGTCATCCGCGCCGCTTCGTAACGTAAACATTCCATGACACGGTCGCACACATGGTCGGAAATCGCTTAAAAACACAAATAAAGAGACTGAAAACTGCTTGGTTTTCCATATTTTCCGACGACATCCGATGGAATACGCAAACATGGTGAAAATTACGCGAAAATACTGCGAAAAAATGGACGAAAATGGGGATTTATTGATTTGGTAGCATGAGAATCTTTGTTTTTAATAACTGTAACAAGAAAAAGATGTAATCGTACCCCTAAGCTATGTAAGGTACTCCTAAATCCTACCTTGATTTTGTATTGACTTTTCAATGCAAAAACAATGCAGGAGTTCTTGTGACACAGTCTCACAGGAATGAATTTTTACTCTTGAAAAGTATCTACAACTTTTGAACAAATTTTGCAGTTTAGGATGGATAGTCTTCTTGAAAAGGAAGGGAGATATAACTTTCGAAACGTCGTACATCAGTCCGAAATCAAATAAATATTGGAAAATAACCACAACAGATATCATTTCTCCAAAATGCGATAAATTTTACATTGGTGATACATCTAGATCCTTAAATGTTAGAATTAAAGAACATAAAGATTATTTAAGAAAGGGAGATTTTCACAAATCTAAGATTTGTCAGCATTCATGGGACACAGGGCACATAATAAATTTTAATAACGCCTAAATTATAATGAAAGAAGCGATAGCCTCTAAAAGAAAAATAAAAGAGGCTTTTTTAATACAATCTAATAAAAATAAATGTATTGCTCATGCATCTGTAGATGATAGTAATGTATGGCAATCGCTCCTTTGATTTTAAAGAACATAACATAAATAAACATAACATACGTAAAATTTAAAAATAATCATACAGAAAGTTTGGGGCTTTTTGGTTTTACCTTATTAAGTAATTGTTATCAGGTAATAATTGTTAATTTTGAAGTTTGATTTGATATAATGTCATTTTCACAGAACGTCAACGGTTTCTTGTAGACGTATCTGTTTTAAAAAACTAAAGTCTTCTCGAATAGTTGAATTTAAATATTTTAAATAGTTTTTTTCTTTATTCTTTGTATTTTTTTTTGCTTCCGACGACTAAAAGAGATAAACTTTCCGAAACGTTAAGCATTTTTTTCTTTGTTAGGAAAATTTGTATAACTGTAAACATAACTTCTGACAAGTAGTTTCCGTTTTCGGTTTGGGTTTAACGCAGAAGTGTTTACAAAAAATAACTATTTTATTTTCTAGATTTTCTTGCAGTGCAGTGGCGAAATACCCATACAGGAGTTTTTTGGAGAGATGAATCCGCCACATAGGTATAGACATTTTTTAACAGATATCATTCAAAATTTACTAAGTTTTTATGAACAAATCAGAACAGCAAAATTAAAAATTCATTGACCACAATACACCAAAACAGAATTTTAATCATCTCTTGATGATGCTAATATAGCTCGCGAAACGGGTGTATAGTGTTAAACGTGCAGTGTTTGGGTGTATTGTGGTGAATTAGTGTTTTATTCTGCTGTTGTAACACCAAAGGTTTCAACCACCAACCGGAATAAATCAGAACATCGTTCAAAATCACTTTGCGTGCACTTCACACGCATATTCTTAATAAATCTGGCGAACAGTAACACTAAACAACTAAAAATCGTTAAAATACTAACTATTAAACGCACATTGGGAGTACTGCTGTGTAAGAGCTTCACTGTACTGTCCGGGACTGTATTGTGGGGGCGCTACGTACGGATCGTACCGGTCGTACAGCGCGTACTTTTCGGCGTAAAGCGCGTCTTCGTCGGCGGGCCTCTGTAGAGGTCCGTACGCGTACGGCGATATCATGATACTGACGTAAAGAGAGGCGATGCAGGAGCAAACGCAAAGCCATCAGCAGTGTCGGAAGGGCCTTAGAACGTGGGATGGGTGGCAGGCAGCCGAGTAGGGTAGGAGGCAGGGACGGATTTGGAAGATTTTAATCCACATTTTGCCAGTTTGCGTTGTCTTTTATATTTTACATATCATCATCATAATTTGTCACATTTAGATACTCTCTTTGTAGTTGGGCCCATTGTTGGCTATGCGAGTCCAAGTTATCCCTTCTAATTTCCTAATAATATTACGGTCCCATCTCAGGTTCGGTCTTCTTTTAGGTTTCTTAATTTCTCTTGGGTACCTTGAGGTAATTTTTGTGGTTCATTTGTTGCCCGTCCTTCTTGCCAGGTGTCCTGCCCATTGCCACTTGAGGGATTTGACTCTGTGGATGACATCTATTACCTGGGTCTCTTTTGTCGTATCCACTCTATTCCTTTATGGTCTCTCTTGGTTAATCCCAGTATATTTCTTTCCATTGAGCGTTGTGCGACCTGGCAGTTGGCATGGTGTCCGTTTTAAGGATCCAGGTCTCGCATGCATGGGTCATGATTGATAGTACACATTGGTCTAATGTTTTCTTCTTTAGATAGAGTGGAATTCTAAATTTAAATGTCATTTAGTTTCTTCCATACATACTCCATGCGAACTTAATTCTTCTGTTGATTTATAATCTTATAATATAACATAATATTAAGATAATCTTTTCTAAAAAGAGGTTTAACATTTTTTTATAATGACGTTTTGAATCCATTTTTAATAACTTAATTCTTTTTCTATTTCGGAATAGAGAAGAATTTCATTAGACAGAAATAATTTTGAAAATTACTTAAATTTAAAGTCTTAAATCAGCTTGCGAAAAAGGACTTAACTAGTTAAAATGATTAAAATAAAAGTTAATAATAATTACGCTGTACTGTTATCGGGTCGCTCTCAGGGGTCGGATAAAGCGGGTGTGTGGCAGAAGGAAATATACAGGGTGTCCCGGAAATAAGTGCAAGTATTTTAACTGGGAGTATAGTTCAACCCCAGAAACACGCCTATGAGGTTATATTCGGAATTTTTTGAAAAATATTTTGGAATTTTTTTTAGTTTTTAGTTAAAAAACATAATTTCTTACTTAAACATAATATGGCAACATAGATAGTAGATTAAATTTACAAGAAAGAAAATCCAGAAAACATCCAGTTGTTCTTAAAATTTTATCAAAAAATATTTTTTTTAGAAATTTTCAAAGTAAAATAACTCCGCGTTATTTTGAACTTAAAAAACGATAAAGAGAAAATATGTTTCTTTTATCGAGATCTACCACCCCTTAAAATACTAAATATTTCTGGGACACCCTGTATATAATATTTCAGAAATCTTTCAGAATCGTGTTAAGCCACATCGAAAATTCCAAACACATCTGCTTTGATTAAGGCTTGATTAAGGTTTGCAGAGCTTCAGCATTTGCCATAAAATGGCCAGCAATCTGTTACAAAACCATATAAATTATATATCACTGTAATCACAAAACTTCAATCTATTTCCGTATTGTAACGGAATTTTAAACTATGTCTTTAATTTCGAGAAAATTTAGTCCAAACATAAGGAATATTTTGATGATGTTTGACCATCAAAATCTTAAAAATAAAGGAGTTGTCTAAAAATGTGCGACAATACGGATTTAGTATAAACCTTTACCTTTAATTTCCTTCTTCGTTTCTGTAAAAATACCTAGCCAATTTTACACGAAACGTTAAATGCCGAACACTTATTTTGCTACTTTTTTGGACTCTCAAGATGAACTCGGACATCTCGGAACTCGGACTCTTAAGATGAACTCTTCTAAATAATATATCAAAAAATATAGATACACCCACAGATTTTAGATAAAAAGAAACATATATTTTTGAACACGGTGCTTTAATCAAAAAACCCTTCTGTTACATTGTTTCTTGTTAGTCTAGATAGAAGGGCCATTATTTTTTCGAAACTTCCTAAATGCTTTCACGAATAACTCCTTTAATTTTCAGTTAAACATTAAAAACTTGCGCAACTCATTGTATTAAAGTACCCAGAGCTAATAGCTGGATAATTGGATGGAATTATTTATTAATAGATATAGTTGGTTTGTTTTATTATGCGTAGTGTTAGTAAGTCTCATAGGAGCTTAAAAATGTTTATAGGAATGTATTGTAATTTTTTTTTCACAGATAATATAATTAGCAGGGATAACTTAGGTGGAGATATTGGGACACCCCGTATTGATTGAAGTTTTCTGTGAGCTTGCAGGTCTGGTTTAAACTAATAAAACTTTTCAAGTGTAGTAATGACCTTTTCCGAACAGGACATAACCGAAAATAATTCCCAGCATTATCCATGTTAAAATTATTGCCGTAAACTACAAAAACCTCTCAACTTCGCGGTCTCAAAATCCGCCCGAAGTACCAGGGCCGTTGCCCCGCCCCCGAATTACTCCACATTACGTCGAATCTCTGTCGGACAAAAGTGCAGTTGTTCACGCACGCTCCATTAAAGGAACTTTTATGAATGAGCTGTTTCGAATTTCGAGAGCATTGTGCAAAATCGGTGTCTTCGATGGAAGAAAGGCCCAAGGAAAAATGGTAATGCGGGCCGGCGAGGGCATTTCAACCGGATAGGAGCGGATTGAGGAGATGGGATGAAACGCCGACTCGGGTACCGATGGGACGGGGTATTTTACGAATGTTATTTATTGTTACGCTGGAGAGCAGAAAGGTTGCTTATTGTCGTGTCGATAAGCTTCTTAACGCCATAAGCTGAAGAGGCTCGGAGAACAGGCACGGACTAAGTGAGTTTTCAACTAAAACATTTCTGCAGATATGCACAGGGTGTGGTACATTTGAGGGTTGAAGTAGAGGGAAATGGGGGTTTGGTTTGGTTGTAAGACGTAGGAATGACGTCATAAATCAGGTAAGAACGGTTAAAATATGCTAATAAACAAGAATAAATAGGTTTGAACCACTTTGAACCGCTTTTGAACTGCTTTGAATCGCTTTTTAGTTTAAAACAAGACCTGTTCAAGAGACCTGTTAATTTTTTGTTCACACCCATGTTCTTACCTGATTTATGACGTCATTCCTCCTCCTTGCTCCTTGCTGAGGAGGAAGACCTCCTCCTGGATGTTCACACCCCCATTTCCCTCTACTGGTTGATTTTATTTATTAATTGCAAATGAGAAATATCCGAATACTTTCGAGGATAGAGATGTTATACGGGATGGTCCGAACTGTATTCCGGAAACTTCATGCATTGTAGATAAAAATAAGTAAAAAAGTCCGTATAAATGTATGTCTTAAAATGCTTAGTTTCGGAGGTACAGGGTGTGGAAGTTTCATTTTTATTTCGATTTTTTGAACTAATTTCTGATTTTGTCGCAGAACAATTTATGATTAATTAAAAAAAAACTTCCGAAATTTATATTTCAGTCAAATATCTATCTACCCAACGCGTGTTTATCTTTTGTCAATATTGACATGAATTGACGATTTCTATTCTAAACATCTTGAAAACGACTGCTCGTAGCGCTTTTTTCCGAGAGACATTTTTTTTACGTAAAAAGTCACAATCATGTATATGTCTTCACTTAGTAGTTTTATACAGGTACGGACAAAAAGTTATTACTCTTCAAAACAGTTAAAACATATGTAGGTGGCGCTCCCTACAAATATAAGTCATATTGACATCAAAATCAAATTTTTCATGTCAAAAAAAACCTAGACACCAATTTTCATCTAAATATTGACGTTACTTCAGAAATAATCTGGAAAAAATCGAAATAAAAATGAAACTTCTACACCCTGTATATTTTAGGAAGATCTATTTTAACTTCTATAAGGTGGCTCGAAAAGTGAGTGGATCGGGATGATTTTTTAAATGGAACACCCTTTACATTATTGCATTTATGGCTGCCTTTCAGATCGCTTTACAAAATCCTAGGATATGAGTAAATATATTTCGATAATTTCAGAGATATTAAGAAATAAATAAAAAAATATACAAGTTGTTAACTGGACAGTTACTTATCGGGGAACAGAATGGGCAACACTGCCTATTGAGAACGCATGCACTTATAGGGTTTTCAGCCGACTCGTCCCGTCGCGTCGCGTCGTGTATCGACGAGCGGGCTGAGGTTGCCATATTTCAATCATAAAGCTCTTGCCACGAGTAATAAACAAATTAACAACCTGTATATTTTTAACGTTCCCTAAAAAAATAAAAATACAAGAATTGTCCTGAAATTAAAACTATATTAAATATTAACCAAGCAGAAAGTAGTCTCGACTGACTAGTGAGAAAGAAAATCTAGGAACTAGTGGGGTTAGAACAGTCGGAAGGGTTTGACAAAGAATTAATACACTTGTTAATTGTCAAGCTTTCGGAATTTATTCATTCCTTCCTCAGAACACTAAAATGGAAATACAATTTATGACAATGACAATTATTGCTCTAAAAGTTATGAAGTTTTTTCTTCTTAACTTTTAGAGCAATAATTGTCTAACATGTATTTCCATTTTAGTGTCCTGAGGAAGGAGGAAGGAATGAATAAATTCCGAAAGCTTGACAATTAACAAAGTGTATTAATTCTTTGTCAAACCCTTCCGACTGCAACCCCACTAGTTCTTAGATTTTCTTAAATATTAACTGTAGATGGTCTATACTTACTTTTCTATAAATATCGTAAACTTAAATTATACAGGGTATTCAATATTCTACGCCTAACTTTCTAAAATATAAAATAATTTTTGTTTGGTTTTTAAATGGGATACCCTGTTTACTATTTTATAATTAGGAAATTTTTTTCAACAAACAATTTTAAACCTGTTTACCTCATAATAAATATAACAAATATAATTTCTGTTTGTTTCATTTCACAGAATATTTTGTGTAATACCTGCCCTATTCATTGATTCTGAATCGTATAAAACATTTTTTAATTAATCCTCTTCATGATTTGCCGTTTGATGTAAATACCATATACTGAAAAATTATTTGTAAAAATATGTACCTTAAATATTAAGCTAAATTCATTCCTTTTTTTGTTTGGATTTCTATAAATGCAACAGTGTATGTGTGTCGATACAAAATTGAAAGCGACTTGAAATATTCAATTCATCAATCCAATTAGAAAAAATGTATATACCTCTGTGGCGGATTCATCTCTTCAAAAAAGTCCTACGGGTATTTCGCCACTTCTGTAAAGGTACGCGCACACTGAGCAGCGCCGCACGCGCATCACGAATCGCACTTTTTTTTTTCGCACACACTGACCCGTAGCGACCGCGCCGCACTCGCCGCATTGTTCACTCTTTTGTTTTTTTTGTCCCTACTACAGTCGTATTTGCCAATCGAATTTCTCATCAGTCGTTTCCGGAGTCATGTCTGCAGTGATAAGCGTGTTTTTTTACGAACAAGAAAAAATTATGAGCTCCTTGTTAATAGGAGAAGAAGCAATCACGAGAAAAAATCGAAATTTATGGGTTCACAATATTTGCGAAAAGTTTACCTTTAGGAGGGTTTGGTTTAATTCCACACATTATTACCATATTTAATTGAGGACGAACTAAAATTTCTTCAATATTTCAAAATGAGCCATGAAAAAGTTGCAAACTCTCTTAGCATATTGAATTTCTAATCTCCTCTTCGGCTAGTTCGATTCGGGTACCCGCATAGAGTGAAAGAAATTGCGTGTAACGACAGCAGCACTACTAGCTGCATTGACCGAAAATCTGGCCCAACGCTGGCCGCATTTTCGTCGATGCGATTCGTGCGGCTCTGGCTAGTGTGCGCATCTTCATTGAAAGTAACACAAACAATATTTTTCTTCGGTGGATGCAGCGCGTGCGGCTTTGGTCAGTGTGCGCGTACTTTAAGAAAAGCTGTGTGGATTCTGCCTATGAATTGGGGGTTTTATTTCGTTTAATGTTTTGTCAATAAAAGGTTGTGGATATTCGTTTTTCATTCATGCATTTTTAATGTGGTTTATATCTTTGTTTAGCGAATTATTATTTTGTATTGCCCTATCATAGAAACATTTTATAACACCTTTTTTACGCTTATACTGTAGTAATGTACTGCGTTTGTAGTTAAATGTTTCAGAATTTTGTTAATCTTTTTTGTATTAAATTAGGTAATTACTAATTACTTGATAGTGAACCCTCATTTACTAATAAACTAATTTTTGTTTAATATAATAATATGAGTGGAATTTTTTTTCAAAAAAAAACCTTTCCAAATATATGATTATTTTTAAATTCGTTTAATTTTTCAAAGGTCTATGTGTATTTTAGGGCAAATCTCAAGTTCATTTTTATTATACAGCCTCTTAAAGGTTAATGGGTTTTTGGCTTTTTTTCCTCGCCGACTCTCTAATGGATTTTTATGAATTTTGAATTAGCACCCCAAAGGCATATAAAAAGGGTAGGTTTCTAATGAAAACCATTTTAATATCAGACGTCGTCAGAAGTTAACAAAAAGCTGACATAGATTAAACAAAAGTATTTTTAAACTAAAAAAAAAATAATTATATATTTTGTATTATTTTACAAAAATTTTATATTTATATTTAGAGTTGCAGAAACTTAATATCAGTATGAACCGACGGATGCCTACAGACAGTTATAGCAGCCGAGGGAGGCAATACAGAGTATTTTTTACAAGTTATTTGTTTGTTTGTACACTTAGTTATTTCAGTTAATTTTATAATATGCTTAATTCTCTCAGTGTTACTAATACATATTTATTAAAACCAAGCATGTATCGTTTTTTAAATTTTATTATAGAGTGCAAATCGGTGTTGATATGACGACATATGACATTACGACAATTATCACCAAAGTTACCTCGTGATATTAAAAAATAACATCATAAAGTTGATCATGATGTTGAAAAAATATTGTAAAAAAATTTTTGGTGGTGTTGACATGATACAAAAAAGAAAATGCTCAGGAGACATGGTTTTGATTGAAAAATAATGTTTTAGGAACAGTTACTCACGAAATTATTGCACAGGGTGTTTTAAAGTTAAGGTAAAAAAGAACCATTCAATTAACCCTGTATAATAAGCCAAATACTATAGTTTATAAAAAAAACTGAGTTTATGAATTAAAGTTGATAGATTTATATACAGTTTGCTAAAAAAATCATAAAAATAGGGCTAAAAGCTAAAAGTAAAAAAATATAACACTAAACTTGACGGAAAAAATCTCCGTATACTTCCTGTTTCACCGGAAATGACTACAACTTTTGATTTTTAAATGCCACCCTCGGTATTTTTATACTTTATTCGGTAGAAAATGACATTCTGAATAGAATGACATAGATATCATATGTCAATTTTTGACATTCTCGCTTAATAAAAAAATATTTTTAATTTTTTTATCAAGCGATTTATTTTAAATTCAATCTAGAGTGCCATGAATGGGCTATGTTAAAAACAAAATAATGCTGGGCTATGTTAAAAACACTAATTCTTCATCAAGGAGCCTGGGAAAAATAGATTTGATCGTCTAATGTTTTTAATGTCTTGTCCTGGCCAGTTAGAAAATGCTCAAATGGCATTTTTAATCATATCTCAATTTTTTCAAATGGAACGAGGGTGGCTCATTATCATATTTGGAAAAAGCATTTTTTTACGAATAATTTGATACCACACACTTGGTATTTCGAGTCAAATTTTCGTTACGAACCGCAAGTTATAATTTCAAATAAACCATATGCGAAATGTCAAAAGTTGACATATGATATGTCATTCTATTCAGAGTGGTATTTTCTATCGAATAAAGTAAAAAAATACCGGGGTGTCATTTAAAAATCAAAAGTTGTAGTCATTTCCGGTAAAACCGGAAGTGACCGAAAACAATTGAATATGTCAATCAATCCTAATTTATGTCATATACTAACATACCAAATCTCGTTTTTTAACTAAAAAAAAAGTTATAGGGGTTTCTTCTGAGACTCACCCGGTAGACAGAAGAAATACATTCATTTTTAATCATTTTTTAGATGCCGAAGCTATACTATTTATAAAAATGATATTTTTTTATAAGTTTAAATATGAATTTCCATCAAATATTGACTCAATCTTCTATTAAAATAAAATTATATTGTCAAGTTTTTTTTTGGATCTAAGAAAAGACTGTATAAATTTTTCTTTAAGAAAAAAAAGCACATTATACTTGGTGGTTTTATTTTCCAAGGGTAAAATAAACGAACATTTTCATAAGAACTATGCAGTTTTTTACATGAGATGAAGGAAAATAGAGATTTTTTCGCGGAGACTACTTTTTGGTGTTTTATGTAAAAGAAAAAAGTACGTACATTATTCATTTTATAGAAATAATATTTTTTAAAATGAATGGAAAATATATGCCACATTATGTTTAAGAGTCTATTACGGCTGTACTGTTCGGGTCGCTCTCAGGGGTCGAGTAAAGCGGGTGTGGGATTGGCTGGGCCGAAGGAAATATATATATTATATTTCAGAAATCTGCCTAAGGCTTAGCCCTATCTTGTTGTGTTAAGCCACACCCAAAATTCCAAACACACGTGCTTTGATTAAGGCTTGATTAAGGTTTGCAGAGCTTCAGCATTTGCCATAAAAAAGCGAGCAATTTTTTACAAAACCGTATAAATTATATATCACTGTAATCACAAAACTTCAATCTATTTCCGTATTGTAACAGAACTTTAAATTATGTCTTTATTTTCGAGAAACATAAGGAATATTTTGTTGATTTTTGACCATCAAAATCTTAAAAATAAAGAAGTTGTCTAAAAAATTCTAAAAATGTGCTACAATATGGATATAGTATAATCCTTTATTTTTAATTTCTTTCTTCATTTGTGTAAAAATACCTAGCCAGTACATAAAACGTTAAATATATATTTACATAAAACGTTAAATGCCGAACGCTTTTTTTGCTACATTTTCGGACTAGTGAAATGAACTCTTAAGATATGAATTCAACACAGATTTTAGATAAAAAGAAACATATATTTTTGAACACTGTGCTTTATTCAAAAAACCCTTCTGTTGCATTGTTTAACATTTTTTCTTGTTAGTCTAGACAAAAGGGCCATTATTTTTTCGAAACTTCCTAAATGCTTTCACGAATAACTACTGTAATTTCCCGTTAAACATTAAAAACTTGCGCAACTCATTCTATTAAAGTACCCAGAGCTAACAGCTGGATAATTGCATGGAATTATTATTAGATATAGTTGGTTTGTTTTATGCATAGTTTTAGTAAGTATCATAGGAACTGAAAATGTTTTTAGAAATTTATTTAGTTTTTTTCTATAGCAACTGTTAAAATTGCCTTATATCTATCAAAAATAGTAGATAAAATAGTACCTTACAGGAAGGGTAGATTAAATGATACTTTAACATCGAGAATAGGTTAAAAACTTCATTTTTTCTGGCACGTATTTTAATTGCTTCCATTTTTGAAAATTTTTGTATTTCTTTTTGATAAGTTATTCGGGATTTAAATGGAAGTAGTTTCCCCATATAACACAACACAATCCTATAGATATCTTGAGAATATCCACCAAGGATATAGTAAATATCTTAGGGATATCCAAAAACCAGAGGAGGCTATTCATGGGATATCCAGATGGGACAAAAAAAGTCATCTTCAAGACATCCCTAGGCAAGCCTTTTACGATTATTTGGGATATTTATAGGATAATGCAAGGATGATGTTAGGAGAATTATAGAATATTTTTAGGACATTATATGAGGACTGTTATTTGACAATACTTACTTCATCCTTAGTTTATAGTAAAAACGTTCACGATTTAGTTTTAGCCACATTTTGACGTTATTCATTGGATATTTTTATTAACAGCTCTAAAATATACCTAAATATTATGTCAATGAATTTTGCGTCAAAATTTAGAAGTTTATTTGTATGAGTTAAGAGCTTTCAATTTATACTGTACCATCGAAAAAAAACGGCGTTCAGTTGGCTTGAAAATTACGATCGATGACATTCCCCATATAATTTTACATACAAAATAACAGCAATCTTCATTTCCAAGCCACCTCTGACGCCGTTTTTTACGATCGTATGGTATTATACCTTTGTACCCATATGGTATTATACCAGATTATACTACCCTTTATGGAGTCTAGCGTTTATGTCTAGCAGCAACAGTTTGCCTCAAAGTTTTACACCAAACACCACACATTCCAGAAACTCACAATAAAACACAAAAATAGGATTTCTGTTCGAATAGATCAAATACGAAAATGGGTTTAGGGATAAAGAACAAGCGCTTTTCAACAAATTTTCATCTATAATTTGGTCACAATTTTTTCATTGTGAGACCCTGAGTCGTTCGTCGTATTTCGCCATTATAGTTTAATAGTTGAGGTTAGGATAGAATTTTCTGCTAGAACAAGGCTAGAACTATGATTATAAGAAAAAACTAAGTCAAACTCAACCAGTTTTATTAGTTTCAGTCATTTTTAAGCCCATGCAATATCGACAAACGACCGAATTCACCTGGAATTTCACCAAATCAAAGAACTGAATAATACACGATGCAAAAACAAACAACTGTCGAGATGGATTGTGGGAAATTTTTTGCGCGGGGGGGTTTTAAATTCTCTGTATTACTGGAAGTGGCCAAGCTCATAAATATCCAGATTATCCAGAAGATACCAACAGGATATTTTGTTGCCTTGACGTAATATATATCTATCTGTACGGTTTATTGCATTTTATGTAATATAAAAAGTAGTACATTATTTATTTTTCCTAAATATCTAGACGATATTGTTAGGATATTTTATTATCATGAGCATGTTTGGATATCTCAGCTGCATGTACATTAGATATACGACAGAGATATCCATAGGATATTCTATTCTGAGACATCTACAGGATTTCAGGATGTCTGGAGGATATCCTACAGATGTCTTTATAAGATGATCTTATAATGGAACATTCCGACATTCTATGAATATCCTGCGGATATTGTGTGTTATATGAGTTGGATATCGCGTTTGTCGTCTCAGCCTGAATATCTGTTGGTGATTTACTTATTTCGTTTTGAGCTATTTCGGGCTCCAATCCAATCAGCAATCGACACGAAAGAGAATTAAAAAATATTGACTCAAAACTGACAACTAAAGAGACAGCTTTATTTATTTGTCAAATTACATAGAAACCAACGCCAACCCAGCACAATATTTTTTCTACTCGTAATAAATTCCTTGAAATAATAATTTCTGAATATTTTTTAAAACGTAACTCGCTATAGAAAAAAAATATTTTTTTAAACTCCCGAATTAATCTTTTCGGTCGAAGATAAAATACCATTTTATTACATATTACATTTTTTTACATATTATTATCGTCTTGTATAAAAAATAACTAATAATTCTATTTTCATAAATGATATAATTAGCAGGGATAACTTGTATGGAGATTCTGGGACACCCCGTATTGAATATTTAAATAAATGATGAGTATTTAATTTAAACCAACAACACAAACATTTTAAATTAACCAAAACTCGTTGAATTATTACTTCAGATTAAATTATACAGAAGGATTGAAGCGAATTCATATGCTCTTTGTGGTGGATTTTACCCATTTTTTCTTTAGATGTGCTTTAACCACTTCCTCTTTGTGTATTTGTCCTCTGATGGCACCAGCGGCTATTTAAAAACCGATAAAATGAATATTAATGGACCTCTAGCCACAAAAGACCCAAAAACGGGACACGGCGGACAAATGGGCTTTTGACATTGGAAAAAAACTAATTTACATTACACTTGCGTGGCGCACTGAAGGAGGCGAGATTCCAACAGAGATGAATTCAATCGAAAATAACGCATGCGAGCCTATTGTCTTATTGTATTACGATACCATTGAAATTATTTGTATAGTGCCCGTAGAGTCATTAATAGATTCTTATTTCTGGCGGTAGAAAGGTAGCATAGATAATAGAAAAACGAATAATAGGATATGAGATACTCGTAGAATATTAATTTTAAAATTTTAATTACACAAAGGGTCGTTCTTTATACAGGAATTGTCAATCGGGAAATGTCCTAAAATGCTTCGTTTCAGAGATACAGGATGTTGAAGGTTAATTTTTATTTCGTTTTTTTTAAACTTCTGAAGTAATGTCGATTTTAGATGAAAATTGGTGTTTTTAGATATGAGAAATTCCTACATGTAAAGAATGCCAACTATTCAGGGTGTTGCTTAATGACATGCTAATATTTAAGGGTGATTCTGGGACTCATTCTAAGAAAAAAAACTTCTCAAGTTTTCACATACAAGGTGATAAACTTTTCTAATTTTCTCCGATGTTATATTTGATACACGTTTTCCATGCATCAAATTGCTTATTTTGATATACAAAAAAATTGTTTTATTGTGTATAATATCACACAACAGAATTTTCAACATTTTCTCTAGAGAAAATTCTCTCTACAAGTCCTAAAAATCAAAACGCGTTTCTATGGTAATATAATTTCGATTTCATTCTTTGATAGATGGTTTATATTAGTTTGATTAACATGATAATTACTATAAACCATCAGTTAATGTCAAATTTGTTGCTGATATTTAAGTATCACATTTTCCCAAAACTCTTTCCGTAACATTAATAAAAATAAATTTTGTGCTTCTTTAACATTTTCAAACAAAAAATATGATGTTAATTAAAATTCTATCAATAACAATCAAAAGAAAGAACACGAAATTATTTTTCCATAGAAACGCTATTTGATTTTTAGGTCTATGAAAAAACTGAACTATACAGGGTGGCGCAGTACTTACTTATTAACTTTATTGTAGGTAAATTAAAGAAAAATAACCTGTTAAAAATTTAAATAAAGTCCATAAACTAATGTCGATTTTGAAAATAGCTACTAAGTGTCACTAGAAAATTGCCATGGCGACACCAGCCATCTTGATTGCAATTTTATTAAAAAATCGCCTTTTATTCAAAATCTGAGCCAGATAAGTATAGGAAACCCTAATATATTTTGAAAAAGTATTTAAATCTGCTTCGAACTATTTAAAAAAATACACAGTGTTGTATTTGAAATAACGAAGTTTTTATGTAAAATAAATATTTAAAATAGACCAGCAATTTTTGATACCCCTGTATATATTTAAGGGAGCAATCAAATTTTTTAGTAAAGTTTATTTCTCTGGCTTGAAAGTCAGCACAAGAATTAATTCTGAAAAGTAATATACAAGGTGTTGACAAACTTTTTTTATTACAGCTTGCATATTTAAATATCTTCAAATATCTCAAAAACCAAAGCTTTTTACAGGGTGTTGCATTTGAAATAACAAAGTTTTTATGTAAAATAAATCCTTAAGATTGATCATTAATTTTTGGTACCCCTGTATAAATTTAAGGAAACAATAACATTTTTCAGTAAAGCTTATTTCTTTACCTTTAAACTCAGCACAAAAATTAATTCTGAAGAGTAATGTACAGGGTGTTTATAACCAATTCTCTTGTAGCATGCATATTTAAATATCTTTAAATATCTCAATAACCAATGATTTTAAACATATTAAACCCTTATAATAAATGCCTTATTTTATGTCCAAGAATCCAAAAATTAAATAAAATACCGGGTGTTCCATAAGAAAAAATATAACTTTGGTATGGATCTTAGTTCTGACACACCCTGTACATTTCAAAATAATTTTAAATTATGCACATTGACTTTCCACATATCCCCATAAAATATTTTGTTTCTACATTTTTCCGTTTTCGTATAATCAACCGAGGCGAACGAGGTGCGCCACCCTGTATTTTCATGATTTTTTAATTCTCTAAAACGGTATGGAAACTTGGAAAAATATAAACGGGATTAACCATTTCAGAATAAGCAAACATTTTCATGAAGAATGCATTTTTCTCAAGACATCAATAATAAAAAAAACTTCTTCCTCTTGTAAAGACAATCCGGGGACGTACTGTACATATAATAAACAGAATCTTTTCTATAGAAAAATGACACATAAACTGGACATAACACAAAAGCGATCGTCTTTAAAACAACTAACTGCCACTTTTTATTTTTTAACAACAGCACTGTTTTTTTAGAAACGCTACAATTTTTAACAGGATAGGTACTAAAAATGGGTCATTTCTCTGAAGAAAATAACTGTGAATATATTTTTAAAAACCCCAATTCAAAGGATCTAACAGAAATTTTGTGCGCGCTCTATTTTTACACAAAAAACTCTATAAAGTACAGATTATGTTGTAAAAGTCCCAAAAAAGGCAAACCTTATTTTTATTGACTGGAATAAACAAGGTCACTTTTTAAAGGGGCTTTGCTCCAGTATTAGATAATAAATACCCTGATTTTAAAGGTCTGCGGCTAGTGTTTATGGCAGAAGCACTAAAAAATTAGTTTTACTTTACAGCCCGGTTAATAAAAAAAAGGTATAAACATAAAATTTTAAGAGCCAGTTTGAATATAACGGCACTTTTATCGACAGGAAGATTTTAAGATGTTGGCTTCGAAAAATATTGGCTTAATATTATTTTTAGATTGTTTTTTAAATGACCTTTATTACAGAGTTAATTTTTTTAATGTAATATAAAAATTATTTTATTTTAAATAATATACAGGGTGATCCGAACTGTATTCCGGAAACTTCGGCAACATATTCTGCAGATAAAAATAAGTATAAAAGTTCATATAAATGTATGTTCTAAAATGCTTAGTTTCTGTGATACAGGGTATAGAAGTTTCATTTTTATTTCGATTTTTTCCAAATAATTTCTGAAGTAACGTCATTATTTAGATGAAAATTGGTGTCTGGAAGTTTTTTGACACGAGAAATTTGATTTTGGTGTCAATATGACTCCTTCTAGTAGAGGACGCCACCTACATGTGTTTTAACTGTTTTGAAGCGTAATAACTTTTTGTCCGTACCTGTATAAAACTACCGAGCGAAAAAATATTCATCTCTGTGACTATCTACGTAAAAAATATCTCTTTGTAAAAATCGCTACTAGCAACCGTTCTTAAGATATTTAGAATGGAAATAGACAATACATGTCATTATTGACGAAAAATAAACACGTTGAGTAGATAGTTATTTCACTGAAAATTCCACACCTGTAAGTTTTAACCAATCAAAACGTGTTTTTTGACAAATCACAATGGTAACGGATAAATTTTAGTGAATTTTTTTTCTTTGTGGACCAACAGCGAATTATACTGGAAATTTTTTGAGGTTTATAATGACAGAATATGTTTTTGAGAGTCTGGTTTTTATTTGTTTATATGATAATTTTGATACATTTCAATTAGATAGCTGAGATGAAAGTTTGTAAACTGCTTCCATACGCTTGACTTCGATTTCCTAGTATTCGCGGGTGTCAACTGCTTAATCTCCTGGCGAATATTTTCTTTGCTTTCATGACCGAAGCGAAACATTTTTTTTAAGCCGTGCCGCTTGACAGCTTCAACACTGAAATAGTTTTTAGGTTTGGGTGTCACTTAGATGTCATAGTAACTAAATAATCAAATCGATCAAAAATCGAAAAATACATTTTAATGTATTTGATTTTCAAACACAATTTGGTGTGGAATTTTCTTACCGAATACCACACGAGCAAATTAAATCCCGAGATTTTTTCTCGCTCAGGAATATTCAAATCAAAATAGTCATGAGCTCGAAAAAATTTCCGGAAATAATTTGACCTCTAGTGGTATTACTAGTGAAAATAATAAATTTGGGAAATTTTAATTTTTTTAAATTAATCATAACTTTTTCTGCAAAAAATAATGATAGAACAGATTCTGTTGAAC
This sequence comes from Sitophilus oryzae, assembly GCF_002938485.1. Taxonomy (NCBI): domain Eukaryota; kingdom Metazoa; phylum Arthropoda; class Insecta; order Coleoptera; family Curculionidae; genus Sitophilus; species Sitophilus oryzae. Next base: position 1,806,272 of record NW_022147575.1, on the reverse strand, counting down.
TTTTGGCACAAAAACATTTCAAATTTATGATTTCAGTCTAGTAACTATTTAGTCAACATAATATGTTTAATTTATGTCAATGATGACAGGTATTGATAATTTCGGTTCCAAATATCTCGAAAACCATTACTCGTAGCAATTTTTCCCAAGTGATCTTTTTTACGTAAAAAACATCGTAAATATATATATTTTTACTCGGTAGTTTTATACAGGTACGGACGAAAAGTTATTACTCTTCAAACCAGTTAAAAAATAAGTAGGTGGCGCCCTCTACTAGTAGGAGTCATATTGACATCAAAATCAAATTTCTCATGTCGAAAAACTCCAAAATACCAATTTTCATCCAAATATTGACGTTACTTTATAAATTATAGGGGAAAAAATCGAAATAAAAATAAAACTTCACCCTTTATCTCCGAAAATAAGCACTTTAGGACATACATTTATACGAACTTTTTTACTTATTTTTATCTGTAGAATATGCTGCCGAAGTTTCCGGAATACAGTTCGGACCACCCTGTATATGAAAATAAATCAGAATGTTGTTAAAAAAAGTTTCATCTTAAAATAACATTTTAATCAACCACAATTGTTTATCTCCATCATTTGCCGGTCTATACAGAAATTACAGCTCAACAACAAATAATTCATTATTTATAGTGATTTACAGTAATTTTATTAAATTATACGAATCTTCTCGTTGATTATTGGTTTGAAATAGATATGACAGTATCCTCCAATGAAAATGCGAGTTACTAACTCTCAATTCTAATTCTGAGCTGGCAAATGAGCTGCATGCTTTACCTGGACTGTTATTCAAAAGCTACAAACCTATTGATGAAAATATGCATGAAAATTTACTACACATCTTAAGATTGCAACAGTATCAATTTTTTTATAGTGATTTTCAGCCACGTATGGCACAGATCGTTACCTAGTGTTGCCACAAGCTTGTTTTTCATCGGGGTAGATTATCACGAGATAGCGGGGTTAAATTGCTCTACAAAGGGGTAGCTGTGACAACACTGCTGTTATCACCATGGCAATTTCCTCTCGCTTGAATTTTTACTCCCAACGCCTGTAAAGAGGATTAATTTCAAAAATTATACAGACTTTGTGACAAGATCTGTTAAGCCAAAAAGTTTTTTTATAAAAGTAGATATCATTTTTACAGTTACCAACCAAACAGAGAAATGACTAGGTACTTGGGAAATACCAGAATATGTAGGTAGGGTACTATACTTAAAAATTAATAAACGCACAACGGTTGTTAAGTAGGTAAATAAGCAATGAAAATCAAAACAAACAAATACGATTTGTGTAAACATTATTGTGTAATTTTTAATTCAAATACTACAGGACCACACATAACAGTTCCATAAAATCTTACACGAAGAGAGTAAATAGTGTGGCCCCAACTAAAGATGATGCCAGGCGCGACCATAAATTATTTTTTTATCGAATGAACATTTCCTCTGGGTTAAGTAATGCCGCCCGAAATAATTTCCAAATATTATTTTACAGCATAAAGCTTCATCGAGACCTTTAAATTAGGGGCCTCAATAATTAGTGTATAAGTTTGTTCCTCTAATTTAAATTTAAGCATGGTACTGTTCAAATTCCTATTTCTAAAGCATCAGCAGCTCGCTATATAGTATATTATTTAAAAACGCTGTCAATTTGTATTTTATATAGGCATATTGCACCATATTTTGTTTGACAACAATAACCGATTTTTAATTTTGACATTGATCGATGTCCGTCAATAAAATTATAACATCAAATCAAATGACAATGACCAAAGAATATACCTAGCTCAAAGACATTATAAAGATAGACCGAACATCTCATTCATAAATACTCGTTGGAAGTGTATCAAACATTCCAATGTGTCAAACAAGGACAGAAGAGACAGAGATGACTAAAATTTCCGACCCCGGCAACTAGGCGCATTTGGATTGTTCTAATGGCCAGTGGCGTATCGTTTTTTGGAAGGAATTTAATTAGTAAAGTAAAAGTAAAGTAATTAGTAAAATTTTTACTCCATATTAATATACTACATTAACACTTTTTCGTCAGATGAGTTTTGTTATAAGGTCTAATATAATAATATAATTAATATCCCATATATGTATACTTATGTTGAAACGTTAGTAGGTAGTTTTCGAAAATCGCTCCAACGTCGATTTTCAATTTAAACTTTCAGTTACTTCTATATAAACTTTCAGTTACTTTTGAATATTTACAGGGTGACTGGAGTTTCTGAAACAGTTCTATATTAGGTTTGTGGTTGGTGACTTTTCTTTCAATTTTTTTCAGAATATGGAGGCAATGGTAAAGCACATTTTAGACATTTTTGTAAACATAGGTGGCCGGAACATATTTTCAAACTAAAGTTGTAGATTTGCCATTAAATTTCCATTCCAGAAATACCTAGGGTTGCCACCTGTCCTTTTTGAAAAGGACAGTCCTTTCGACTTTTTGACTTAAAAGTACTTTTTTATTTACGGCTACTAAAATTACCGGCTACTACGTTCTTGTTTTAATAGATCAAAATTCAACAAATATAATTAGAAATTATTTTAATTGTAAGGGACTCCCTTGTGGGACGCCTATGTACAATTAAGGAGGAAATTTGTACCTACCTAGAAAAGACAAATTCGGGTAATTTGAGCTTATTTTTCCACACACTTGACACTGTCGTACCATATTGAAAATTCCCAGATTCAAAAAGTACGTTAAACAAAAGCAAAAACTACTGAAAACACTGAAAAGTTCACTTCAGACTTGATTCCGACTTCAAACACACCGTAAGCTAAACTTAGTACGCTATAACGGATCAAGGGCCGTCGCGAGGGGTGGTGGGACGGACGGCTCATTTTCATTCTGGAAGACTAGCAGTGACGTTGCCAATAGTTCTAGACGTTTCAGCACATTAAACAGTAAACATGTCCTTTAATAGTAACGCATATATCCTCTGGTTAATCACGCATGCTTCTTTAAAAATAAACTATTAATTTAATTAAGAAATTGAGATTTATTGATATCCGGTGAAGGTTTTAAAGTCACCTTTTCTGCAAATCAAACTAAGTAGATAGGCGCAAATTTGAGATGTGGCAATGTCGCCTTCTCTATCTCAGTTGGATTTTACAGTACGCAGTCAACCTCCCATTGTTTGATCGGGTTAAAATGCACAATGTAATATCTGTTCTTCCTAAATCTATGACCTAGCTAGAAAAAGAATGGACTCTGCCATACTGAAAAATGGTCCTACAGAAGTGGCGCCATCTATTGAGTAGGGCTTGTTTTAAATGGATCGAAGCCCGGGCTTTTTAAATGAACGATTTATTGAATTTTACTCTAAAATAATTAAATTTGATTATTAAATCTTATTTTTTTACACAAATTCAACAATACTAATAACAAGTATCGCTGTTATGTGTAAAAAATAAGATTTAACAGTATAATTTATACAATTATTAAATAAAATTAAAGCCAAACATGTGAAATATTATTTATTATTTAAAGTTTTTATTTATAAGTCAAATATTTAAATATCATTTATTATAATAAAACAAGACCAACGTAATACGCCCAAAGTTTTGTAAATGGAGTAAATATAAATAGGTACTTAAATGATGGCAAAAATAAAAGACTTACATTATATTTTTAGGACCACAAACAAAAGGAATTGTCTAATTAAAACACATACACAACACATATAACAAATTATAGTTTGAAAAACGTTTTGATAATCATTGGCGCTATGACAACGACAATATTTTTTGAGAATTTAACAATAATATGACAATGGCCGTTGGAAACTATGGAAACTACAAAAAAATTCTGATTTAACGCCATTTGCCAATAACTAGTAGCAACTTCTTAACCTAAAAATTAATTGCACTACCACCTAGTGGCTAGGGCTGGAACTATTTTATTTGAGATTTCCGTGGAAACGGTGGAACCGCTTTTTCTATTTCACTTTCCCGCCCCTGACAATGACTATTATTAAAAAGAACAATGCAGTAATTTACGAAATGCCGTAATGATGTCACCAATCTCTTTTATCATTTCTTTGTCAAGTGATTGAGAGAGTTCGACACCTAGATCATACATACTTACGTGGATTAGTAAATCAGTATGGAAACTGTCGCAAACATATCAACGTCTTCCAATTATCTTCTTTTTTTGTTGCACACGCGGTGCTTCTACTCTATCTATCCTTCTAGAGGACCTATCGCCCAACCTATCGCCCACGCGCCAAATTTGAACATTAATTTTAAAAATCTAATTTGTAAAATGCATATATTTGAACAATAAACTGAATGTTAACTGTTACAAAAATTTATATAAAAAATACATTTAGCTACTCTGTACGAATATCAATATTCTTAAGAAATCTAACCAGAAAGTAGGCACGTAGTTTAATATAAATAAAAGAACAACTGAATGCTTTACTTTCCTATGTAAAGATTATTCGGGGACCTTTATATTAGAAATTCCACACACCAAACACTTTCTAGTCATTTTTACGAGTATTTAGAAAGTATAACAAAAAAAAAGGAATATAATTGCACAAACTTAAAATTAACTTCTCACTGAATACACTTGCATCTTTGGCTATATAAAAGCGGTCGATAAAAGGGTAATTAATACAATTTTTAAAATAAAAAACGCAAAAAACAAGCGTCGTTACACAATGGAAATAAGGTTATGACCCATAGGTTATGACCTTTGAATAAGAAGACTAAGGAAGGAGCATAGTGCTATCCATGTATTCATGCATGGTGGACGGAAAAAGCACCATAAAAGCACTCTAGGGTGGGGATCCTTGACAGTTCTGTTTGACGATTCATTTGACACATTTGAATTTAATTTGAAATTTTGTGGATTTGTCAGTCTTTACGAAGCTTATTTTATGTTATTTATTATTTATTCTACTACTGATAGTTGTATAAAGGTAGTAAATCTAGATGGAAATTGTGGTAGAACTTAAATTAACAGTGACACTATCGCGATCTATCGAAAAAGACTCTAAAATAGTTGGTTGTGTAGCGTGCGGTAGATCTCGGCAAAAATGTGTGAAATAATGGAATAACTTTTCGCTAGTAAGTGACTATATAATATACATACGTGTAGTAAACCGATCATTTATGAAATTCACTTAAATTAACTAAATTATATATTTTTCTTGCATTTTAGCTTTTATTTATTACTTGTCAAAGATTAGATGTCAAAGAATTTAGATACGTTAATTTGACTTACCTGCTTCAGTAGCGTATCGGATGTTTGTGTTAATAAATACTTATTATAACTTATCTATTTTTATTAGAATTATATATTTTTATAACAATTTTAATAACTACCAACATTTATTCACAACGTAAAATAAAACAACAAATTATTGAGTCTACCCCACGTCTACCCTACATCATAGTTTTACATTTTTTAAATAAAATTAGAACGACACTGATAAACCGGAATTTAAGTCGGCCATATTTGAGGCCCATCGCGGTGTACCTAAGATTTTTGATATGCTCCTTCCTTAGTCTTCTTATTCAAAGGTTATGACATGGTTATGACCAAAATTATGACAAGATGATGACAATGAAAAGTTGGTTTCCATAACAATGTATAATTTGTACTTTCTAAACCGGATAAAATTGTGATTATTTTGGAAATACCTGCAACTTTTAATGCGCATGCGCAAAATGAGGTCATCGGAAAAGGCAAACATATTGAGCGTTTCATAAGTGAAATAAAGAAGGTTTGAAAATGGCATGTCGTGACGATGGAGACAGTTTTTAATGCTAAACTTAAGGCGTTGATTTATCTACGTAAGTACTCGTATATGATCTAGGGTTCGACAACATATGACGTGACGTTGAACAATGACTAAAAATTCTATACATTCGCCAACAAATACTATATTATAAATCACAAAATAAAGAATTTAATGAATAATAATTATTCATTAAATTCTTTATTTTGTGATTTGTAAGTCAGAATAATTATTATTCTGACTTACGATGTAGTTAGTTTGTCACTGAAAGCAATATTTTATAATATAAAGGTTGGTACGAAGGCGTGTTACAACTGGTTACCTTTATCTTTACACCTAACAGATGCAACAGTACTTCTTCTCGAAGAGGCTTACGTCTGTATCCATTATACAAGGCGCGTTTTAGAACAGCTGACCATTAATCAAACGGGTATTTCTACCGGTCAAAATAGGGTAATTACGGTTTGTAACAAAAGCGCCACCTACAAATTGTTTGATGTGGTCCTCTCCTATTCTGTGTGGCTTCCTGTGGCGTCAAACATCCCAACGGCAAAACAATTAGCGAAGCCAAAAACAGTGGTGGGACAGTCTGAGGATGAAAGACGTTGATAATGATCGCTGCGTGCGGTGGTAGGTTTTAAAGTGTGTTTTTTGAGAGGGCGTCGGGTCGAATACAAAAGGACTTGAAAGAACTTAACAATAATATAGTTTTGTCTTCTTAGAAGGAGTATGAGAAGGTTTATCTGTGTTGTGACCACCCAAGTTATGTAATATATTTTAGTTTCGATTTGAAATTTAAAAATAATAGGCTAAAATAATTAACTTTAAGACCGTTTTGTTAATATAAATTGGCCTAACCGACAAAAACACTTTTAATGTAATTTTTTTTATTTTTTTTTACTTTTAGTTATTATACAGGGTGAGTTTTAAATAAGCAGATCTCTATAAAAGAAACATATTTTCTCTTTAGAGTTTTTTTTTTCAAATAAATCCACAATAACTGAATTATTTTACTTTGAAAATTAAAAAAAATATTTTTTGGCAAAATTTTGAGAACCACTGGATCTTTTCTGGATTTTCTTTCTTGTAAATTTAATCTACTACCTATGTTGCAATATTATTATCAAGAAATTATGTTTTTTCTAACTAAAAAAAAATATTCACCCTGTATAATATTAATTATTTAAATAACTTTTTAAGATTTAAAACATTTTTATACACACCGGGTGTTTCTCAAAAGTAGCTCACGCCTATAACTTTCTAATTATTTCAGACAAAAAAAACGAGATTTGGTATATTAGTATATGACATAAATTAGGATTGATTTGCGCATTCAGTGTTGTGTTCGGCCACTTCCTGTTTCATCAGAAACGACTCCAACTTTTAATTTTTAAATGACACCCTCGGTATTTTTTTTATTTTATTCGATAGAAATTGACACTCTGAATAGAATGACATATCATGTGTCAACTTTTGACATTTTCGTATATATTTGAAATTGGAACATGTGGTTCATAACGACAATTTGACTCGATATACCAAGTGTGTGGTACTAAATTATTCGTAAAAAAATGCCTTTTCCAAATATGCTCCTGTCAAGGCAATGACGTCCTGTCAAGACAATGTCAAAGAATAAAAAAATAAGATTCAAAAATATTTAGTAAGTTTATATTAAATATCAATGACCTCTAAACAAATTTATTTCGATGATATTGGTAAATATAGTAATAGCAAACATGAGACCAGTGTTTACAAGATCAAAGTCGATTATCAAAATATAAGTCATTTACGGCGTAGAAAGCCTTGTCTAGTAAATAAGATTTCAATGCTTTGCGAAATGAAGAAAATGATGTTATGGATTTGATTACAAATGGCAGGCGATTGTGCATTTTTTCGAGTTGTATAATATTGAACTTTTAACTAACTCTGAGCGTGGGGTAGGTAGATAAAGATCTTGCTCCGGGTTCCTGAGTGGATAAGTGTGAGATGGCCTTTCTTGAGAAGCTGATACATGCTTATGTATTAGGTAAACGGATTCAAATATAAATAAGGAAGGAAGAGTTAATATTTTTAATTTTTTAAAAAAGTCTTGGCAATGAGTTCTGCTGTTTAGTCCCAGTGAATATCGAACAGTTCTCTTCTGGAGCTTGAAAATGCGGTAAAATTGAGTCGTACAGCACGTACCCCAGAATGGAAGGGCATATCTGAGGCGCGACTCAAAAAGTGCATAATAAGCAGTTCTAGCCACTGACAAGTTATGCTCCTTAGAAACAGATCTTAATGCAAAACAGGCAGAGCTTAATTTTTTTCGACAAAGCGTCGATATGCATGTCCGATTTTAGAGAATTGTCTACAACTAGCCCTAAGAATTTTACAGATTTTACGACGTCAGTGGTGGTGTTGTTAAGTACAAAAGGTTGCAGCGATTTTTTATACGACAAAGCTTTAGTTTTAGAAATGTTGAGACTCAGGAGGTTCGAATCGCACCAATATTTAATAGTGATTAAGTCATTTGATATAATCCTATGAAGTGCCGTGACGTCCTTTTAACTCCAAGTGAAGCTAGTGTCGTCCGCAAAAAGACATATTTTACCACTGATGTTTATGTTAGCAATGTCGTTAATAAAAAGAAGAAACAAAATAGGGCCTAGTACTGAGCCTTGTAATAGAATAATGCGTTTACATTTTTAATTGTATCATTTTTGCTTAAAATGAGAATATGTACTCTAAATTAAAGCAAATAAGTTTAAGCAATTAAGTTATTCGTATACTTAATCTAAAATATTTTTTTCTGTGTAGACCATTTACCATATATCTTTTAGAAAAAAATACGACAAAAAACATTTTTTTTATCGAAGTATCTAATAAAAAGGAACAAAGTGTGTAAAAGAATTTTAAATCACCTCCAAGTCAAATGAAATGCAAAGCAAGACAAAAGTACCCGATCGTTACATGCACTTAATCATTCTAAACTTATCCGATACAAGAAAGAGCCCTTTTAATCAAACTTCCATGCAAATAATCCACTAGACCGCCGCTAAACCATTAATTACTAAGCACATACAGCCAGTGTGTATATCTGATCTAACCTACCCCGACGGGTGTTTTTAACCCCCCCGAGCCGCCCCATCCATTATTCAGTGAATTTTAAGTCGGTCGCCAGACAGCGATGCCAGAGAAAACGCACCGTGGAAAATGTAGACAACTTAAAATTAGATACTTCTCACAAACGTATAAGACGTTCCATAGCAAATCCAAATAGTTATTTTTTATACAAGACGATAATGCAATTTTTTCGTCGGGTATAAAACAATATCTTTTTCCATAGCGAGTTACGCTTTAAAAAATATTCAGAAATTATTATTTCATGGAATTTATTATACGAGTAGAAAAAATATTGTGCTGGATTGGCGTTGGTTTTTATGTAATTTGACAAATAAAGCTGTCTCTTCAGTTGTCAGTTTTGAGTCAATATTTTTTAATTCTCTTTCGTGTCGATTGCTGATTGAATTGGAGCCAGAAATGGCTAAAAACGAAATAAGTAAATTACCAACAGATATTGAGGCTGAGGCGACAAACGCCATATCCAAACTACTTCCATTTAAATCCCGAATAACTTATAAAAAGGAATACAAAAATTTTCAAAAATGGAAGCAATTAAAAAACGTGCGACAAGAAATAAAGTTTTTAACCTATCCTCGCTGTTAAAGTATCATTATTTAATCTACCCTTGCGATTAAAGTATTACTTTATCTATTATTTTTGATAGATATAAGGCAATTTTAACAGTTGCTATGGAAAAAAATAAATAAAGTAAACGCCACGAATGTTTGGGAGTGATTCATCGCTTGATGAAGTTAGAATCGACACGCGCGCTATCATTTTTACATTAAAAACGTAAATTTTTACCGCAGACGTAGGTTTTTAAAGCCCGGTCTAATCATCTGCCTGCGCTCCTCCTACTTATTCTAAAATGTTAGCGTGATTGACAAAGACGATACTATATCGCGTTTCTTTGATTGATTCGTTTTTGTGCGTCAGTCCATTGGTGTGCTTGCAGTGCAACCAATGGGGCATTCCATTTTATATTTATAACCAAATATATGTTTTGACAAGACTTTGACAGTTAAAACAACACATTACAATATATTATATATTGATTATTATATGACTTGAAACACCATGGCACTGGAATTAAGTTTTATGTGACCTTGAACAGATTAGTTCACATGGTAGCGACCGATGAATCACTCCCAAACATTCGTGGCGTTTATTTCTAAAGGTGCGTATTCATTATCCGAACGAACGAACGAACGAATGAACGAATGAAAGTGCGGTATATTTAGACGGAGACCGAACGCATGCGGCCGTTCGTGCGTTCCGGTCTTCTCGTGCGGTTCTATCGTACGGTCCCCGTCCATACCACTAGCGAACATTCGTTCGTTCGTTCGGATAATGAATACGCACCTTAAGGTTGTTGAATGAATACGCACCTTAAGGTGCGTATTCATTATCCGAACGAACGAACGAATGAAAGTGCGGTATATTTAGACGGGGACCGAACGCATGCGGCCGTTCGTTCGTTCGTTCGTTCGTTCGCTCGACCATCCGTTTCGAGTCGGTACATCAAAGGCGTTCGCCAACAAATGCCTCCGGTCTTCTTGTGCGGTTCTATCGTACGGTCCCCGTCCATACCACTAGCGAACATTCGTTCGTTCGTTCGGATAATGAATACGCACCTTTAATAACACACGCGTGAGTTTTTGAAGTTATAACAAACTAGTGTGTTATATCTTCAAAGCCATACCATTTTATAGAAATGATTAAGCTTTATTCATAAATCACTATTCAATTATTTATTTAAATTAACATTTACATTAAATGAAATTTTTTTTGTAGATTTAGAAATTGTAAAACCTTGTATGCCTCCAGATGCTCTCCACTGCATGAAATAGGCTCTGTCATTACAAAGACTCGTTCTGAAACACTTATAGCACCTTGAATTTTCTTCGCAATCTCTATTTTATTGTTGATGGACTCTTCGATATATTCTTCCGCAACCGTTGTAGATCACCATCCTCCGTGTCTTTTTAACGTTGTCATGTTCACTCCTGCATTTGCCAGTAATGTAGCTGATGATCTTCTCATACAATGGCCAGTGTATTGCTCAGGATGTTTTTTTATGAATCATTTTTCTTTAAAATCTGACTTGCTGGTTGATAATTCACTATTTTATCGTTAAAAAATCGCGATTTATCTAAATGACGTCTTAATCCCAAGTAGCATCTATCTGACTTCGAACTAAATCTGACCTGAAGCGACGTCAGACTTTGTGCAAATTTTGGTCGGGTGCTGGTGATACGACCGGTGACGTGGCTTTCCTATTAAAAGCGACGTCGTTGGATCCGAGTCGGTAAATCCAACGATCTGTCGACGTACAAAATAACAACGTACAATTTTTATTAATTTCCCAACGTCGTTCCCACGTTGGCTTGCACGACGTACATATACTTGAACTAGCCCGACGTCTACCCGTTGTCCGAATAGGATACGTCTCACTGATAATCTCTAAAGTAACGTCCAATTATATTTTGTTGTATTTTATGTTTATATTTATAACCTAATTTACGTATCTGTATTTACGTCCGTAAATACAACCCAATAAGTGGCATTTGCGGCCTAATGAACATCATGAACATAACCTAATAAAAAGTTTTTGTAAACAAACTTATTTTTTTTATTATGCCTAAAAAACACTAAAAAGGCATTTAGACATTCATCTACATTTTACAGAAAGAGGTCGAGGCTTTTGCAAAATAATAATGGTAGTAGTGATACCTTGCCTCCACCCACGAATGTTTTTTATCCGGAAGAGATGCTGCATTACACTGGTGCATCTAAATTTCATTTTTAAGCTTAGAAAACCAGCAGACCCCATCCTCCTCCCACATGTGATGTACTGGTTCCAATTCTTTTAAATAAAAAAAAAGTGGCTGTCCATTTTTTTAAGGAGAAAACAAAAACTAAAATATAGTTGCACAAATCCACAAATCACTGATACGCAAAGTGAGGTTACGTGGCGTACGTTGGAATTATATACGTCATAATACGATTGCCGGTCGTCCGGTTTGATGACTTCGGTCGTGTGAGACGACTAATGTTGGAGACCCGGTCGGAATTGGTATATTGGTAGTTCATATTAAGTCGGACACAGAAATCCGCCATTCTTTACAAGTATCCGATTGTCAGCCATTTTAAAATCGTTTTTTGTTTTTAAAATTTATGTTCACATTCCGATTTCTAGTAGAATAATATTGATAAGATTGATTTTGGGGGGAACCACAGTACAGTTTTATGATTAAACCAGCTAGAAAAAAAAATATTTTGCGGGTTACTTTTTTATAGATATTTTTATTTCATAAATCTACCTAATTTTGAAGGCGCTCGTTGTTTTCCGGAGTATTTTAATCAGATATATCAAAAAAGTGACTTCCGTTGACAAAACTGATGTCTGGACTAATGATTCAGAATTATTATAATATGAAATTAGGTAGGCACTTATAGTTATATTGGAGGAGTTATTATGAATCCATTTGTAATTAGGTAGTTTGGTTAGGTTTTTATGTATTCTTGATAGCGAATATGAAACCAAAAGTAACGTAAGTGCTTAGTGACGAATTTTAAGTGACTAAAATCCAACGTAATATGACGTTGGTAATTGGTAGAATTACATTCCCTATTAGGTCAGATACCGACGTCGAGGCGACCCGAATCTTATTCCCCATTTAGGTGCAAATAAGGGTCGTCAGGCGGTCGAACCGACGTTGGTACCCGACGTCGGGTTTATTGAACGCGACGTATACCCGACGTTAGATAACGTCCAAATGCTACTTGGGTAATGTCGGTGCTATTTATTATTTACAAAAAAACAAAAAAGCGCACATCTATATTGCATAGTATCATAAACGCACTCTGATAATTTATTAATTCGCAACAATGAAAGTAGAACCGGTAGATCCTTTTAAACCAATTATTCTTGTTACTGTTTCATGTCCAATCTCTAGGACATGAAACAGTTCTGCTGTTGGCTAAAATTTTGTATGGCACTCACTTATGTCTCGCGATATAAGTCACTTGAGAAAATTATAACCAAACCAAACCAAACATTTCCCAGCGTGACTTATACAGACGGTCCACACTCTGTTCACGGGAGCATAGCAAAAGATATATTACCAAACGCAAAGTTTCGACCAAACCAAACCAAACCAAAAAACTTTCTCTCAAAAACGTTTCTAGCTCTTAGACTATAAGTAAAACAACGAAATCGTTATGGAAATGAAAATATAAAATGAACCAATCACAAGCAAATCGCATATCCGATGAACGGAGGCATGAAAATGCAAGAAATTTAAAACCTGCGTAATTTTCTAACCAATCGAAGTCTTTAAATTCAACCAATAAAATTAATATCGTATCGTCGGATAACGGATGTATGAAGATCAATCTTTAGGCGTAAGCTACTATACGACTTTATATTAAAGCAAAAAATGCAAAGGCAATGATTCGAAAACAAAGACTGTGAAACGAGGACCACGATAGGATAAGAGTGAGATAAGGGCCTCATTTTGGATATCTGCCAAAAACGGACAATGTAGGTCCTTCAAATATTCTTCCTCTCTTTATGTCTTTAAGTGGATGTTTTGGAAATATTTAAAGTAGACGTTTTGTAAACAACTCCTCCAGTAGAAAATGTGCTTAATCTATATTTGAAAAATTCTATATATATATATATATACAGGGGAAGTCCAAAATAACCGAGTTATTTTACTTCGAAAATTTTCAAAAAAAAAATTTTTTGCTTAAATTTTGAGAACCACTTTGATCTTTTCCGATAAAAAACCGTCATACAAGAGCTTCATCCAAGCTCAATCCAACCATATACAGGGTGGTGCGAACTGTATTAAGGAAACTTTGGCAGCATATTCTGCAGATAAAAATAAGTAAAAAAGTTCCTATAAATGTGTCCTAAAATGCTTAGTTTCGGAGATACAGGGTGTAGAAGTTTAATTTTTATTTCGATTTTTTCCAAATAATTTCTGAAGCAACATCAATATTTGGAAAACCGAGTTATTTTACTTCGGAATTTTAAAATTATCAAACTCAGTATAATTTTAATATTAAATCTGTATATATTTACAGATGTACAGGGTGCTACAAATTCGAGGTACGAGCATTGGTATCTCGGTAACCGTAATAGATACGAACATGGTTAAATTGGGGCAAAGTTGCGCTTTGGGATGTTCACCAAGATGCCATCAAAAAAGTCTTAAAAATTTACCTCGTACCTCGTATGCTCGTACCTCGAATTTGTAGCACCCTGTATGAATAAAATATAAATATTTAAATAATCTGAAACATGAATATACCCTTCACCCTTATTTATGCATACATTATTTGTTTAAGCATGTTGAGTTTCTGACAAATTTTTGTTAGATCCATACTATAATTTATCAAGCAAGCATGTGTTTCCTATAAAACAATAGCTGTCCGTATATGAAAATATAAATTATATACCTGCTTAAAATTTGGCAAAGTAAGTCATCACAATTAGCATTTTTTGATAAATTTCTGGGCTCGAAAATCTGTTACTAATTAAAAACCATTGGGTCTAACTCCGTTTTCCCATTTTCCACCTAAAGATATTACGAAAATTAACATATTTTTACGCTTTGCTCACCTTCAGGTAGCCAAATGTGAATCTTTTAATTTTGAAGGGGGTAGGGAGAATATATTTTCATATTATATTATTTTTATCCGAAAAAACACAAAGCTATTTACTTTTTTTAAATATTCTAAAAGCTTGAACTTAAAAAATATCTAAAACTATTGTTACTTACGAAAAAACTAAGGACTTTGCATATAGTTTATTTAAAAACTAACGTTTTTAAATAAACTATATATGCAAAAATGGTGGTGAGCCACTTTTGAGACGCACCTGGTATATCTATGAAATAAAAATTATATATTTTGGATCAATAAATGACGAATGCATATCAAACGAAAGAGCCTAACGAGTAGCGAACAAATTTTTCCAACGCTGTCGCAACCCTTATTACCTCTTCACCCCTCACCAAGAATCTCGCCACCCTCATTACTTAAAATTTTGATTCGACTTTTGCAATTACGATTTTCTTCGTGCTTAGTAATCAATCAATTAGAATGGCGGATATTGTAAGAACGGTTTCATTATGAGTTGCGAAGGGGAGATTTGTAGGTGATTGATATGTGCATAGGGTGAGGAGTGTGTACGTAGATATCACGGGTTGATATCTATTTAAGGAGATAGTGTTTGATGTGGGGTAATCGATATGCGAATAAGTAAATTAGCTTCATTTTTGTTGAAAAACATATCAGCTATATTCGTTTATCATAAGGTTTTTCATTAAATGGCAATCAAGATGGCTGGTGTCGCCATGGCAATTTTCTAGTGACACTTGGTAGCTATTTTCAAAATCGACATTAGTTTATGGACTTTATTTAAATTTATAACAGGTTATTTTTATTTAATTTACCTACAATAAGGTTAATAAGTAAGTATTTATTATTTTATCAAGAAAAATTAAGTATCTGCTGGTGGAAAGAATGGATGTTACTAGTGATTTTATTTTGTGAGGACAATTGCTTCTTGTCCTGAAGGGTTTATGCTCAAAGATATCCAAATAGGAATTTTCTTCACAAGCGTTCCTTTGAAAAACCACTTTTCCTATTTCGCAGAGCTGATAGTGTGATATATGAAAAACCTATAAGGCAGAAACCTGTCGTTGAAAGTGACGAAGAAGAAGAAGAATTTGCCTTGATTGGTTCTTTTATAGAAAATCCAATTTATCTACAAGTCATCGTAAAATAAATCAAAGAACTACTTCTTTATTTTTCTTGATAAAATAATAAATCCTTACTTATTAAACTATTGTAGGTAAATTAAATAAAAGTAAACTGTTATAAATTTAAATAAAGACCATAAACTAGTGTCGATTTTGAAAAGAGCTACTAACTCTCACTAGCAAATTGCCATGGCGACACCAGATATCTTGATTGCTATTTTATTAAAAAATCGCTTTTTATTCAAAATCCGAGCCAGATAGGTATAGGAAACCCTAATATAGTTTGAAAGACCATTTAAATCTGCTTCGACTCATTAAAAAAAAAATACATAGTGTTGCATTTGAAATAACGAAGTTTTTATGTAAAATAAATATTTAAAATAGACCAGGAATTTTTGATACTTCTGAACAAATCACTTTTGATAATAGCTTATTTTGCCAAAATCAAGCCAAATTTGCTGACAACTATATATTGGGACAGCACAACAAGAAATTTGTTTAATACGGAGTTACATCACCTTTCGCCTTAACAACTGCCTGAACTCTTAATGGCATTGTATTTACCAAAGATTGGCATATTTGAGGAGAAAAATTATCCCAAATTTCCTGCAGTTTTGTCCGTAAATCAAAAATTGTTCGTTGAGGGTGGTTTCTTGAACATTGAGGTCAGGACTACTTGCAGGATAGGATAGAACTTTTATATTATTATTACCGAACCAATTTTTAGTTGATTTTGCTGAATGACACGATGCTCCATCTTGTTGAAAAATATTGTCTTCGTTTGGAAACAATTCTTGAACAATAGGCAAAAGTGAGGTCTCAAGTATATGTTGATATTTTTGGGCGTTAACAGTGCCAACTATAAAATTTAATTTGCCCAAACCTCTTGCTGACATGGAACCCCAAACCATAATCCCCTTAGGAAATTTAACAAACCTCTTTAAGCAATCTTTATGAAAGGCTTCTGCTTTATTTCGTATTATTCTCTTTCGATGATCTCCAACGCAAACATCAAATTTAGACTCATCGCTAAATATGACCTTATTCCAATCATTTTGTGTCCACGATAATTTAGATTATTTTCGGGAACATTCTCTTGATATTTTAATCCAGTTACAGTATTCCATTTAACTGTTACTTCACGAAGACTACTTCTCGCAGACTTGCAAATTTTTACTAAATTTCGTAAATCTCTCTGATACAATTTTTGGTCTTCCCAAACTTTTACCTCTAACGCCTACACTGGCAGATTCGCCGTATTTTTTTATTATATTAAAGACCGTAGTTTTTGTAATACTTAAATCATCAGAAATTTTTCGAATTGTTTTTCCCGTACAGTATTGACGAATGATAATTTTGCGTAGTTTTTGATTTGTAGCTTTCCCACGGACCATTACTTTGGATTAAATTAACAAAATTGAAAATTAAAAAAATTAAAATTACTTACAGTAAGTCTCACTACTCAAAGTATCGAGTCACTTACAAGCTGTCAATGCTGAAGTAAACAGTTTGCGACATTTGTGATGTTTATAGCAAAACCGCCTATGATATTAATTATTTAAAAGTACTTGTCCCAACATTTAGTTGTCAGGCAAATTTGTCCTTTTATGAACAAAATCCGCTACTGTAAATATGGATTGATTTACAAATTCATAAAAATATTGTCGAGTTGTTTAGGATATATGGCTATGTTTATATTTAAAAAGTTAAACATATATTTTCAGTCATTTTGAAAAACCAGGGCAATAATTCCAAAATATGACCTTGTCCCAACATATAGTTGTTAGGGCTCGTATACCCATAAAATATTTTGTTTCTACATCTTTCCGTTTTCGTGTAATCAACAGAGGCGAATGAGGTACGCCACTCTCGTATATTTGTTTCATATTTGAACCCTATTTTTAAGTGCCAGATTTTTTCAAAACACTGTATTCGCTCTAGTGTTTTGAGAGTTAGGTTTCTCCAGCCTTGGTTTTCATTCTTTCAGGAAATATTCGTTGAACTTTTCTAATTGGACTTAATATACGATCATAGTTCACTTCAAACAAAAACCCTATTCATTTTCCTTCGAAGAAAAGGCACATCGGGCTGGGTACTTTATAAAAATATCTCATTCTACCCTCAGTTTCATTGTCGCCAATTGTTCGAGTTGCATAAGTCCGAAATTTCTTTGCTTTAATTAGATTTGGCCTGTTCCTCAGTTCTTTCTTTCATTCTCTCTTTTTTCCTCTGCTTTTAATAAAGTTTTCTACTAAATATTTCTCCCTGCTTAAAATTATGTGCTCTTTTATCGTCTGATGTAATTTCCAGGGAAAATTTCCGAAAGGAAAAGTTTGTTCGGGATTGGGAGAGATTTTTTTCTTGGAGAGTCCTCTAGGACTCGTTTCTGATAAGTTTTTAATTCGATTATTGGTTAAAGAAAAAGTTGTTTTTTCTTTGAATATTTTATTGGATAAGGATCTGGGATATTTTCCGTTCGTCTTTAATAAAATCTCGTTAGAATTTATTAGTGATTTTGATCACGTAAAATTTAAAAAGAAGTGTTGCTCTCATTCATTATTTTTTAGTAATTTTCGTAACTGTTAATTAGTTTGTGAATACCTATTACCCCTAAATCAAATAAACGATAATTAGAATGTATTGTTTTATTAATTAAAATTAAAGATTATCGTTAATAATACAGGGTGTCCCAGGCTGAGCGTGCATTAGAAGTTTCTAGAGAACTACAATATCTAGATCGGAGATTTTTTGCACATCATAAAATATTTTCAATATGGCGGCACTTCCGGAAATACCGGGAATTGACAACAATTTTCTTATTTTAACTGGGTAACCACATTTTTTATCACATACTTAAAGTCTCTGTAAAATTTTTTTTGAATTTTGATTTTGATATCAAACACTTTATCCTTAACTATAACCGTTTTTGAGAAAAAAAATTGAAGGAAAAAAGTGCCAGTCAAAAAAATGTTTATAACCGAAACGTCAAATTTAGTAATAACTACCGCCACTGTCACATAAAGAGAAGACATGTGGCTATCTATTTCAAAATTTAAATTTAACCTCTTCCTATCCTTGAGTTTATATATCATAAACTCAGAGTTAGGAAGAGATGGACCAATTGCATGGGCCTCCTCGATCACCTGACCTATCCATTTTAGATATTTTATGCGGTATGGTTAACAACAAGATCTATAAAAGAGCTTATGAATTAAGAGAGGCACGGGAGAAGTTTAATTAAGTCGACCGGTCGTTCTGTGGGGATAGCTAGTACATTGAGTTTTAAAAAAATGCATTTATGTACTCAAAACAATGGCGGATTTTTTGGACATTTTCTAAAATAACTTAAAATGTATGTAGTGATATTATTTTCTTTAAATTTTAGTTTGTGGTAATGCAAATTGTAAAGAACCGCCCAAGTAGCATTTGGACGTTATCTAACGTCGGGTATACGTCGCGTTCAATAAACCCGACGTCGCGTACCAACGTCGGTTCGACCGCCTGACGACTCTTATTTGCACCTAAACGGGGAATACAGATTCGGGTCGCCTCGACGTCGGTATCTGACCTAATAGGGAATGTAATCCTACCAATTACCAACGTCATATTACGTTGGATTTTAGTTACTTAAAATTCGTCGCTAAGCACTTACGTTACGTTTGGTTACATATTCGCTACCAAGAATACATAAAAACCTAACCAAACTACCTAATTACAAATGGATTCATAATCACTCCTCAAATATAACTATAAGTGCCTATCTAATTTCATATTATAATAATTCTGAATCATTAATCCAGACATCAGTTTTGTCAACGGAAGTCACTTTTTTGATATATCTGATTAAAATACTCCTGAAAACAACGAGTGCCTTCAAAATTAGGTAGATTTATGAAATAAAAATATCTATAAAAAAGTAACTCGCAAAATATTTTTTTTAATTTTCTAGCTGGTTTAATCATAAAACTGTACTGTGGTTCCCCCCAAACTCAACCTTATCAATATTATTCTACTAGAAATCGAAATGTGAATATAAATTTTAAAAACAAAAAACGATTTTAAAATGGCTGACAATCTGATACTTGTTAAGAATGGCGGATTTCTGTGTCCGACTTAATATGAACTACCAATATACCAATTCTAACCGGGTCTCCAACATTAGTCGTCTCACACGACCGAAGTAATCAAACCGGACGACCGGCAATCGTATTATGACGTATATAATTCCAACGTACGCCACATAACCTCACTTTGCGTATAAGTGATTTGTGGATTTGTGCAACTATATTTGAGTTTTTGTTTTCTCCTTAAAAAAAATGGGCAGCCACTAAGCCTAACCTCACATGTGGGAGGAGGATGGGGTCTGCTGGTTTCCTAAGCTAAAAAATGAAATTAAGATGCACCAGTGTAATGCAGCATCTCTTGCGGATAAAAAGCATTTATGGGTGGAGGCAAGACCTCACTACTACTATTATTATTTTGCAAAAGCCTCGACCTCTTTCTGTAAAATGTAGATGAATGTCTAAATGCCTTTTTAGTGTTTTTTTAGGCATAATAAAAAAATTAAGTTTGTTTACAAAAACTTTTTATTAGGTTATAATCATGATGTTCATTAGGTCGCAAATGCTACTTAATGGGTTGTATTTACGGACGTAAATAGAGATACGTAAATAGAGATACGTAAATTAGGTTATAAATATGAACATAAAATACAACAAAATATAATTGGACGTTACTTTAGGGATTATCAGTGAGACGTATCCTATTCGGACAACGGGTAGACGTCGAGCTAGTTCAAGTATATGTACGTCGTGCAAGCCAACGTGGAAACGACGCGCGACGTTGGGAAATTAATAAAAATGGTACGTTGTTATTTTGTACATCGACAGATCGTTGGATTTACCGACTCGGATCCAACGACGTCGCTTTTAATAGGAAAGCGACGTCACCGGTCGTATCACCAGCACCTGACCTAAATTTGCACAAAGTCTGACGTCGCTTCAGGTCAAATTTAGTTCGAAGTCAGATAGATGCTACTTGGGCGTTTAATAGTATATTATTCTGTCTTTTTATAAGTTATAAATCAAAACAGAATAAGATCACCATGCTAACTAAGTGAAATTAGTCAAGAAAGATAAGAATTGACTATAACTCGAAAAACTAATTTTTCGAAAAAAAAAACATATAGCTTATATCGTTGAAAAGCTTAAAAAATGGCGCTTTTTATGAAGTCATGGTCAACTATGGTTTCCATTTAAAAAAAACATATGTTTGTGTCATATGCCAAAAATGACAAGCTTTAGAAAAAATTGGCGAACACAAAACTCATTAGGGATGTGATTATCTACAACTTTTATCTGAAAACTTTTTGTCTAAAATAGATTATAATGGAATTGCGGACAATTTTTGAAATAACCATTTTTTTTTTAAATATTAGTATTTTAATAAAGCACGCTTTTAGATGTTTCAAAAAAGTTTTAATAAGAGTAACTTTAACTCTACATATATGTTTCGGCTTGTTAGGCCTTTTTCAAGAGTTTTTTAAGAACTAATCGTCTAACTACACTGTAACTATATATATATTTGCTATGGGGGTGGGTTCAGAGAGTTTACAATAGGGGTAATAAAAAATGTGTTTAGAAATCCTTGTTGGTCGTTAACATTATTTTCGTTTTTAACAGATTTTAGTATTTCTAACTGTTCAATGTAATTTAAGCGTCTACCTTTTGTTTCTCTGTTAGTAACTTAATTGAGTTTTCATTAATTTTGTGATTATTTACTATACAATGAGTTGCAAGACCAGAACTATGCTGGAGATTATTAATAGACTTTATATGTTCTTTAATCCTTATATCTAAATTTCTACCAGTTTGGCCTATGTACACGGCATCACAATCATTGCAATCCACCCTATATACACCCGACTTATTTTTGACATTAGTTTTGTCTTTATTATTTAATAAAATTTGACCTAAATTTCTTTTATTTACGTTAATAGTTTTACATCCTATTTTATTGAGATTATTTGATATTTTGTTAGTTAAATTAGGAATGTAGTTTAAAAGTCGATAATTGTTATTGTCTTTAGAATTAGCAGAATAAAAATTAATTATTTTTTTTAAATATCTAGTAAGCCATGAACTTCTTCAAAAATCTGAGAGGCGGATATTTATGACCCCAAAAAACTGCAATTCTTTCCCTATTTAACTGACTCTCCATCTCCAGTAGTTTCCGAGGTATCCATAGAAAACATCATAGGAAACTCATCCTGTATATAAGGTTATTCCAAAAATTCTCTTGAAACGCCATTTACGAAAATTTTCTTCCTACGAGAAATATATTGAATACCCATATAATTATTAATAGATAGGCGATTGATTTGGACAAATCAGGAGGGATTACGGGAACTGCTTTCGTGCAGAAATCTTCTTCACTCCCATTTCGGCAGAAATTCCTTTCCGATGCCTCCCATTGAGTTCGAAATTCGATTTAGTGGTACAAAGGGATGGGGTGGGATCAAAAGAAAACCTATATGCGAGAGTGGGGAGATACAGAAAGACCTACGGTTCAGAGTAATAAAGACTTCTTCCTAGAAATTGACAATATTTAGTTAATTTATAGAAAAATGTAAATCTTCTTTCTCGCATTGTTGTAGAAAGAGGATAAAATGGTATTTGGACAGAAAAGATTTTTTTTAAAGACCGAAATTTCGGGAGACGATAATGCAAGTTTATCGTCGTGTATAAAACAATATTTTTTCCATAGCGAGTTATATTTTAAAAAATATTCAGAAATTGTTATTTCAAGAAATTTATTACGAATAGAAAAAAATATTGTGCTGGGTTGACGTTGGTTTCTATGTAATTTGACAAATAAATAAAGCTGTCTCTTTAGTTGTCAGTTTTGAGTCAATCTTTTTTAATTCTCTTTCGTGTCGATTGCTGATTGAATTGGAGCCAGAATTGGCTCAAAACGAAATAAGTAAATTACCAACAGATATTGAGGCTGAGGCGACAAACGCCATATCCAAACTACTTCCATTTAAATCCCGAATAACTTATAAAAAGAAATACAAACATTTTCAAATATGGAAGCAATTAAAAAACGTGCGAGAAGAAATAAAGTTTTTAACCTATCCTCGCTGTTAAAAATAGTTTGGGTACCTAGGTCGACTCAGCCTTAAATAAGTACTTGGGATGGACTTGGGATTCACAGTCCTGAGGTAATAATAGGCGGTTGAAGCGTAGTACTAGCCACATTACCTTCCTTGTATACCGATATATCGGCTCTAGCATGGCAAGTTGGACTTTGCCACTCCCAAGGCCTTATAAGCTATTATTATTGTATAGTTTTTTTCTTTGCTCTTTGTTTTTTTACTTCCGACGACGGGAAGAGATATACTTCCCGAAACATTATTAAGCATTTTTTGTCCGTTAGGCAAATTTGTTTATTAGTAAACCACTGCTGACAATTTAGTCTCCATTGGATTAATGCGGCAGAGATAACAAAAAATAGATAATTTATTTTGTAGATTTTCTTACAGTGGCGAGGTAGGACTTTTTTTGAAGATACATTTAATATACATAAAACTGGAAATTATGACGCCATTGAAAAAATATCATGGCGGCGTAAAATGGCAGTCCAGCGTCCAGCATATACCGTATGATCGAAAAAAACGGCATCAGCGATGGCTGTGAAATAAAGATCGCTGTCATTTTATATTATGTAAATTTATATGGGAAATGTTATTGAATGTCATTTCCGCGCCAACTGGACGCCGTTTTTTTTCGATCATATACGGTACTATGCCTATTAAATAGTTATGAATAAGTTTGAATTGAATTTATATTTACTTACCATTATATAAAGAATAATTTATGTAACTCTTACCTGCAACAAAAATAAAATAGTTTAGCAGAGGAATTATTATACAGGATGAGTCTTAAATAAGTGCAAATATTTTCAGGGGTGGCACCCGTTATATGTTCCTGGGGTCGCAATACACCAGGAACACGTCTATGAGTTTTTTTCGGAAAAAAGATGTTGAAAATCGTGCTTTTTCTTTTAAATTTCTCTGTATATTTTTCGAAAACTTTTTAGAACTGCCTGTTGACCGCAAATCCACGGTATAATTTCTTAATCTCTGATATTACCATAGTTATGGCTTTACTCTACGGTTACAACACTAAAAGGGATGCAAATACAAAAAAAAATCCGATGGCGCTCAACATTTTTTCAAAAAAAATCATTTTTTTTAATTTTCAAACTTAAATAACTCGGTTATTTTGGACTACTCTGAAAAATGGTAAAGAGAATATATGTTTCTTTTAGCGACATCTACCAGCCCTGAAAATATTTGCACTTATTTAAGACTCACCCTGTATATCGTTATAAATGTAAAAAAAATGTGTGTGCACTATGTACGCTATTAAATTGAAGGATTTGAAGGACATGTTTGAAAAAGTGTAGCTAGAAATGTTGAAAAAGTAATAAATTAAAAATTAATAAATACTTTGATTCATTTTCACAAAATTTGTATAAAATGACCATCTGTCTGTCTGAGGACTCTATTCGGATACCTCTATTCACGGTGCCGAGTTTGGTTCCAATCGACCCATTATTAGAAAAAAAAATCCTGATAATTTCGTCGATTTAGAGGCATCGGTTCGAAACGTCGAAGGCGTCATCCTGTAGCCCGTTCAAAATTATACCGAAATCGACCCACATTTTTCTTCATTATCAAATCCTTAGTCCCACCCTGATGAAGATGTAAATGAAACGTCGTATCCAACTTTGCAGGGTGGGACCGTGTGCAACGTCGCTGACATATCCTACACACCAAATTTGGTCGCGATCGGACGACATCAACTTTTGACGTTTCTTACGTCAAAACTAACTGTCACAGTGACACGTGTCGTACACGGTAAAGTTGGGCTTGGGCAAAATCTATCGACATACCAAATTTCATTTAAATCAGACGATTTTCTCGCCATTGATGATGGGAAACCAAACAAATAAATGTGGCCACTTGACATTTTTACAGCAGAGCTACCACCTGAATCCCAGCGCGAAATTAAATTCCAGTTAGTCAGCACGGCGCCGAACATGTCCATGGTTGGTAACAATGAATTTAAAAATCGCGACCTAGATTACGTAACTATAAGTTTATTTGCTATGAAATATATCTCCCGTTGCCCCACTGTGGCTGCATCCATGATTATATTATGTAGAAAAATCTTCAAAATAAGGATTTGCTAGTTGGCAGCGTTGTATCAAATGTTAGAATTTATTATAAATGCAAACAGTTTATATACCTGTAACAAATATAGAAGGTAGCATCCCGAAATCGATAACTTTATTTTTTACGACCCTGAGGATTGTAGCGTGTGCCTGTCCCTTGGATCGTTTCCGCCATATTTCTTCCTAGGGTTATCGCGGCGCGGCTTTCCTTATCAGGAATGCGCCGTTGTTGCCGCTTCGTTCCCGCTGGCGCATATATCGTTCGGATTCACGCGATTTCGGAAAGTTGTCACATTGGAAGGATAAGAAAATGGGACGAAGTGAGGAATTTCCGCGTGTCGCAGGGGTGCGTTTTCTCTTTTCCCATGCACCTCCAAGAGAATAATCACTAACTGTAGAGGGGGCCTCAAATGCGATGCTCATCAGTGGGATTTCGGAAACCGCAAGAGATACAGGATCGGTTAAATGGAGGCGAAGTTGCGCAATTTCATGCCCAATAAAATGCCGTATTGAATTTTGAAAAATTCCGAATACTTCCGAATATATTCGAAAAAAAAAGGAATTTTCAATTTTGTTTTCTATTGTTTCCTGGCTTTATTTGTTAAGATAACTTAAAATGAAAAACACATTTTCATGGCCACTGTTTCTGCTCTATAACTGTGTGATTAAATATTGACTCTGACGTTTCGGCGACCATCATCAACTTAACTTTTATATTTACGGACCTGATTTCTTTTTCAATTTAATTAAATCCTTTCATATTTGCCGACGTTTCGTACAGAAAATTGCATTACCAGAATATTTTATGCAAAAAAAATAAAAAATAAAAATGCAATACGGCATTCTATTGAGCATCAAATTGCGCAACTTTGCCTCCATTTAACCGATCCAGTATCTCTTACGGTTTCCGAAATCCCAATGATTAGCGTCGAATTCGAGCCACCCTGTACAGGGTGTCCCATTTTCGTGTGTTTTATAGGGTTTCTTGTTTATGACCATAGAGATACAAAGATGCGGTTTTCACATCACTATGTTACTTTTTTTATGAAACTAAAGATGCTATTCACACAGATTTCTCCTGTCTTCTTAGTTCCTGAAATACAGGACGATTTTGAAAATATTGCATTTTTTGATTCCCTTCTTATCTTAATTATCTTATAACTTATCGAAATTACGAAGTAACGTTAGACACATTACAGGCCACCTAGATTTTATAAAATAATAAAGATTTACTGACACTAAATCATAAAAATGAAAATATCTAGGAAAATCTTTGTTTGAGGGGTAGGCAACCTTAATAGTATTCTGAAGGGACACGAATTTCCCATTGAATATCGGAATAATATACTGGGTGTTCCATTTAAAATAAAAGAGTAACTTGCTTCTAAAGTAGACCAATGTTCAATATTAATTTTATTTCACCCTGTATAACTTTTTGGATCAAGTTTTAATTTGATTTAAGGTACAATAGTCATTTTAAGTACATATTATGCTATACCGGGTAAATTCCAATTTAGGTAGGTTATATTGAAATTTAAAAATTGTTCTTTATTTTTAGAAAATGTTAAATATGTCAAAAATCTTACATTTTAGTCATATACTTCTCTAATAAAACTCACCTTTATTTTTCCCTCTAAAACAAAAATCAATTAATTATTAGGGTGTTCCATTATAAAAAACAAAACTTTAATATGTAACTTTTTTGCGGACACCCTGTAGAACTCTCTATATTTTTAAAAAACGTTCTAAATCAACCTACATATGCTCACAAAATTGCATTTCAATACAAACTGTCGTTCTCCTTGGAGCCTCCGCGGCGTATGAGAGGCGCCACCCTGTACAGGGTGAGTTTTAAATAAGTGCAAATATTTTTAGGGTTAGTATATTTCGATCCCAGGAAAACGACTATGAGGTTTTTTTCGCAAAAAAAATAAAATTTAGAATTCGTTAAAAAAATGTTTTTTTGTTTTTAGTTGAAAACCATAATTTCTTGATAATTTGGCAACATAGGTAGTAGATTAAATTTAGAAAAAAAAGAAACTCTGGAAAGATCCAGTGGTTCTCAAAATTTAAACAAAAAATCATTTTTTTTGTGGAAATTTTCAAAATAAAGTAACTCGGTTATTTAAGACTTATTTGAAAAACGAAAAAGAGAAAATATATATTTCTTTTATCGAGATCTATCAGCCCTGAAAATATTTGCACATATTTAAGACTCACCCTGTATTTAATTTTGATTAATAATGAAAAAAAAATATATTGCAATTTTTCACTCTAAAGTTAAACAAGCGGTAATTACGCTTTCTAAAAAATCTATCATGTCCCAGCTGCTAGCTGCATCAAAATTTGTTGACTTTATATGCGCAGTTGTCAAAAGACAAACACAAGCCTATTATATCGATGAGAACATTGTTTTTGGTTTGAAAATTTGGGCTAAACGTTAATTCGATATACCTTTTTGTGGTTCTGATCGGTAATTAGTGGAAATTTATAAAACAATAGCACCTGTTAGAGTGGAGAATATATAGGGTGTCCCAGGCTGAGCGTGCATTAGAAGTTTCTAGAGAACCACAATATCTAGACCGGAGATTTTTTGCACATCATTGTTTCACAATGATATCTATCGATTAAAATATTTTCAATATGGCGGCACTTCCGGAAATATCGGTCGACGACAACTTTCTTATTTTAAATGGATACCCCTATTTTTTATTAGATACTTAAATTCGATGTAAAATTTTATGAATTTTGATATCAAACACTCTCACATTAACCGTTTCTGAGAAAAAAAATATTGAAAATTTTTGGATGAAAAAAACTGCCTGTCAAAAATATATGTATTGTCTAAACGTCAAATTTAGTGATTACCACAACCACTGTGCCACAAAGAGAAGACATGTAGCTATCTATTTCAGAAATTAAATTATTTGAATGTCATATAATAATGGCTACAGCTGTCATGGAATTGACCGATTAAAAAAGTATTGTAAATATTTTTTTTCAAATGGAAACCCACTTTTTTATTTCATTAGTGAAAAGGCTTTTCAATTCGTTACTTTTTGACTATACATGTTCCTATACCTAAAATAAATCGTTTTTAAGTTATTTAAAATTTAGTTTTAAAGCGTACATTTTTCTTGATTTTAACCAGTAGCCTATGACTTTAAACGTCAAGTGATAACAATAGATCTAGCCATGTTATATTGTGACACTTTGTTCAAAAAGCAGTATGTTATCGATCATTTGCAAGCCAACTTTGCGTTGTTTTTTTTTCAGGGTTGATACAGTATATTACTAATATAATTAATAATATCAACTATTAGATATCATTAAGAATACGAGATATATTTTTATAAATACACTTTTTTAAACTTTTAAGCAACAATATTTACAATATATAGGAAATTTAAATAATTTCTTTTCTGACAGATGGAAATAAACTGTCTGACTTTTTGACACTTAATGTCAAAGGAAGCTAGATAAAATCAAGAAAAATATACGTTTTCAAACTAAATCTTTAATAACTTAAAAACGATTTATTTTTGGTATAGGAACATGTATAGTTAAAAAGTAACGAATTGTAAAATCTTTTCACTAGCGAAATAAAAAAAAAGTGGGTTTCCATTTGAAAAAAATGATTTATGATAACTTTTTAATCGCTCAATTCCATGACAGCTACCGCCATTATCATATGACATTTGAAAAATTTAATTATTGAAATAGATAGCTATATGTCTTCTCTTTATGCCACAGCAGCTGTAGCAATCACTAAATCTGACTTTCAGGCTATACAAAATTTTTTGGCAGGTAGTTTTTTTCGTCCAAAAATTTTAAATATTATTTTTCTCAAAAACGGTTACTGTTAGATATAGAGTGTTTAACATCAATATTCATAGAATTTTACAGAGAGTTTAAGTATGTAATAAAAAATAGGGGCGGCCATTTAAAATAAGAAAGTTGTAGTCATCTTCCGGTATTTCCGGAAGTGCCGCCATATTGAAAATATTTTTAATCGATAGATCTCGTTGTAAAACAATGATATGCAAAAAATCTCCGATCTAGATATTGTGGTTCTCTAGAAACTTCTAATGCACGCTCAGCCTGGGACACCCTGTATACCCTCTGCATTTTGGGATCAGTTAGGCAATTTTGCTGTTATTGAAAACTCTGGATTTACAGGAGTACATTATGTACTAAAACAGTAGAAACCTTTTAAAAACTAAAAAAAATCAAATCAAATCCACACAATCTATTGTTCATAGACTGCGTGGCTTTTACATATAATTATTGTTTTCAAAAATTTACTGTTTTAGTCAATATAAATTCAGATTTAGCAGGATATTTTTACAAAAAGCTTTTGCTTTTTTTTTATTTTCAAAAAATGGTCTTTCTAGTATTTATTACATTTCTTTGTCTTGTAAAGAAACGACACGTCGGTCGCTTAGTTAAAAAAAAAAACAAAAACAGACCTACAAAATATACGGGGACTTCCAATATTTCTTGGACATAGAACAACTACGTATTTTTTGAATCAGAATAAATGAATTGCACATATTACCTTACCTAAAAAAAGTGCTTCCTTTGTAGACCCGAAAAGTAGACCCGAGAGTTAATTAATTTAAAATTTATAATTTTTTTAAGCTTTTATGAAGCTTATTGGCAAATATAACTTGTAATACTAACGTAAAATTAAATATTTTCATCAACTAGATTATTAAGAGTATAACAGATTTTATGCGCCTCCATAGCTTGATGTGACCAAAAACATTTCTTGGAAGACAGCTTCGGAAAAATATAAAGTATGCCCGGTGGCGTTTTTTTACAAGAGAAAAAATGTACTAGAAGGACCATTTTACGAAAAAAAATCGGTCGTCGGTTGAGTTGGAAATTATTTGTTGTAAAACTTTTTCTTGTGAAAATGTTGAAAATGTTAAATGTATGCTTTTTACGTAAAAAAGGTCTCTTGGTAAAAATCGTTACGAGTAATGGTTCTCGAAACATTTGGAATCGAAATTATCAATACCTATCATCAATGACATAAATTAAACATGTTGACTAAATAGTTATTAGACTGAAATCATAAATTTGAAATATTTTTGTGCCAAAAGTTCAACAGAAACAGTTTTATCATAATTTTTTCGCAGAAAAATTTTTGATTGATTTAAAAAAATAGAAATTTCCCAATTTTTTTTATTTCAGTCAAATAACTATCTACTCAGCATGTCATCATTTTTTGTCAATAATGACATGTGTTGACTATTTCCATTCTAAATATCTTCAGAACGGTTGCTCGGAGCGATTTTCACCAACACAAACCACATTTTTTACATAAAATATGACGAAAATGTATACTTTTCCACTCAGTAGTTTTATACAGGTACGGACGAAAAGACATTACTCTTCAAAACAGTTGAAACACATGTACATGGCGCCCCCTACAAATAGGAGTCATAATTACATCAAAATTAAATTTCTCATGTCCAAAAACTCCCAGACACCAATTTTCATCCAAATATTGAAGTTACTTCAGAAATTATTTGGAAAAATTCGAAATCAAAATAAAACTTCTACACCCTGTATCTTCGAAACGAATCATTTTAGAACATACATTTATACGAACTTTTTTACTTATTTTTATCTGCAGAATATGCTGCCGAAGTTTCCGGAATACAATTCGAACCATCCTGTATAAGGGGGCATCTCTATGTGCACTTATTTCCTTGAGATCCGTTCGAAAAGCAAATTTGCTTTCAATAAAAGCCGACGATCCTCGAAAAGACAAAAAGCCGAATATCTCCGGGTTGTCACGAGTCTGCAACCGTCGAAAAAAACAACGACAAAACCGTAAAATGCAGTCAAACGCTACGTGACGTGTCGTTTTAAACCGTCTTTAAGGGGTCCCGTCGCTGGTTCCGGCCGATTGAAAATGGAGGCCACCCACGACGCGTCGAGACGTCGGACGCGACGATAAAACCGTTCAGACTTCGATAGATAGACGGTTAAAGTCGATATTAAAAGGCGATAGAACAAAAGGACCGGTTGTTTTCTTTAGGAAGATTTTATATCTAGTTTTATAGAAAAATAAAACCAGACAAAGATGTATTACATTACATGAATGTAAGTGTAGTGTTCTTATACATACTGCATACTGCCATTACTCGCTGACGAGTATTTGACACGCATCAGAAGATGGTTACGCAAGGCGTTTTCTTTCATGAGCTTTTCTGTGACTGATGAAAAGACCGAGATACGTGATGTTATCTCTCTACCGCACTCCGGACATTCAAAAATCTCATTGCTTTCTTGCCTCTTTACTTTTTGGTTGTCGCTGTTAACTGATTTTACAATTTTTCTCCATTCCATTCTATTGTGAGCTGCATCTTCCCACTCATTCTGCTTGTTAATCCCCTTTAAGTTTTCGTGGAAGCTCACCGTAAAGCAGATATTTTGGTATGCGGTTTTCTTGCATTCTGCATACGTGACCAGCCCATCTTAAGCGGGACTTTGTAATCATGACTTCAATACACTCGCAGTTAGCTTTTTCAAGGACCGATACGTTTGAAAACATTTTGGAACCATTTGATTCTTAAGGTGCGTATTCATTATCCGCACGAACGAACGAACGAACGAACGAACGAATGAAAGTGCGGTATATTTAGACGGGGACCGAACGCATGCGGCCGTTCGTTCGGTCGTGCGCTCGACCATCCGCTTCGAGTCCGTACATCAAAGGCGTTCGCCTGCGTGCGCTTTCAGATTTAAGGTGCGTATTCATTATCCGAACGAACGAACGAACGAACGAACGAACGAACGAACGAATGAAAGTGCGGTATATTTAGACGGGGACCGAACGCATGCGGCCGTTCGTTCGTTCGTGCGCTCGACCATCCGCTTCGAGTCGGTACATCAAAGGCGCGTTTAGACGTCATGGTACAAAAAATACAAGGTATGATCGATAGCGGCTCCAATTTCGTTCAGTTCGCGCATACCACCTGTGACGTCACTAGGAAAATAATGAATAAATAAAAAATAAAGAAAGTTGACAGGAGATCTGCAATTTTTGGGGTTATGGTTAAGAATTGTTTATTTTAAGACTTTTTAGTTCGTTTAATTTAATAATTACTAAAACCAGCAGTTCCAAAAATATATTTAAAAATAATAATTATCTATTAACATGGATTTGGACGATAGGTAAGAATACTGAATTTATTTCTATATTCGGTATAAAATTGTTTATTAGGTTTTTAGTTTGCGATGTTTATGGTAAATAATTTTCATTTTCATTGCCTCTGAATTCACATGAGGACAGAGTTGAGGATATCTATGGAAAAGTAACCACAAGAGGAATTGTTACATCATTTAAAAAATATTGGGAAGTTTATTGTTTCCCATCGAAAAGTAGAAAATGCCAATGCAGATGAACGTATTGTAATTGTGATAGAAGTAATTCTAAGGGTGAAGTTTATTATAATTAGTGGAAGTAATACCAAGGGTGAAGTTTATTATAATTAGTGACCTCTGCTTCTTTTTATATGTAGAAGTTTCTGGTTTTGAGAATAAATCGGTTGAACGACACCCAAAATTTAAAGGAAGTATTTGCATACCCAGAATATGCCCATCAAGGATTATATAGCTCAAATTTCCTTTAATGGTAGGCAATTATTCAATGCAAATTAACTTTTTAAGTGACTAAAATATTAAATAGTTTACAATATGGTATATCACTAAAAATATATTACTTTTAGGTACAATTAGGGCCCGATACATTTCAAAAAGTAGAATATTATTTTATATTAAATGAGGTATTGTACTAACAATCAATTTATATTAATAACGGAGATTAAAAATAACAGAATAAATAGTTCTTTTTCTTATACTACAAAAATAAACTATAGAATACAACAGTATTTAAAAAAAATAAAAGTGATGTTCCGGCCGAGATTCGAACTCCGGTCTCGCTTCCTAGCCCGACTCCTTATGCACTGCTCCACAGTAACTTGCTTAGCGATAATTCAATGACGGTATATAAACAAAAAAAAAACAGGTTTATAACAATATCTTGACGATTTGAACTGGCGCGCGAATGAAGAAATGCGTGCGGTCTTCTCGTGCGGTCCTATCGTGCGGTCCCCGTCCATACCACTAGCGTACGTTCGTTCGTTCGTTCGTTCGTTCGTGCGGATAATGAATACGCACCTTTAAGAGTTGTCTAAGATGTCTCTGTTGCAACTTGTTTAGTACGTTCATGTGCCGGCAAGTACGGCCGGCCGTTCAAGTACGGCACCCAGGTTTCGCTTCCATATAACATGGTGGGAATTAGTATTGCTCGGTTCACTACAAGTTTCGTTTTTGTGCTCAAGTCATGATTGTAGAAAACCCTGTCTTTTAATTTCCAGAATGCTCTTGAGACGCTGCTAATCCTGTGTTGAATTTCAGAGTCGATATTGGCCTTTTCCGAAATCAAACTGCCGAGGTAATTGAATTCCGCTACATATTCTAATAGTTCTTCTCCGAGTTTTATAGCGTTGTTGTGATCTTCTGAGGGAGTGCACATGATTTTGATTTTATCGATATTCAGCTTAAGTCCCAAAGCCTCGTATGCTCATGTATAATGTGTAACATTTCTTGCAATTGCTGTAACGTATTTGCAACTAGAACACAGTCGTCAGCGTTCAGCGTATTGAAGTTCTGTGATGAATTTTGTACGTACCCTGAGTCTCTTTATGTTGAACAGACCGCCGTCATATCTGTATCACTGACTTTACACACACTTTACACACATGCCAAAGCGAATGACAATTGTGAAAATTTCCGTAATATCCCTGAAAGAGTTAGGAGAACTATACTGGTATTTCTTTAATCCTTATAGATAAAGTAATTTCAACAAATTATATAAAATGCTAGGACGTTTTTACGTAAAACAGGTGCTCTTCGTTTAGCTCGAAAAGGTGAACGGTTTTCAAGATGCTTGCGTTTAAAGATTACGATGCATATATTTTAGTATTAGTAAAATGATAAAATGTAAAGAAATTATAAATAAATTAATCTTCTGATTAACCTAACCCCAACGGAACCTTTAAACGCAAATATTACTTGCCTATACAGGGTGAGTATTAAATAAGTGCAAATATTTTCAGGGGTGGTATATTTCGACCAAGGGAATACGTCTATGAGGTTTTTTTCGCAAAAAATGATGTTGAAAATCGTGTATTTTCTTTTAAATTTCCCTATATATTTTTCGAAAAACTGCCTGTTCACCGCAAATTTTTCCACGGTAAAAATTTCTTAATTTCTGATATTACCATCTTACAGCTTTACTCTATGATTACGGCACTAAAAGGGATGCAAATACAGAAAAAATCCGGTGGCTCTCAAAATTTTTCCAAAAAAAATCAATTTTTTAAAATTTTCAAACTTAAATAACTCGGTTATTTTGGACTTATTTGGTAAAGAGTTTTGAAAAATGGTAAAGAGAAAATATGTTTCTTTTATCGAGATCTACTAGCCCTGAAAATATTTGCACTTATTTAAGATATAAGTCTTGTTTTTTCTGCAAGACCAAGATCAAGACCTCAAGACCAAGATCACTCTCGCTAATCACTATTTGTAAATATTTCAGATTTGCAAGTATCACAGAAATTCCAATTCAAAAAATATAGCGTGTTTTTCAAGCGGTATTTAATAATATTCTTACACCCTTATTTTAAAATATATACAACACCATATACATCAGTCTTTAAAAAACTTTCTTAAAATCTCCTTAAAGGCACATGCTACGGAAATACATCCGTTTAAAATAGAAGCAATAAATATTATATTATCTTAGTGTTGTTTTACGAATAAACAAGCAGTCTTTTTTATCATTAAAATAAATCTTAAAATGTATATGTATTTTTAATATAACATAAACCAAGAAACCAAAAACATTCAATGCTTCTTATTAAAAATTTTCCATAAATTTTAATGATTTGATTGATTATTTTAATTAAGATTAGAATTGTGTTAATGTACTTCTATTATTTAAAATTGTATCGTAATTATAGCATCATAATCATTTTCAGCTTATTCAACCATTTCCAATTATATGGTGTAGCCTCCTGTAGTTGTTTATTGTTGGCTATTCGAGCCCAAGTTATCCCTGCTAATGTCCTAATATCATGGTCCCATTTCAAGTTCGGTCTTCTTCTAGCTCTCTTAATTCCTAGTAGGTACCATCCTGTAAATTTTGTGGTTCATCTGTTGTCCGTTCTTTTTGCCAGGTGTCCTGCCTATTGCCATTTGAGGGTGATTTTTGACTCTGTGGATTATGTGGATATGTGGAACTATTCTCTTACGGTTTGACTCGTAGCATATTTCGTTCCATTGAGCGTTGTGCGACCTCCAGTTTCCTTATAATGTCCGTTTTAAGTGTCCAAGTTTCGCATGCATAGGTCATGACTGGTAGTACACATTGGTCGAATGTTTTCTTCTTTAGATAGACTGGCATTCTAGATTTGAATATGATTGAGTTTCTTCCATAAGTACTCCATGCAAACTTAATCTTCTGTTGATTTCTAGTAGTAGAGAGCCCGAGCTGTGTATTAGTTGTCTCAAATATATATATTCTCTGTCCAGTGTTGAGATATTTATCAGAATGTCTTTTTTATTTTCAAAAATTTTCAAATTACAGCATATCTTACAAAAATTAGTAGGTGATATTTATTTCTTAACTTTATTAATAACTTAGTTTATTATTTTTAGTTTAGTTAGTTTAGTTTTAGTTTTAGACTGAAAACATAATATGTTTTCAGTGTCAGTGAACAGTATATCTTTTGTGAAAAATGTGTCAATAAACGCTAAATCTGTATGCTCATTATTAGCCGACCATACCAACAGGTATGGTAGGCTATCCAGATCGGTAAAAAAAAGTTTTTTTTTTAATTTCACTCAAAATGAGTTATTTGGGTCATAAATGACCTAAATACAAAATATTTTCATGGTGTCTGTCTGTCCGTGTGTAACACGATAACTCAAAAACCGCTAAACCGATTTTAACCAAATTTGGCACAAAAATACTGTGGCACCCGAGAATCTGGCCATTACTTTTCGGTGGGGATGGGGGGTTGGTAAGGGGGTATGGGAGGGGGTTAAAAATTTAAAAAATCGTAACTCCAAAATTACAGTAGCTAGCGAAACGCGGTTTTCAATTTAAGATTAGGAATCATATTTGCAACAAAATTTGTAATAACATCAAAATCAGTGAAAGTCGCAGTTTTTGAGATATTCCGTGTTTCCGTAGTCCGTTTTTGAGAAAATCCGTGTGGAGAACTACAAACTCCCATCGGACGCGACCCCAGGTGTGGCGGATAGGGGAAATAACCGCGGACCAAAATTGGAAAAATTCCTTTACTTTGAAATTAAAAGAACTGCCTACCAACTTTTTATTAACATATTTTAGTATGGGTGGCTATACGTGCCTCCTGGCGCCAATTTTTTTTTCTCTTAAGAATAAAAGTGTAATTAAACAAAACTCACTTGATTCATGGTGATATTTTTCACGTATTTCACACACACATGAAAAATTATGAGAAATATCCGAAACAATTAATACAACATCCGCACAGTGGTCATTCGTAACTTTGACTAGCTTGAAGAGATTGTTGATTCGAAATTCTGTCCATTTTTTATTTATTTTTATACTAAATTATGCGCGATCCAACGCCTGATATCGACAGTCAGCGTGAGTCATGACGACAATGACAATGAACATATAAGCGGTATGAATTTTGAATTTTGATAGGTAAGGCGTGGTTTTGCAGAAACAATGACAGATACGAGTAAATTATCATGTTTAAAGAGTCCCCAGAATAACAGCAAAGACAATTTAAAGCATAGTTTACACGGGATAGAAAATTGCGATAGAACTTGCTAGAGTAACTTGCGATAGTGTTTACATTTAAGCAAATTTTAAAGCAATTTCTTGTAACAAGTACTTTCTAGGCATATGCTTTGAGCAAGAAATTGCATGCACGTATACACGGTATGGTGTATATTGCACAAGTATATTGTTTAGTAGAAAAATGTCGCGCCTTAAAAAGAGAGCTGCAGCAACTGCTCCTCTTGTTGCAATTTTATGCAAACAGTCAAGAAAATTTAGAAAAAGAATATGGATTAAAGAATGGATTGCCAGAAGGCCTAGTCTTGGAGTTTACGCGTTGTTATTAAAAAAATAAGAAATCCCAAAAAGAAGACCCAAAACATTTAAACAATTTTCTTGCGAATGTCAGAAGTCGATTTTACTTTTTCTTTTTATAATTTTGTTCCACTCCTGGTTTGCTTGGGTACGAATATTATGTAGCTTCCGCTGAATCTCAGCCTCAGTTGCGTTGAATTTGTCAGCTATAAATTTGATTGCTTTTTGCTTTTTAGCTCTATCTCTGTAAATTTTCGATTTTTTGCCACAATTCCGGAAATCCTTCAAATAAATTAATCAAAGTGATGGTATCTTCTTTCGACCACATACTCCATTTTAATATCGTTATTTAACACGCCTTCAAAAATCACTTGCACCGAAAACTTTCAACAATACGGAAATAAATTTTTAACTTGCCAGAGCACTCTCTCGACCTGTTTACATTTGCAAGCGTCTTTCGTCGCAACCACTTCCCTGCCAATTTTGTGACTTGCTGAGAGAGTGCTTTCGGATACTGTTTACATTATGCAAGTTTGGTAAAAGTGCTCTCAGACATATACTTGCGATAATTTACTTGCCCGTGTAAACTACGCTTAAAGCTTAAATTTGATTGCTAATTTATAGCTGACAAATTCAACACAGCTGAGGCTGAGATTCAGCGGAAGCAACATAATATTCGTACCCAAGCAAACCAGGAGTGGAACAAAATTATAAAAAGAAAAAGTAAAATCGACTTCTGACATTCGCAGAAAATTGTTTAAATGCTTTGGGTCTTCATTTCTTATTTTTTTTAATAACATCGCGTAAGCTCCAAGACTAGGCCTTCTGGCAATCCATTCTTTAACCCATATTCTTTTTCTAGATTTTCTTGACTGTTTGCGTAAAATCGCAACAAGAAGAGCAGTGGCTGCAGATTTTTGAAATATGAATTGGCTTATTATATCATCATAACGAAATGTTTTAAAGTTACATATATATAATTTTAGAAGATGTTCATAAAATATTTAAGCACTAGTTGATTAAAAAAAGTATACCATTAATATTGCAAATTATATTTTATCCCCTCATAGTATATGCCTATTTATTTTTTTTGATTATGTAACGAGCACTTTGTTTACTAACTTGTTTGGTCGAACTGCATGAATCTATTTTTGCTTTTAATCAAAACGGTGTGAGAAAGTATGAAGCTATAAAATGTTGTTTCGGGAGAGTTGAATATCCGGGAAAGTTAAGTTATTGAAAGTTGCAGCCAACCACCACGTAAGTATGTCCTCTTTTACCTGTTAACATTTTTTCGGCAATTTTATGTAATTCTTTTTTTGAAATTGTCACAACACAACGCGACACCCAGATCGGGTTCTTTTTCATTTAATTTTTACTACCCGAAGCAGCGTTACATCACACAAACCTCATACTTGAGTGTTTTTTAGTTTATAGTTTCAATAATTTCACTCATCAAAATTAACACTAAAGCCAATAAACCTGACTAAATAAAATTTTGGGAAAAATGTTTAAATTTGTTATATAATTTAAGATACCGAGCAGCTCTTCATTTTACTTTATACGGCAACTGATTGTAACAGATATTTTATTTAGATTAAACCGGCAAAAATTAGTTTAAATCGAATTTTATTATCGCTATGTTGGTCACATTGCGCCGTGTTCAGCAATGTTGTCGTTTATTATTTGACAATTATCATAATGTCCGTCATTATTTTATATAATATCGTGTTGTTGTTGAATCTTTGAGAGTAGTTCTCGTTTTTTGCCTATTTTCATAGTCTTTTTTTTAAATAGTACTTTTAAGCACAAACAGTTGTTTTAAGAACTAAATTTTCGAATTTTTGTATTGCATTTCTTGAAATTGTGTGTTGAAAATATGCGGATATTTAAACAGTTGAAGCAAAGAGCTTTTAGATTCCCTGATAAACCATTTTGAACGAGAACGTGACAATAAGGGACCTTTATTACCCTTGAGTGCAGTCAGAGAAGTAAATTTGATTGGTAAGCACATTATACCACTTTCAAAGTTATTTCTAAGTTAGTTCTTATTAAATTCTGTGATTATTAGTTTGTGTGTTAATGGCACCCTAGTACTTGTTATAATCACTTGTGGTGTTGGAAGATGTACATCAATAAATAAATAAATAACCCATAATAACGGTTAGAATAATCTTCATAATGGACTAGTTTTTAAAAATATATAATAAGTAAAATAAGCTATAAAACAAATATATCAATTAATTATTAAATTAAAAATAAAACTTAGAAATCTTTAAAAAATGATATAATAAATAATATATTGTTTCCTAATTTTACATTAAGATTCGTCTCATAAAACTATCACAATCTGTCAGCACTGTCGCCATCGCTTGTCACTCAAAGTTGATCGCGTGCATCGGAAATTGTTTTGCGATTACTTTATTATTTAAATTTATATAAATACTTCAGTCGGGCACTTCTAATTTCCGCCGTATCAAGCGCTGCGGTCGGAATTTTTGAAATCAACTGAAATGCACCAAGTCAACTGAATAGGCCAAGAGCTAATAAATAATAACTTGTAAAATCGAATATAATCCAATAACAATTAGAAAAAAAAGTTTGTGCTATTTAATTGGCAGTATAAATAAAAATAAATAACCGTAGAAGACAATCAAAGAGACCCAACTTTACGACGATGAATCTGCGATTTGCCGAATGGGAATTCTCGCTGCGTCCGCCTCCGGGCTTCAACCTACCGGAGCGGCAGGTTTTACAGCCGCTCCGGTCACGGCATTATCCGCCGCCGCGGTATAATTATCCGCTCGCCTTTTATTATATCCGCGAGCCACTCGACGCAGCTAATCCACCGCGATTGCACCCGCGGGAACACCCCGCTCAGGGTCCTTCTGCTCGTGTGGTTATCGTTCGAAACGAAGAGACGGTTGACAGACGATATAGGATTCGTGTCATTTGGAATATTTTAACGAGAATCGCGTAATTCTAAACCATGGCTCATATTATCGGAGCAGCACAACGTCGTAACGTTTTTAGTTCGTTACATGTCTTTTTTATATATAATATATGATGTCTGGCCTATCATCACCGGATTCCCTATCGTTCAGGCCGGATAGTTTATTTGACGCGTAATTTTTACGTTCCCTAGTCGCCAACCCTGTTATCGTTCGACACAACCCTGTTATTGCTCTGAGAAGGCGCTGTCAACATCGCTTCTGTCAACTGTCTCCGTGCTTAACCTCACTTTGTTTTGACGCTCTGTTGTATCCCAGCTTTTAGAAATGGTGATTATTTAAATCTTGCTGTATAATCTGAATCAGCTGCTATTTCAAAGCAACAGAGTTACGGATGTCCCAACTTGTATTTGTGTTTTGCTGGCACGTTGGCGTCCCTTTTCTTTTGTCCTCCAGAATGTCACATGGAAGAAAGGACATGTTGTTTATTATTTATTGAGCCCTCGGAAGTATTTCGAGGGTCCAAGGTACGGACTATTTCCAAGGTACGGACTATTTCCAAGATACGGACTGTGTCCAAGGTACGGACTGTGTCCAAGGTACGGACTATTTCCAAGGTACGGACTGTGTCCAAGGTACGGACTGTGTCCAAGGTACGGGTAGTGCCTTATGTACAGACATTATCTTATGTACAGATGTCCTGTGGACGAGTGTCCCCAATAAGAATGACTTTTTCTTATATCTAAGTGCCACAGCGTGGATGTAGCTTGAGTCCCATGCTGCTTCACTCCCATTTCTAAGCCTAGTCAGTAGCTACGGCTGTAAGGATTCATGGTGTCCTCAACCTGACCCCTTTTGTTGTTTTGACCAACAGGGTCGCCGACAGACAGTACAGAGATGCTAGACCACCTCACGCTGCTACTGTTTGAAGCAAGTTACATAAAAGAACAGCTAAGTGTATATTTAAGTTCTAGTTTTACATTTAACATCTAAAACATTTTCAGTCTTAAACAATAACGTACATCTTAAGTAATATCGTACAGACTATGTTCAGTGGTTAGATTGTTAAGAACATTCATGTCGATATAATCTTTAAAATATAATTTAGATCTAGGTTTCATTGCATTACATCTTGTAATGATATTACTTTATAGATATTATTGCACTATTTTAATAGATGG
This sequence comes from Sitophilus oryzae, assembly GCF_002938485.1. Taxonomy (NCBI): domain Eukaryota; kingdom Metazoa; phylum Arthropoda; class Insecta; order Coleoptera; family Curculionidae; genus Sitophilus; species Sitophilus oryzae. The sequence continues at coordinate 1,765,062 of NW_022147575.1, read as the reverse complement.
ATAATCAAACATAGATTCTAGAATCTACAGGTGTAACATCTTCGATTTAGCATCATATGGAATATATCAAATTAATTAAAGTAATGCTACATTTCATATTTTCTCTTAAACTTTACATGTCCTGTATTTTATCGTAGTTGTTTTCATTGATATTTAGTACGACTCTTACCACTACTTTCTTTGTCATATAACCACTATATATTTACTAGAACTCTAGAATGTCATGTATCAGCAAAGAACGTCATGAATAAATATAGTCATTAGTTTTAAGTATTATACAACTGTGTTTTCTTTCTCTGTACACGCCTGGCGTCCAATATCTGTATTTTTTTGTTTATTGTTCTTAATTAGTTTTCTTTCCAGTGAAATACCTTATCCACGACTGCTCTCCCGATGAAAAGCTGCCGTTCGCAGTGGTAGTTGTTTAAAAAACGCTACAGTAACTTAAGTAGTAGTTTTTAGCAGTGGCGGCTTAACCATGAGGTCAAAAAATGGTCAATGCCCCCCCCCCAAAAAAAAAAAAATATTTTACCCATTTTCTCTACTGCCGGTCAAAATTTAATTTTGCCCTTCGTTCCCGCTACGAACACGTATTAAACTCCAAGTGCCGCGGCTCGTGACGCCAACAAGGTAAGGTATATTACGTATAGAAAATATAATGGGTTAAGGTGCGATAGATATAGTTTATATTGGCTATTGACTGTCCGACGGCGCACAATGGTTCATATTTTGAAAAAGCTATTTTTAGATGCGAAAGTTCGAGTTGCAAATTTAGTATAATTAACACATTTATTATCGATACCAGACCTTAATTTACCTTCACTTAAAATGGTTTTGACCAATAATGCATAAAAACATATTTACAGCGTTTTGCTTATCTTGTTTTGTGACCTATTTTTCAAGATGTGTGTAATGCAGTGTTGAGAAGTGGATTCATTCGATAGTACCGCATTGGAAACAAAATATTTTTCTGTGTAGAATATACCAGTATGGAAGACATAGGTGAGTGTTCATTTTTATATTTTATCCTTTGCAATACATATGTTACCGGCAATAATATACTGAATAAAAGAACATGTTATAATTTTTTCAAATTTTAAATTTAAACTCATAAAACTTTAGAGGTTTGCGAGGACCCACGTTAATTTTTTCACAGAAATATTCTGTTCACTAATAAGTTTTTACCGTCCAAATTTCGCACCCCCTGCACCCCCAGCACCCCCCCGCGCCCCTCTTGCGCAGTAATAATTATTTTAAGTAATAAAGTGGTGTATTTTATTTAGTAACTGTTCCAAAACTATTATGAAACTGTAAATACTCTGTGTTAAAATACCTATTATTCTCTTTGTTCCACTTCTAGGTTTACCTTTTTGACTTTCTGGTGTAATCACACGCCAAACCGTTTGCGCCAAGTTTCTAAAAAATGGATTTCAAAATAGAAAGGAAATCGATATAGCAAATAACATATGTGTTTTTTTAAACGAACGAAAGAGTAGTTGGGCACAGCTAGGTAAGATCAAATCATTTTTAAGTGGTTGGGCACACAGATGGCGAAGCAGCAATTATTGTTGGGATACATTTTTGGCAAGAAATAATGTCTGGTTAAGTCAGCCGATTATTGAAGAGGAAGTAGAGTTCATGGATTTTGAAGAGTCTGGTCCATCCGCGAAAAAAACAATTTGTTGAGTTATCCGTTACCCAAAAAACGATGGCCTAACGAAACTCGTGAATACGAGGATACAATATAATTTTTGAATATTGTAACTTTGAATATATAACTTCATAATAATTTATTTCGCACTTAATTACTATGAATTTTCTTGAGAACATGATTGTTTATTTATTTATTCCTATTAAATCCCTTTTTGTAAAATGTAAAATAAACGTTGCGTAGTTTTATTGTGTTATTTTTTCCAAAGGGCTTTATAATATTTCATGTATTATTTCAAGTTGCCAAATTTATTAAAAATCTTACTTTTCGTTGTTTTGCCATAAGTCTGATTACACAGATATTTTCTACGTAAAAAGTTGTTTTAAGAAAGACAGATTTCAAAAATTTTCATAAATAATGAAATTACAGGGTGTTTTCCAAATTCCTCTTTTGAGGTTTTTCAAAATATCTCAAAAACCAAAAGTGATAGAAATAGAAACACAAACATAAATTACAAACAGACTTGTCTGAAAAATTTCTCTATTTAATTATTTTTTGACCTCTAGCAGTTTTCGATATCGCAATATATCAATCAATTTCGGACACTGTATAAATAAAAATTAGTTAAGTATAGGCTAAAATATCTTTTTGATACCTACTTTTATAATAAATTATAGTAAATATTTATAAATTTGCATACTATCTTCAAAAATTCCCAATTTATTCAATAAAATATCCAATGAGCAGCTTTTTCAAATTTTTAACCACCGTGCGGCGCGCCGCGCAGGCGACGCGCGACGGCCGGTGCTCTGTTCATAGCGTTTTCGCGCCACTTTTCATCCGCAAATTTTTACTCCAGCCCGTCAACGAAGAAAGATCGTACGATAACGCATAGATAAAGCATTATCTCCTTTATCTATACCATAACGGACGTTTTGGCACTCGTTTGACAAATTTAATCTAACCTTAATAAATATATATTAGTATAAGATAAGATAGTACAAGAGGCACTGTCGGGAGAACGAGAATTTTAAGAAAGTTGGTTCTTTAATATATCTTTTGCTATGCTCTCCTGACCAAAGTGCGGGCCGTCTGGCTGCCGGTAGACTACTGCGCATCACATCTGTACAGGATATCTCATTTTAGTGTGTTTTATTGGATTTCTTGTTTATAAGTAGAGATACAATGATGCGATTTTCACATTACTTTACTGTTTTTTATGAAATTAAATATGCTAGACATAGGTTTGTCCGATCCTCCTTAGTTCCTGAAATATAGAGCAAATTTGTGATGCGCAGTAGTGAACAGATGTTGAATACCGATATAACGCGCAGTAGTGAACGCAACGTCTACCGGCAGCCAGACAGTCCGCACTAGAGGTGGGTAGGTCCGGATGGATATGCATCCATGGACCTCTCTCCGGTGCCGGTACTGATTGGATGCAGATCCTACTTAATATCGACCTCTATCCGCGGAACTGCATTATTTACAGCCAACCGGCCACGTCATTGGCAGATAACGCAAACATAACGATGCAGCGAAAAAATGAGTATTGGAGAGTATTACAATAAAGAAGGAATTGTAATTGCCGCTAAGCTGTATTTACTGTTTTTTTTTTAAGTTTACTTTCGTGGAATCGTAACGATATTCGAAATTATTTTGTATTATTTAAAAAATTATGTTGTGTAGTGTTGTTACTTCATTGGTAAATTCAAGAAATTATAGAATATGTTATGGTCGTACAGGGTTCGTCAAATCAATCAGCAGACGAGGACTACGTTCAAATTTAGATTTAATTTTTTTTGTGAAAAAATGCCATTTTATTTCTTAAAAGTATTGTCTGTTAAATGGCGATCATTTTGCTTCTAGCATGAAGCAATCCCTATGCGGCAGTCTCGACTATATTTTATTACTTATACTATGTAAAGTTCGTAATGCCTTTCCTCATAATCATAAATTTGAACCTTAGGGTACCCCTACTAAATAAATGGAACAGCTACTATCATGTGATAAGGATTTGGCAAAACGCAAACATCCGATTTCCCTAACGAACTACAAAACATTTAAACGCGGATTGCTTCATGCAAAACAAAATTTGGATACTTAAACTAAAATTAAAGGTTAGAATGATATAGATCCGGCGGAACTGTAATCCATCTCTAGTATGTACGTTTATTTTAATCAAAATTATTTATCTACTCATACGTTTGATAAAATCGGACGAAGCCTACATTATCTCGAGCACCGTTTTCCTCATTTCTATCTCTATCGCTTTCCATTATCCATTTTCTCTAGACCGTTATTTTCAGTGCCTGCGAAGCGGCAACCTCTCATTACCTCGCAGTTACTTCAATCTGTTCCTCTCCGACTACCAACCCGTCCCGAGCGAATTTATAAATAATTACGCCTCTATCGGATCGATTCAGATCGAAATCGTCGAGCCGCCGCTGGCGCCCCAAGTTCGAATCCCGTCGCGTATCAATTTCCAACAGATTCGATTTAGCCGCGATAGAAAACGATGTTTCGCTGCAACTGAGAATACCCGCTACACGGTTATCTTCTCTGCAAGAATTACCATCTTCAATGATGAAACGACGAAACCATCCATCCATTATTCTCGTTATACGTTCTGATCCAATGTCTTTTTGGCATGTCGAAATATACTCTGTTTTTTTTTTCTCAGGTAAGGTTTCGACAGATGATGACAGAAAAAAAGCAGACGACGTCCATACCAATCTATTTATTTTAATAAAAAAAGTTTCTAATATTTTTTAAGTTAACTATGGAGTTCAAATATAAATCCGTCATGCGTTCACGACGCCGTATATACCGGGTGCGTCTTAAAAGTGGCTCACCCCTATTACTTTTATATTTTTTTAGATAAAAAAATGAGATTTGGTATATTAGTATATGACATAAATTAGGATTGATTGACGTATTCAATTGTTTTCTGTCACTTCCTGTTTCACCAGAAATGACTACAATTTTTGATTTTTATATTGGAACCCTCGGTATTTTTTTTTACTTTATTCGATAGAAAATTACATGGTAAATAGAATGACGTAATGTCAACTTTTGACATATTCCCTTAAAAACAAATTGTATTTTAAATTTCAATCTAGAGTGCAATGGCTGTGTTAAAAACACTAATTTTTAATCAAGGAGCCTTGGAAAAATAGATTTGATCGTCTAATGTTTTTAGTGTCTTGTCCTGGCCGGTTAAAAGATGCCCGAAACGCGTATTTTTGATCATATCTCATTGTTTTTTCAAATGGAACGTGGGTGGATCATTAGCATATTTCGAAAAAGAATTTTTTACGAATAATTTGATACCACACACTTGGTACTTCGAGTCAAATAATTGTCGTTATGAACCGCATGTTACAATTTCAAATAAACCATATGCAAAAATGTCAAAAGTTAACATGTGATATGTCATTCTATTCAGAGTGTCATTTTCTACCGAATAAAGTAAAAAAATACCGAGGGCGCGCTTTAAAAATCAAAAGTTGCAGTCATTTCCGGTGAAACCGGAAGTGGCCGAAAACAATTGAAAAATAAAAAAGTGACAGGGATGATCCACTTTTGAGACGCACCCGGTATATTTATCCGTTGCGTATCTGAGAGACAAACGACCTACATCGACAATGCTTCGAAATAAACTAAATCAGGCGAGCAAGCGAATCGCTCGCGGCTTACTACTTGCCGTTCATTACCGAAAGAATATGTGCCCTGCGCACGCAGCTTACTGCTTGGCGTTTGGCGTTAACGAGTACTTACAACATGCGACGGACAAAAAACCGTATTTTTAAATACGAGCGATATTTTGCTCGAGTGATCACTCGGTTATTGCAATCGCTTGATACTCGAGTACTCGATTATTGAAATTAATCGGTTTTTCCCATCACTAGTACTAAACATATACTAAAAACTGGAGTAGTTGTAAAATAACGACATCACACGATAGGTAAATAATGGATTTTGGCACTGCAGAAAAATACTGTCAAAAGGTACTGGTTTAAAAAAATTAACATTAAAGTTAATTAATCAACCTTTAAGGTATAAAATTCGGCAAGTGTTATGCGGGAAGTTTCTTGAAGCTTGAAAGTAAGAAATATTTATTTTTTTATATTTTTTGGTATATGGTGTTTTGTTCTTGTCTGTTTTGTATTAACACATACCGTTTTTTTAAATAAAATAACTCGATTAGATTTTTTCAGTTTTATATAGTTTTTTTTTCACAATATTTTGAAGTAATCACTTGTCACTCAAATTTTAAATATATTAATTTCGTGCTATGCGTTCCAATTGTACCAACTTAGTTTTTTGTAAAATAAAATAAACTACTTCGAAATTAAAATGACAGACACATCTATCATTATCAAGGATCTTGTTGTTAGACAGACACATCTATCATTATCAAGGATCTTGTTGTTAGACAGACTATACATTCGCCGCACACAGGCAAAATGCTATGTTTAGCTTGAAAAAAATCGAAATTATAAATATGGTTTTTTCGTATCTTCATCCACTCACTGTCGTTCTTATAAAATCTGTAGACCTAATTTTAAATGCTAAACATCGTCTATACTATGAGAAAAATTCTTCGAAACATGTCAAGGTCGCATTTCGTTGCCCAACTTTGACACATTTCCATTTATTTCCAGTTATCTTGACCCACTTCGGTTCGCCTCGATCTACTTACTTTCGATTCTTAAAAGTGCTAAAAACTATTCGCGAGGAAGGCGTGTGGCAATTTTTTTTGGCGTTTTTTGTTGCCTCGTTCAATTTTGTTTCGTTTTGAGCTATTTCCAAAACGTGGCGGTATCTGTACCCGAGACAAAGGACTTTTTTTCATAAATTTCAGTGAATTAAGTAAACCTAGATATTTCTAAAATAGATGGGGTTAGGATAATATTTCGTTAATTACATCTCGTTTTATGTTATATTGATATATTATATTTCACATAAGTAATATTTGAATACGCGTTTATTATATGTATAGTAGATATTTAAGAACCAAACTTTTCACTTAAACTGCAGGAATATAAGTACAATAGTTTTATGATTTAATTTTATTATAATGAATTAGTATATAAAATTGTATATGATATGTTTGCTTACGGCCTTAATTGAGTAATATAACAGTAGTATTGCTTGATGAGTAATAATGGTAACATTACCAATATATCCGCTTGGGAAAATGATTAATTGACCAGATTTCAACAAAAGTATGGTCCACGGACATTATTTAAAAGCAGTATTATTATATTGTTCTTAAGAGAAATCTGTAAACGATATTTTATTAACACCCAGCATGGTTTGATATAAATCCATTCAACTAGTATTTATTATGCAGCGATTTAGAAAATTAAAACTAGAAAAACAAAACCAAATTCGTAAACTAAACTTTGCTACAGACTACAGTATAAATGTTATTTTACCATAACCAGGAATAATAAATAATAATTAAAGGATTTTTTAAATAATTTTGTGTATTTTGTGGACTGCAGTTTACGCTCTGTTTAAAATCTCCAGTGCGTATAAAAACGAAGTCGTCGCTGACCAATCACCGTCATTTCTACCACAGATTCATTTTCGCCTTCAACATTGCCGTACAACGATGACAAATCGATCCAGAGGGCCATTGTTTCCTGACAGAACTGGCCGCATATACGGGCCACGTAAACGCCGTAATGTGCAATTCAAATTTTCGGCCGTCGGAAAATGAACCCTATTCACTCGGCTCCAAGAAGCGGTGAATTACTGATGATGGCGCAACAGAACAGAAAGTCGAACGAGCCATCGATGTTATTAACCGTAGATAGCTGTCACCTCAACAAACACCTCAGTACATTGAAGCTGAGAAACAATGGGGAATGCAGATTCTGTGGGGAAAATGGGGAAACATTAGAACACTTCAAACCGTTCGTATGCTCTGAAAAAAATATAAGTAATTGTACAAAAAAATATGGGATACATTATATTATTTTTAATAAGAAACTTGTAAAAATAAGATATTTTTACATAGTTTCACAAAAAATGTGATTTTGCAAAACAGTTAACTTTTGAAATTCAATTATACATACAGGGTGGCGATGGCGCCTCTCATCTTCTTCTTTCCATGCCGTCTTCTCATAGAAGGTTGGCGACCACTTTTCTAAATTCTTCTCTGTCTTTTGCAACATGGAACAATTCTCCAACGCCAAGATTTGTCCACTCTCTAATGTTTCGGAGCCAGGATTTTTTCTTTCTGCCGATACCCTTCCTCCCCTCAATTCTGCCCTGCATAATATTTTGTAACAGTAGATATTTGTCACTGCGTAATATGTGTCCCACGTAAGATGTTTTTCTTATCTTAATGATTGTGAGAAGTTTTCGTTTTCGGCCTATCAGTCCAAGGTATCTTCAGAATGCGCCTATAGAGCCACATCTCAAATGCTTCGAGCTTTTTAATCATTTGAGTCTTCAGCGTCCAAGTTTCTACTCCGTACATTAACACCGACCACACATAACACTCCACGAATCTCAACCTGATGACAAGGTTTAAATTTCTGTTTGTGAGCAATGTGGAATATTTCATAAATGCATTTCGAGCCATTTCAATTCTGATCTTAATTTCCTGATCAGGGTCCATTTCAGAATTTATGCTAGAGCCGAGATATTTGTATTTTTGGACCTGCTCTATTCGGTTCCCATTTACCATAGTTAATATTTGGGTTTTTGCTTATGACCATCATTTTAGTTTTCTGCGTGTTTATAGCAAGTCCCACTTCTTCACACTCTCGACTGACTCCTTCCAACAGGGTTTGAAGATCTTCTGCACTCTCCGCCATTATGGCAGTATCATTGGCGAATCTTAGGTTGTTAATCAATGTCCCTCCAATGTTTACTCCCTCAGGTCTCTCGTAAAGTGCTTTTTGAAATACAAACTGAGAGTATAGATTGAACAGTTGTGGTGATAGAACGCAGCCCTGGCGAACTCCTTTTTGAATCTCGACTTCATCAGTCTCGATGTCCCCTCGCGCCTCTCATACGCCGCGGAAAATCCAAGGAGAACGGTAGTTTATGTCGAAATGGAACTTTGGCAGCATATGTAGATTAACTAAAAGCATTTTATAAAAATATATAGAATTATACAGGGTGTCCCCAAAAGAAGTTACACATCAAAAATGTGTTTTTTCTAATGAATCACCCTATATATTAATTGATTTTTGGATTCTAGGAAAAAAATAAAGGTGAGTTTTATTAAAGAACCATATACCTAAAATCTAAGGATTTTGACATATTTCACATTTTGTGTAAATGAAGAGTAAATTTTAAATTTCCATAACAGCTACCTAAATTTTAGTTGACCTTGTATATCCTGATATTTAATTACAGTAACCATTGTATGTTAAACCAAATTGAAGTTTGACCCGAAAAGTTATACAGAGTGAGACAAAATTAATATGGAACATCAGTCCCTTTAAAAACCAAGTTACTGCTTTATTTTAAATGGAACACCCACTATATTTTTCCGGTGTTAAATGGGGAATTTATATATCTTCAAAATATTATTGGTTGTAATAGATTTTCCTAGATATTTTAATTTTTATGATTTTGCGTCAGTAGATCTTTATTATTTGAAAAAATTTAGGTGGCTGTGTGATACATCTTTTGTTAATTGAACAAAAATTAAAGATTGTAGAGTAAAATACTCAAAGGTAATAAAAAGATACACGTTTAAAACATAAGTTAATTATTACAGAATTAAAACTAGATATAAACCTATAATTATGTATCAAAAATTAGCTAAATGAAATCAAATGCTCAAAATGCTTTCTTTCCTGTTAACTGCATAAAATGATAAATAAAATAAGGCATATGTGGAGTTCTACCTCGAAAAGCAGCTACAATAATTTCTTTCATGTTGTCGATAATAGTTGGTCGAGTTGTGTAAACACTGTCTTCAACATATCCCCATAAAAAACCAGAGTAGATAAAATCAGAAGCTTTTAAGTATTCTATTAATTGGTGAATGCACACTGCATTCACCAACTAATAGAATCATATCAATTCTCTCTGATATAGGATAAGTTTGCATCAATTTATGAGAATTTTTTTTGTTTTTACTGACACAAAATTATAACTAGTTGTTAAAGTTGGACTAATTAGACAGCTATGTTGAAGTAACGTCAGACATATCACAGCCACCTAGATTTTATCAAATAATAAAGATCTACTTAGATCAAATCATGTAAATTAAAATATCTAGGAAAATTTTTGTTTGAGGGGTAGGGTTAGGTTAGGTACGTCTTGCCTAAATGCTACCGGGTAAATTCCAATTTAGGTAGCTTTTATTGTAATTTAAAAATTGTTCTTTATTTCTAGAAAATCTTAAATATGCCAAAAACCTTACATTTTAGTCATATACCTCTCTTATAAAACTCACCCTTATTTTTCTCCCAGAATTCGAAAATCAATTAATATGACCCTATATTCCATTACAAAAAACACAACTTTGATATGGAACTTTTTTTTGGGGACACCCTGTAGAATTCTCTATATTTTTAAAAAGTGTTCTGAATTAACCTACATACGGTCACAAAATTTCACTTCAATACAAACTGTCGTTCTCCTTGGAGTCATCGCGGCGTATGAGGAGCGCCACCCTGTATAGATAGATAATAAAATAATAATAATTTGTCGACTTATATGATTTACATCTTTGTAGTTTGCTATCTACATTTTTTTATTTCGATGGAACGAACCATAGCCTCGCTAATCATCCTCGTTTGTACCACAATTGCATATGAATTTTAATCTCTCTTTCTGTCTATTCAAAATGGGTTTCCTGGTTTTGTCGCGTAAGAATGGGCGTGTATGTTAATAGATTTTAGTCCTAACAGAATTTCAGTTGTAAAGCCATCACTTTTAAAGTCTCCAATTGAACGCTGTTGTTCTATGTTCCAGATATTTCAGACATTTTGAAGTAAATACTAATTTCTTGTTGTTGTTTTCATATTTAATCGCTAGTAAATATATCGGGAAAGTTATTTAAAAAAGTCATTGAGATCTCCTGTAATAAATTAAAATTCTCAGTAAATTTATTCGTATAATTAAATTCAATTTGAATTATTTAATGTGAGTATTGGTTGCCACTAAGCCACTTATGCCAATAAGCGAGGAACAAAGAGGATTCCGAAGAAACCGATCAACTACCGATGCACTATTCATACTCAGGCAACTAGTTGAAAAATCCTTAGAATATAACTCTCCAGCCTATCTATGTTTTATAGATTTAACAAAGGCCTTTGATAGAGTCCAACTAAAAGACATCATCACCATCTTGGAAAGCAGTAATGTCTCGAAAGAACTCACAGAACTTATCAAGGACTTAAACACAAACACAACAACCCAAATAAGAACAAACTTTACCTTAACGCAGCATCTTCGAACTACAACTGGTATTCGCCAAGGCGACAGTCTCCGCCCTCTGTTATTCAACACAATCATGGATCAAGTAATAAAAACCGTCAAGAATACTGGATTAGGATATCGAATGGGAATGCATAAAGTAAACATATTATGCTATGCCGATGACGCAGTACTTATTGCAGAGTCAGAGGACGACCTCCAAAGAATGCTACAAGCTTTTAACAGACAGGCAGAAAAACTTAACATGCAAATTTCCACAAATAAGACCAAATGCATGACCATTACAAAGGAGCCTCTACGGTGCAAATTGGTAATAAAAAACAAAACTATTGATCAGATAATGTCATTCGAATACCTCGGATGCAAAATTACAAGCTCAGGATTCCTGGAAGAAGAAGTAAGGAAACAAGCCAATAAAGCTGCCGCAATATCAGGACATCTTAAATATCCCATATGGAAAAACAAACATTTGAGTACAGAATGTAAGTCAAGAATATACAAAACCTGCATACGACCAGTGATGACATATGGTGCGGAAACCAGAGCTGAAACATCAGTAACAAAGAGAATCCTACGAACTACTGAAATGAAGACCTTAAGAATGATAACTGGATACACATTGAGGGACAGACAGAGAAATGTAGACATAAGAGAAAAGTGCCAAACAAACGACGTTGTCAGATGGATAAGGCAGAGAAGAAGAGAATGGAACCAGCATGTCAATAGATGGGCCCCGACAGAATGGCCATAATAATTCGCAACAACGTACCCCATGGCAGAAGACCTACTGGACGACCACCTAAACGTTGGCAAGACAGTTGGCAGTCAACCTCGCAAGAGTTGCTTAGACGAGGAGGAAACCGGAACTAAACAGGCGATACGCCTTCTAAAAGAAGAAGAAGAAGAAGAAGAACAACAACAACAACAAATAAATAAAGCTGTCTTTTTAGTTGTCAGTTTTGAGTCAATATTTTTTAATTCTCTTTCGTGTCGATTGCTGATTGAATTGGAGCCAGAAACGGCTCAAAACGAAATAAGTATATTACAAACAGATATTCAGGCTGAAGCGAGAAACGCCTATATTCAAACCACTTCCATTTAAATCCCGAATAACTTATGAAAAGGAATACAAAAATTTTCAAAAATGGAAGCAATTAAAAACGTGCGAGAAGAAATAAAGTTTTCAACCTATCCTCGCTGTTAAAGTATCATTTAATCTACCCTTGCGGTTAAAGTAAAATTTTAACAGTTACTATGGAAAAAATACTTTTTTTAGAAGACACTCTGTATTTTTACTAATTTTTTTAACTAAATATATTTTTTTCTAATATTGAAGTCATTCAATTTATTTAAAAAGAAAGTTCCTTCTTTAATTATTCTTATAGATACTTAATGACCGAAATGCGTGCCAAGAAACACTATTTCCAACACCGCGACTGACGTGAGACCAACAAAATCTAATAAACCCCGAAACCAACTAACCAACCCTTCTTTCAAGATCCGAATACCTTGATAGGGCTGCCAAATTTATGCGATAAATTTGTCAACCGTCCTGCTATTCCATCTCTCGTCAGATATCTATGTAACTTTGCGTTTGTGTTGGTAGGATTGAATTACGACCCTTTGGCACGGCAGGTACCGAAAAAAGGGACGTGAGGTTTGCCCTTCGGTGCAGCGGTGGATAAATTAGTTGGGGGCGGTGTCTTTAACAGGTAAATATCATAATTCGATGGTCCTCCTAATGGCGACATCTAAGGGTGGACTTCGTGACTAGAGGGTAGATTTCTAGAAGGGCACTTGTGGTTAAGTTTGTTGGGAAGGTGGTGTAACATAAATACGGTAGATGGCAATAATTCTGTTATACAGGGGGTCCTAGAAATAAGTGCAAGTATTTTAACTGGTAGTACAGGGTGTTACTTAATGACATGCTAATATTAAAGGGGGTGATTCTTGGACCTATTCTAAGAGAAAAACTTCATATGAATATTTGTCCTAAACATCCTAATTTCTGAGTTATTATAAAAAAGTTTTTTTTATAACTCTGGTTTTATTATAGATATCTTTATGAAACTTGATACATATTTTCCATGTATCAAAGCACCTTTTTTTGGTTACAAAGGATTTTATTTATTTCAACCAGTGCCGTTCATACGGGTTTTACATTGAACTTTTCTAGAGAAAAAAGTGGTACACTACTGACCTCTCCTAAAATAAAAATTATTGTCATAATATTCATTCCTTTTGAAACACCAAGACATGGTGTATCAAATTTAACATCAGAGATATTTTGAAAAAAAAAAATAAAAAATTTTACCACCCCGTATCTGAAAAGTTAAGATGTTTTGGACATATACCGGGTGCGTCTCAAAAGTGGCTCACCCCTATAACTTTTTTATTTTTTCAGATAAAACAACGAGATTTGGTGTGTTAGTATATGGCATAAATTGGGATTGATTGACGTATTCAATTGTTTTCGGTCAATTGCGGTTTTACCGGAAATGACTACAACTTTTGATTTTTAAATAGCACCCTCGGTATTTTTTTACTTTATTCGATAGAAAATGACACTCTGAATCGAATGACATATCATATGTCAATTTTTGACATAGTCACTCAAAAACAAATATTATTTTAAAATTCAATCTAGAGTGCCATGGCTGTGTTAAGCACACTAATTTCTAATCAAGGAGTCTTGGAAAAATAGATTTGATCGTCTAATGTTTTTAGTGAAAATCAAATGTTGTAGTCATTTCCGGTGAAACCGGAAGTGACCGAAAACAATTGAATACGTCAATCCCTCTCAATTTATGTCATATACTAACATACCAAATATCGTTGTTTTATCTGAAAAAATATAGAAGTTACAGGGGTGAGCCACTTTTGAGATGCACCCGGTATATTCATATGAAGTTTTTTTCTTAGAATGGGTCGAACTATCACCTCCTTAAATATTAGCATGTCATTAAGGAACACCCTGTGTAGTTCGACTCCAGAAACACGCCCGTGAGGTCTTTTTTGCAAAAAAAAAATATTGAAAATTCTATATTTTTCTTGATATTTTCACTAGTAATACCACTAGAGGTCAAATTATTTCCGGAAATTTTTTCGAGCTCATGAATATTTTGAAAATTATAATAGATAATTTTCTAAAAATATTCATGAGCTAGAAAAAATGTCCGGATTTAATTTGACCTCGTGTGGTATTCGATAAGAAAATTCCACACCAAATTGTGTTTGAAAATCAAATAATTAAAATGTATTTTTCGATTTTTGGTCGAATTGATTATTTTTAGTTACTGTGACAACTAAGTGACACCCAAACCTAAAAAATATTTCAGTTTTGAAGCTGTCAAGCGGCACGGCTTAAAAAAAATGTTTCGCTTCGGTCATGAAAGCAAAGAAAATATTCGCCAGGAGATTAAGCAGTTGACACCCGCGAATACTAGGAAATCGAAGTCAAGCGTATGGAAGCAGTTTACAAACTTTCATCTCAGCTATCTAATTGAAATGTATCAAAATTATCATATAAACAAATAAAAACCAGACTCTCAAAAACATATTCTGTCATTATAAACGTCAAAAAATTTCCAGTATAATTCGCTGTTGGGTACCCACAAGGAAAAATTTTTCACTTATAATATCACAAGAGCTTAAATTATTTTCGGAAATTTTTTTGAGGGCACGAATATTTTGAAAATTATCCCGAGTCGAAGACGAGGGATAATTTTCCTAAAATATTCGTGCCCGAAAGAAAATTTCCAGGAATAATTTAAGCTTGCGTGGTATTCGGTAAGAAAATTTCACACCTAAATTTGAAAAAAAAAATATTAATCCAACATGACATTTTAAAATAATTTCAATTTGTTAATAATATTAACAAATATTATTATATTTTTAATTAGTTACATCAAATGCTAAAACTCAAATGGGTAATATTTCAATATATAGACATTGTAGTTCATTCACATTATGATTGTAGATCTTATGTTTACCTTTTCAACTGTCAAAAAATTTCCACTAAAGTTTCGTGGCGCCTCGAAAAAATTTCCGGAAATTTTTTCAGTTGCCATGGTAACTAGTCAACATTAAAGCATGTTATTGGTTGAAAAGTAGAGGTGTGAAATTTTCACTAAAATTTATCCGTTGCTATGGTGATTTGTAAAAAAAAACAGGTTTTGATTTGGTTGGTTAAAAATTACAGGCGTGGAATTTTCCGGAAAAAACTTTTGAGAGTCGCTTGTTCACTTTCCGGAAATTTGTTTATAGTGCCTCGAGAGAATGCAATGTTGCCACCTCCTGCACCAACCCTACTGGTTACAGAATCTCTCTTAGATAATATTGTCTTGTGTCAGGTAAAAAATGGAACCATTTATTTTTTGTAACTGGTTTTTGAATCCATTGACACAAACTAGGTACTTCTGTAGTTTTTATATGTTTTATTGGACGACTGTTCTGATTTAGTTTCGCAAATCGATGGCAAACACTAGAAATGTTTTATCCTAGGCACATCGGCCTCATAATTACCCAGTACAACTAAATTTAGCATGCGTGTAGCATGCAATTGGCTCCGCCAGTTTAAGAAACTCGGAGCGCTATAAATAAGGCCGCTTGCAGAAATTCCAAAGGTTAAGTCGCCTAATCAGATTATATGGAAAAAAGGGCCCACAATAAAATCCCTAGTGAAATACGACCTTTGGATAGTATGTGTGTAGGAGAAAAAACAACGGAAACCTTGGAAAATAAATCACGAGCATAAACGAAAATGTTTTGGTTAATGGTTTGTTTTCAAGCGACAGCGAAAAGTTTACCAGTTTATTTTTATATCTTAAAGAGCGATTCATAATATAATATGGTAAATAGTAAAGATCTGAAAAAAAATATATACAGGGAGAGTCTTAAATAAGTACAAATATTTTTAGGGATGGTATATTTCGACCCCAGGAACACGTCTATTAGTTTTTTTTCACAAAAAAATGTTAAAAATCGTGTATTTTCTTATAAGTTTTCCTATATATTTTGGAAAACTTTTTAGAACTGCCTGTTCACAACAAATTTTCCCACTATTACCATAGTTACGGCACTAAAAAGATGCAAATATAGAAAAAAAATCCGCTGGCTCTCAATTTTTTTTAAAAATAAATATTTTTTTTTAGATTTTGAAACTTGAATAACTCGGTTATTTTGGACTTATTTGAATAACGGCAAAGAGAAAATCCGTTTATTTTATCGACATCTACCAGCTCTGAAAATATTTGCACATATTTAAGACTCACCCTGTATAAATATCTATTTATTTATTTCACTTCACTTGCATCATGCTTGGACTGATGTGCCCTATCAGACAGATTTGGATTTTTAATTTGTATTGTAGCTGATTCATTTCTTGATATTGTTTGAGTATTTCGCCATTGGGTTATTTCTATTAAAAATAAGTACGTTAATAATATATTTTATGTTTAAGTTTATTTAATTCAATATAAAAGATCCTGATACAAAGCTTTTAAATCATACAGTATAATCGAAAAAAAAACGGCGTCCAGTTGGCTGGGAAATGACGATCGATGACACTTCCAATATAAATTTACATGACGCTGACGCTATTTTTATTTCGATCATATGGTACTACTAGTTAACAAAAATCTTAATGTTACAAAAATGATATAAGTATGTAGTAACAACAATAAAGAATACGTTAAAACATAGACTCATAAATTTAAAATTATCATAAATATATCTATTATTTTAAAAGATACCTATACATCTTTCATTTATTTTTAAAGCTTAATAAAGATCTGGCATTCTTGATTGGGTCTGGCAAATCAATAAATTCATTTAAACCTTTATAAAATAGAGAAGCCATTGTAGAAGAATATCTAACTCTACTTAAAGTAAAATTATTTCTGCTTCTTATTTGGTAGTTTATGCTTTTTTATTTAGTATTATTATTAAGTAGTTTGTGTTTATTCTTTTATGTTTTTATGGTTAGTATTGCGTAGTTCATGACGAAGGCTCACAAATTCATTGAAGTACAGTGGCAACATTCCCATATTTTAAGCTTATAAGAAAAAATGTTAAAAATCCTAATTTTTTTCAAAAATTATATAATAACGATATGCTACTGAAACAACATCAAAATGAAGTATCCTAATTATATTTGACCAATAGTAAATAAAAACTACAATATAATAGTAAAAACATAATAAGTTTATTCTAAATCAATTTCATAATCATTTTCATTTTTTTACTAGTAACATATACACACACGTCTAAATACTTACTAGTTAAAATGTGTTTTCACTAAAAATTTCAATAAAAAGATTTGTACACTTTCCATAAATCCAGTTATAATAATATAAGCAAAAAATTATATAGAACAAACTCAAAAAGTCACAAAACAAATATGTAAAGATTCAAACCAAATTGAAATGTGCCAAGTGAAATATCACATGAAACTGTCAAAAGATGGTGTCTCATAACATTGACTCCGTCGTGAGAACGTGATGAACAAACTTAAAAATAATTATTAGACTCTTTTCTTAGTTTTTTTATTAGTTAGTTTTTCAAATAAGTGACAAAATAACCCATCCCTACACATTTTTCGTTTCATTTAACCCCAAATACCTCCCTGTGGAGAGAATAGGGGTAATTTGGCCAACGCCTCGGATCATTTTTCAATTTCGGCATCCACCTTCAACCGCTATCCCTTTAAATCCCCTTTAACCCTTAATAGAATCAAAAATCCGACCCACTGAATTATATATGATCGATATTAAAAGAAGGCTCATGCGGGCATTTTTTTCAGGGACCAAAATTCAAATAATGCGACAGATCGAAGAAGTAGAGTCGACGTTAGGAATGTTCTAGCGTATAATATCAAGCAGTATCTTACATAGAGCTTATATCTAGCAATATCTTATATGTTCGATATTCGGTGTTTCGTACCAATGTTTATAAATGATGCATTGTACCGGGTGTCCCATTTTCGTGTTTTTTACAGGGTTTTTGTATAGCACGAAGAAAATGCTTTCTCCGTCTCTTGACGATCACATATTTTTCACATGAAACACTGTAAAATTAAAACTGTTTAAGACTGAACCTGCTCTAAAACAGCCTCTACACTATTGTGGAGCAGGTCAAGGTCGCATTTCGTCGCCCAACATTGCCGCATTTCAGTTTATTTCCAGTTGTCTTGACCTACTTCGGTATGCCTCAACCTACTTTCGATTCTTAAAAGCGCCTGAAAACTGCTCGTGAGGAGGGCGTGGGGGGACTTTTTTGGCGTTTCCTGTTGCCTCGTCCAATTTTGTTTCATTTTGAGCTATTTCCAAAACGTGGCGGTATCTGTACCCGAGGCAAAGGACTTTTTTCATGAATCCCAGTGAAATAAGTAAACCTAGATGTTTCGAAAATAGCTGTGGTTACGATGATATTTCATTAATTACATCTCGTTTAAAGTTGATATATATTCCACAACATTAATATTTGAACACGCGTTTACAATATGTAGAGTAGATATTTAAGAACAAAACCTTTCACACTCAATCTGCAAGAATATAATTACAATATGGTTACTATTTAATTTTATTATAATGGAATTACTAGTGTTGCACAAGACAAGAATTCTTGTCTTGAAAATCAATTTCTTGTCTTGTCTTGAAATTGAAGACAAGAAATTTTCAAAGTCTTGTCTTGCAGATTTCTTGAATGGCAAAGTCTTGTCTTGTCTTGTCTTGAAAAATTTTACATTCTAACAAAAAGGTAATAATATTTCTATATTTTATTTCATAGAAAGCGTCGTATACAAAATGTAATACGGAAAAATAAATAACAACCATAGACTTAAAATAAAATATAGACTACACTATTTACATCTCAACGCGGTCAAACAACCTTTTTTGTACACATGTTTACTTCTGGGTACAGTCGACCGAGCCTTCCTCATCCAGCCTATGTTGTCACGTCTTTAATATTATCAATCTTTTTTTTCTGGTTATACACATATATTGAGATATTAATACTACATTTTAATAAAGTAGGTTTTAATATTCCATAGATGTATTAAATAGTCCTTATACTACTAAATTATAAGTCGAATACTGTTTAAAAAGGATAAGTTCTTTACAATATGACAACACCGATTAGAGGCGAGGGTGCCTATTCATTCATTTATTACCTTGTAGTACGCGTCGCACGTGTGCGGTAAAGCTTTGTTGCCGCTATGTCCCCGCCCGTATTAACGCATTTTCTTAGCTTGTAGTCCTTATGTGTTTATTTTATTGACTTTTTCTGTTCAAGAACTATAAAATATGATTCGCCAGTGCCAAATTTGCAAGAAATTTGACATAAATAATCCATTTAAGTCTTGAAACGACTTTCGACCGGTAGGCAACTCTCAATTTACCCATTAGGAGTCAGTGGCGTTGTTGTAGAAAGGCCCTTATTTAGATAATATTTTAGTAAAATGTAAAATCTGAATTTTTTCTCTTACATTACATTATTTACTTACTTACATTGTAACAAAATCATAATTTTAATCCTGTTAATTAATAATGTTTTTATTAAAAATATATTCCGGTTTATTCTAAAATTATCTTCAGAATCTAAAATAACATACAAAAATTTTAAAATGATATTACATTATAAAACAATATTTTTTAATATACCGGGTCGTCTCAAAAGTGGCTCACCCCATATAACTTTTTTATTTTTTCAGATAAAAAAAAAACAGATTTGTATGTTAGTAGGTATATGACATAAATTAGGATTTATTGACGTATTCAATTGTTTTTGGTCTCTTCCTGTTTCACCGAAATTATTACATCTTTCATTTCAAAAATTACGTAATTTCGATTATAAAATTTCTTCTATAACGTGTATTTTATTATTTTTATCCTTTTTGGATTCTAAGACGTTTTTTCTAAACTTTTATTTAAAAAAACCTGTCCTAAATCTTAATAAAATATAAAAAAGTTTAAATACGCTATATTTTTAATTTAATTATAGCTTCATTAAAATAAAAAAAATACCCGGCTATGATACGGAGAGTTCAGGTGTACTTGAGAAATGAAAGACAGTGTTGTGTTTCTCGTCAGAGTCGTCAGGGAACGACCGTTACGACAGAGACAACCTATCTTCGCTCGTGTCGCACTCGTTAT
Source organism: Sitophilus oryzae (assembly GCF_002938485.1). Lineage (NCBI taxonomy): Eukaryota > Metazoa > Arthropoda > Insecta > Coleoptera > Curculionidae > Sitophilus > Sitophilus oryzae. Next base: position 1,744,836 of record NW_022147575.1, on the reverse strand, counting down.
AACCTAAAACAATAACACAACAATAACAAGACATTGTCTGACCGCATGTTCCAGCTATTTATGAATGAGATGCTCAGTCTATATTTTATTTTAAGTCTATGATAACAATGATGCTAATTTTAGGAAAAAAAAATCTTAACGGTCTGCAAACGAACTACGTCATCTCGCCCGTTTGACGAAACAGGAGCCATGACCAAATAAAAGGTGAATAAGAATAAGTAAGGTTAAGTTCATTTTTTAGTTCTAGTTGTTAATGCTTGTTACTTTATTATGTTCTATTTTGGTTACCCGTTTGTTACCTTTATTCTGTCATGCTAGAGTGTACTATTTGCGCTATTTGATACTACTTTTTGTTGGCGGAGCAATTCCGTGCATGAAAAGTAGTACCTACCAAATAGCGCAAATAGCGTGCTCCACGAACCCACCATTAGTTTCAACTCCCGTTAGTTTTTTTTATAATATCATTATACCAATATAATTTTGTGTATAATACCAATTACCAGATATCTAAAACACTGGCTATGATCAAAAAATGAACACTGGTCAATATTAATGCCGGGTTTATACAACATTTGCATAAGTCGTAATCATAATCACAGTCTTAATCATCGTCATAATCACAACACAATTTTAATGTGCGTTTATAGAACATTTTCATAATCATAATTTTTATATCAGTGAAGTTAGGTAACATAATTAAAGGCTAAGTTCATGGTAGATGTCAACAGGTTTATAGGAAGTGGATAGTTTAACTTTTATGATTATGACTATGATTGTGATTATGACTATGTAAATGTTGTATAAACCCGGCATCACTTGCGCAAAGACCTAATTATCACTTAAAAAATGTATATTTCTAACTTTCAAGAAATCTTGAATTCAAGAAATCTTGCAAGACTCTTGAAATTTCTTGCATATTAAAGTCTTGTCTTGTCTTGAAATTCAAGAAAAGAAATTTTGAAATTTCTTGCAAGAGTCTTGAACTTGCAAGAGTTTTTCAAGACTCTTGTGCAACACTAGGAATTAATAAAATTGTATATGTAATGTTTGTTTACACTGCCTTAATTGATTAATATAACAGTAGTATGGCTTGATGAGTAACATCATCAATATATCGAGCTGTACAAAAAATAATGACTCTGACCCGCCGACGATTGTAACGAGAAGACCAATATAAAAGAGTATGCTGAAGACTTTTTTCCAGTAATAGCCTGTGAAAATCTGGGTAAAATAAAATATTAACACTACATAATATCGATACAAAAATTCCATCCCTAGTTGCCACATATTGGAAGAAGATGAATAAAATAAAATAAGGGGGAGATATGGAGGAAGGAGCGCTATTTTCGACCCTAAATTTAGAATCCTGTCAGTTTTGCGTTTGGGCCTTTATCAGGGATATTTGGGGAGATCCGTCAATGCAAGATGACGACTAATAGCACTGATGCGTCCTGATTTTCGTTTAATATAGACTGCCGAATGAGATGGATCGCATAAAAGAGAGAATTTTGTTGTATATTCATTGGTCCAATAAAAAACTGTTTGTATAACATTATGGATATTTGAAAAAAAATGTGTGCCCTTTCTTACAAAAAATACGTTTTAAGCTCGTAGATTCCAGATATCTATCACACAAGCGTTTTAGTTTCTTATGCAAGAGTGCGTTCATAGACTACATGTATTGTCGACTCATCTCTTCAATACAAAATGTACGTCTTCTCAACGAGGCTATTTTGAGTAACTGCTTTTGCTTCCAGTATATTCTAAGGACTTCTATAATGCTCCTAAAATATTTTATTCTCATTTTTGGAAGCGGCTAGGCAGTTACATCGGATACGAATAAAATTTGTTCATGCGAACTCTTACGAATTCCTAAGAAGCCGACAGAGAAAAAAATTGTGTGTCCATTCTGTATTCATATTTGAAATGAAACTTCTTACTAACGTGTGTCACGGCCTTGAATTTTTACTTCCAGCGCGCATAACGAAGTTTCACTTCAAAAATCATAATACAGGGTGGTCCGAACTGTATTCCGGAAATTTCGGCAGCATGTTCTGTGGATAAAAATAAGTAAAAAAGTGTGTATAAATGTATGTCCTAAAATGCTTAGTTTCGGAGATACAGGGTGTAGATGTTTCATTTTTGTTTCGATTTTTTCGAAATAATTTCTGAAGTAACCTCAATATTTGGATGAAAATTGGTGTCTGGGAGTTTTTTGACATGAGAAATATGATTTTGATGTCAATATGACTCCTATTTGCAGGGGGCGCCACCTACATGTGTTTTAACTGATTTGAAGAGTAATAACTTTTCCGTCCGTACCGGTATAAAACTACTGTGTGAAAAAATATACATCCCCGTGACTTTTTACGTAAAAAATATATCTTGCTAAAAATCGCTATGAGCAACCGTTCTTAAAAATTTAGAATAGAAATAGTCAATACATGTCATTATTGACAAAAAATAAACACGTTGAGTAGATAGTTATTTGACTGAAATAATAAATTTGTGAAATCTTTATTTTTTTTTAAATTAATCAAAAATTTTTCTGCGCAAAAATGATGATAAAACAGTTTCTTTGAACTCAAAACATTTCAAATTTATGATTTCAGTCTAATAACTATTTAGTCAACAAAACATGTTTAATTTATGTCAATGATGACAGGTATTGATAATTTCGATTCCAAATATCTCGAGAGCGATTTTTATCAAGAGACCCGTTCTACGTCAAAAACGTAGTAAATTTATATTTTTTACACAGTAGTTTTATACAGGTACGTACGAAAAATTATTAGACTTCAAACCAGCTAAAAATATGTAGATGGTGCCCTCTACAAGTAGGAGTCGTATTGATAATAAAATTAAATTTCTCATACCCCAAAAAAAAACTCAGACAATTTTGACGTTACGTCATAAATTATTTGGAAAAAAAATCGAAATAAAAATGAAACTTCTACACCCTGTATCTCCGAAACTAAGCATTTTAGGACAAACATTTATACGAACTTTTTTACTTATTTTTATTTGCACAATATGCTGCCTAAGTTTCCGGAATACAGTTACCCTGGATAATAAAAAAAACTTCATATAAATAGAACATCAGTTATGTTCTCTTAGAATACACAAAATCCATAACAATATTAAGCTATGTACAGGATGTCCCACTAAGAGTAGCTCTTGACTGTATCTCGGAAAGTATTAGCCGTAGGGCCTGCGGAAAAAATATTTATAACTAAAGGGACTATGAGAAATTGTTGGAAAGTATTTTCAAATTATTTTCAAGTTTGTAAAACGGCCGCTAGATGGCGCAACTGCTATGGAAAATAAGAAAATAGAATTTTTACAGAATTTTGCCTAGATAATGGGTACTATATATAATAGCTTCATAATCTTTAGTAAATTTTGAATTTTTTTTGTTAGAACCATTTTCGCCTATCTGCTAAAATAAAGTGCTGGGGAAAAGTTAGATCTATCTTTATTTAAATGTTAGTAATTCCGGACTGGATGATCAGAATCCAATAAACGAGGGCTCGTTTAAAAGAGCGTTTTTTTACTCTATATTATACCATAAAACTAACAATAATAAGGTGTTGAACGTAGATGCTAGGGGGCGCTTTATTACAATTTAGCAAACATAGCGCGTTTTTTCAAAAAAATTAAATACGGTAGTATATGTAATTTTAGCTGATATTAAAGAGTAGTAAAAGCTTAAAAAGTCAGCGAAAACCGCAACTTGATATCTTCTTTCAAACCGAAGATATTAGCAAAATTATAACAAATACCAAAAAATAAGCCCTTAATTACCTTATTTTTACAACACGGTATCAGTAGCCCTCTTGATTATGCCCATTCTAATAAAAAAATAAGATAGAAACAGTTAGTTTATTTTAAAATCGACGATATACCAGAATACCAAAAAATGTATTAATATCTAATAATTAAGATATTAATAACAGTGAACAAGAAACGATGATTCCGTGAAGTCATGGTAGGTTTTGGAAAAAAGTTGCTTTTGACGTAATATTATAAACGTCAAGTTGTTATTAGATCAACATTTTGATAGTCTTAGCAGCGTTTTTAGCTTTTAATTGCTTTTTCAAATTGCCCAACAACTTCAAATAATAAGACATTTTGTGTGGGACACCCTGTACAACGGAAAACTCTATTCTTTGAAACCTTAAACGCTTTAAGAATTATGAGATATTCAAGACAAATTATATTGGCATTGTTCTGTCACGACTGGATGATGTTGTTTGGTGTAACAAACGTCGAACGACGCGGACAAAAAGGCTTTGATAAGCGCGTTAATAATTCGAAAGATAAACGCTGGGGCTGGATCGGGGATGTTCGATGCGAAACAAAGCGTTTCTCGTTTCTATTTTGACTTTGATTAACCCATTGTCGTTGCCGACGTCCCGTTTGAAACAAATAAGGGCAATTTCCTCGAATTATCCGGTAAACGGAAGAAAGGAAACTTTAGAAGCGATTCCTAATAACGTTTTTCCCAGTTATGACTCCAAAATTCAATTATGAAAATTATATTATTAAGGTGGCGCCTCTCATACGCCGCGGAGGCTCCAAGGAGAACGACAGTTTGTATTGAAATGGAATTTTGTGAGTATATGTAGGTTAATTCAGAGCACTTTTTCACCAAAAAAAGTTACATATCAAAGTTGTGTTTTTTTGTAATGGAACACCCTATTTTCGGATTCTGGGAGAAAAATAAAGGTGAGTTTTATTAAAGAAGCTTATACCTAAAATCTAAGGATTTTGACATATTTAACATTTTCAAGAAATAAAGAACAATTTCTAAATTACAATAAAATCTACCTAAATTGAAATTTACCCGGAATAGACTAATATGTAGTTAAATTAATTATTGTACTTTAAATCAAATTAAAACTTGATCCAAAACGTCATACAGGGTGAGACAAAATTAATACTGAACATTGGTCACCTTTAAAAGCATGTTACTTTTTTATTTTAAATGGAACACCCAGTATATTATTCCGATATTCAATGGATAATTCATATCTTTTCAAAATACTATTAAGGTTGTCTACCCCTCAAACAAAAATTTTCCTAGATATTTTCATTTATATGATTTGATCTGGGTAGATCTTTATTATTTGATAAAATCTAGGCGGCTGTGATACGTCTGACGTTACTTCAACATAGCTGTCTCATTAGTCCAACTTTAACAACTAGTTATCATTTTCTGTCAGTTAAAACAAACAATTTGCTGAAAATGCAAACTTATCCTACATCAGAAAGATCTGATATGATTCTATTAGTTGGTGAATGCACTTAATAGAATACTTAAATGCTCAAGATTTTATCTAGTCTGGTTTTTTTTTTATGGGGATACGTCAAAGACGGTGTTTAAAAAACTCGACCAACTATTGTCGTCAACATGAGAGAAATTATTGTAGCTGCTTTTCGAGGTAGAACTCCACATAATGCCTTTTAAAATGAAAATATCTTTTTGAAAAGACAATCATTTTATGCAGTTAACAGGAAAGGAAGCATTTTGAGCATTTGATTTCATCTAGCTAATTTTTGTCACAGAATTATAGGTTTATATCTAGTTTTAATTGTGTAATAATTAAAATATGTTTTAAGCGTGTACCTTTTTATTACCGTTGAGTATTTTATCCTATAATCTTTAATTTTTGTTAAATTAATCACAGCCACCCTAGATATTTTTCAAATAATAAAGATCTACTGACGCAAAATCATAAAGATCTACTAACGAATAATCATAAAAATTAAAATATCTAGGAAAATCTTTCTGTGAGGGGTAGGCAGCCTTAATAATATTTTGAAGATATATAAATTCCCCATTGAACACCGGAATAATATACTGGTTGTTCCATTTAAAATAAAGGAGTAACTTGCTTTTAAAAGTGACTAATGTTCCGCATTAATGTTGCCTCACCTTGTATAACTTTTGGGGTCAAATTTCAATTTGGTTTAACATACAATGGTTACTGTAATTAAATATCAGGCTATACAAGGTCAACTAAAATTTAGGTAGCTCTTATCGAAATTTAAAATTTACTCTTCATTTTCTCAAAATGTGAAATATGTCAAAATCTTTAGATTTTAGGTATATGCTTCTTTAATAAAATTCACCTTTATTTTTTTTCTAGAATCCGAAAATCAATTAATATATAGATAGGGTGTCCGGCAAAAAATGTATGGAAGGAAAGGATATGGAACGGAAGGGAAACGGAACGGATAGTGTGCATTGTCCTATTCATTTATATGATATAGTATTTTATGTAAACGGAAGGGAAACGGAAGGGAAACGGAAGGGAGCTGATATGGAAGATATAGTGAGAATCAAACTTTATATGGCATTTCCATACACAGTAGATTTTTATCAAAGCCACCCAATTATTTTTATTTCGTATTTTACCGTTGTAAGAGCCATATGAAATAATACTGCGTGTGTCTGCGAAATCATTAAAAATGTTGAAATACTATAAATACAAAAATTGTTCATTTTTTAACTCTCCATCTAAAAAATAATATACAAGGAGTTCCATTTAAAAAACAAAAACAAAGAAAAATTATTTTATATTTTAGAAAGTTTGGCGTAGAATTTTGAATACCCTGTATGATTTGAGATTACGTTATTTATAGCAAATATAGACCTAAAGTAAATGCCTATTATAATATAGATTTGATTTGAGGACAGTTCTTGTTTTTGTAATTACACATTTATTTGAAACTATCGAAATAAATTTACTCATATCTTAGGACTATGTAAAATGATCTGAAAGCAAGCCAAAAATGCAATAATAAACAGAAGTTAAGATATTTTCCTGAAATACATGCTCCATATCTACACAAATTTAGAGCTTCTGTTACAATACATCATAAATTTGTTAGCGATTAATATTCCTCCAATCACTATATAAAGTATTTTTTTTCACTTAGAAAGCTACGGGAGAACCATAACAAACTTTCTCAACTGGAACAATATTAACAAGCAACTGCCCATTAACATTAACAAGGTTAAATTACTGTGATACGTGCCTAGTAAATTAACAAGTTTCTAAATGCCGGTAAAGGTAAGTTTACACAAAGTTTTAAAGCAAAATAAAGGCCGTGGCTTCTTGTTAACGTTAATACTATTCGCTCTAAACCTTCGTTTTTTCAGTCGTTCTGGTGTATTGTGGTAAATAAATGTCTTTTATACCCAGTAGATTATTTGTACGTAACGTAAGTTATCCCAGTTGTCGCAATTGTTCGTAATTCTCCTGTAAAAACATAGAACTGCAGTCGGGCAAACAAAGGCACAAGCACAAACTCCCTCTTGGTTCTATATATGTTGAGAGGAGTTAGCTGCGAGAATTGTATTATACGAAATTCGAAGACGTCATAACTACAAAAAATAATTTATGAGATCTTTGTTTGGTTTAAAGCAAGTTTGGACTCTATGATTAGAAATAGAATATGAGTTGAAAACTTTCTATTTCATCATGGAAGAAATTATTATAAAAATACTAGCTGACCCGGCAAACACTGTTTTGCCATGATACAAAGAATACAAGGTATGATATTGCGCAGGTTGGTTACTACGTCACAGGTGATAAACGGCACCATTGGTCGGCAAGCTCCGCGCGCCAATTTCAAATTGTCAAACAGATGACACATAATAAATGTGAAAATAATTTTTCAAATGTCAAGCTCGGTGATTTGACATAACTATTGGGGTTATGTCTTAATTCTTCCCTATTTTAGGTCTTTTTTTTTATTTTTTTTTATTTTAGGTTTTCTTTGTACCATGCTGTTTTGCTATATAAATTATTCCTAGGATTATTTTAGTAGAAAAAAATCAGTATGTGCACTATGTTGAATATGTTTAAAATCATTGGTTTTTGAGATATTTAAAGATATTTAAATATGCATGCTACAAGAGAATTGATTATCAATACCCTGTACATTACTTTTCAGAATTAATTCTTGTGCTGAGTTTAAAGGTAAAGAAATAAGCTTTACTGAAAAATGTTAACATAAGTTCCCTATTCTTCCTTTCAAGCCTTCCCAAACACCCACGATTTTTTTTATTATTATTTAAACAGTTTACTAAAATTTACCCACAATATTTTAATAAGTAAGTATTCTTTATTTTATGAAGAAAAATAAAGCTCTGCTGGTGGAACCAATGGATATGTTACTAGTGATTTTATTTTGCGAGGAAAATTATTTCTTGGCCTCAAGAGCTAATGCTCAAAGATGTCCAAATAGGAATCTTCCTGATAAGCGTTACTTTGAAAAACTACTTGTCCTATTTCCTATTTCGCAGAATTGGTAGTGTAGTTCATAAAAAAACCTATCAGGCAGAAACCTGTCGTTGGAAGTGAAGAAACTGAATTTCCCGTAATTGGCTCTTTTATAAAAAAATCATATATCTACAAGTTATCGTAAAATAAAACAAAGAACTACTTCTTCGTGTTTCTTGATAGAATAATAAGTACGTATTAATAAGTATTATTTATTAAACTATTGTAGGTCAGTTAAACAAAATTAAACTGGAATAGATTTAAATAAAGTCTATAAACTAATGTCGATTTTGAAAATAGTTACTAACTGTCACTAGAAAATTGCCATGGTGATACCAGCCATCTTGATTGCCATTTTATTTAAAAATCGCTTTTTATTCAAAATGTGAGATAGATAGGTATAGGAAACCCTAATACAAAGAAAGAAATATAGTTGATACAGAGTGTTGCATTTGAAATAACAAAGTTTTTATGTAAAATAAATCCTTAAAGTAGATCACTAATTTTTGGTACCCCTGTACAAATTTAAGGAAACAATAACAATTTTCAGTAAAGTTGAAATAAAATACCGGATGTTCCATAAGAAAAAATATAATTTTGGTATGGATCTTAGTTCTGAGACACCCTGTATATTTCAAAATAATTTTAAATTCTGCACATTGACTCCCCACATATACCCATAAACTATTTTGTTTCTACATCTTTCCGTTTTCGTATAATCAACCGAGGCGAATGAGGTGCGCCACACTGTATATGTAGTTTAAAAACATATTATGGCATATATTGCTGTTTTAACATAAATAGTCGGGGTGGTATATTTCGACCTCAGGAACACCTCTATGAATTTCCCTGTATATTTTTCGAAAACTTTTTGCCTATTCACCGCAATTTTTCCCACGGTATAATTTCTTAGTCTCTGATATTACCATAGTTACGGCTTTACTCTATGGTTACGGCACTAAAAGGGATGCAAATACAGAAAAATTCCGGTGGCTCTCAACATTTTTCAAAAAAAATATATTTTTTTTAATTTTAAAACTTAAATAACTCGGTTATTTTGGACTTATCTGAGAAATGGTAAAGAGAAAATATTATGTTTCTTTTATCGAGATCTACCAGCCCTAAAATTATTTGCGCTTATTTAAGACTCACCCTGTATAACATAAATTAGGATTGATTGATGTACTATCAATTACTTTCGGTCACTTCCTGTTTCACTAGAAATGACTACAAATTTTGATTTTTAAATGACATACTCGGCATTTTTTTGCTTAATTTTTTAGAAAATTACATTCTGAATGACTTTTTATATTTTCATTTTTATTAGTCCGAAAAGTTCTTATTAAGAAGCTACAAAACCTTTATACAAATATGATTTTAAAAGACGAATTCGCAAAGTTTATGAAGAGAAAATATATAAAAAATGCGTAATATTAATTACAGAGCAAAAAATGTTCGAAGAATATCGGGATTGGATATAATTACATTTAGAAATATAAATCCGAAACATTTCATAAACAAGACTGAAGTTGCTTCTTCTTCTTAATGAGATACTTGTTTTGATTTAATATAAAAATTTTCCTCTTAAGTTTAAAGATTTATTAGCTTTACTTTACTTCTAAGCTAATTACGATAATAACTAAAAATAAAATCAGCAAAGAAAATGCTATTCAATATTATTCGATAATATTGGACATAATAAGGAAAACAAACAAAGGACGAGATTTTAATTAATGGAGCTGGAAAAACTTTGCAGTTTTTAAGATCTCTCTAATTATAAGTAATTTTTTTATTTCAGTACTGTAATCAAACTCTTTTGTTTTTTGAAGTGAAACTTCTTTACGCGTGCTGGGAGTAAAAATTCAAGGCGGTGACACGAGCTAGCATCATGAAAAGTGGCAATGATATAGAAAATGTAGTAAGCCAATGAGGAAGTTGAGATGGGTTTTTGTTTTTTTTATAAATTCTCGCGAACGTACCATAAAATTTACTTTAGAAGTAGAGAGAGGTAATCGTTTGCCATTTCTTGATGTTTTAGTGTCAAAGTTTCAAAATAAAGAAATTTTAGATGTTTACAGAAATCCCACAAACACAGAGAGATAACTTAAATTTCACATCTAATCACAGTATAAGTGTAAAAAAAGGTGTTATAAAAAGTTTATATGATAGGGCAAAAATAATATGTACAGACGACATTTATTTCACTAAACAGAGTTATAAACAACGTAAAAATACATTAATCGACTACTATCCACCATATTTTATTGACAAAACATTAAACGAAATACAAACCCCAAATCATAGACACAATGATAACAATACACAATATATACAACTTACAATTCCATACATACGAGGCGTTTCGGAAAAAATAAGAAGGATACGAAAACAATATAACATACAAACATCCTTCCAAACACAAAATACATTTAGATCCATTTTATCACATACTAAACCAATGAATACAGAACAACAAACAAAAAATGTAATATACCAAATACACTGTGAATGCGATAAATTTTACATTGGTGAAACATCTAGACCCTTAAATGTTAGAATTAAAGAACATAAAGATTATTTAAGAAAGGGACATTTTCAGAAATCTAAGATTTGTCAGCATTCATGGGACACAGGGCACAGAATAAATTTTAATAACGCCAAAATTTTAATAAAAGAAGCGATAGCCTCTAAAAGAAAAATAAAAGAGGCTTTTTTAATTCAATCTAATAAAAATAAATGTATTGCTCATGCATCTGTAGATGTTAGTAATGTATGGCAATCGCTTCTATGATTTTAAAGAACATAACATAAATAAACATAACGTACGTAAAATTTAAAAATAGTCATATAGAAAGTTTGGGTTTTTTGGTTTTACCTTATTAAATAATTGTTATCAGGTAGTAATTGTTAATTTTGAAGTTTAACTTGATATAATGTCATTTTAACAGAAAGTCAACGGTTTCTTGTAGAAGTATCTGTTTTAAAAAAAAGTAAAGTGTTCTCGAATAGTTGAATTTAAATATTTTAAATAGTTTTTTTTATTCTTTGTATTTTTTTTGCTTCCGACGACGGAAAGAGATAAACTTTCCGAAACGTTAAGCATTTTTTTCTTTGTTAGGCGAATTTGTATTACTCTAAACATAACTTCTGACAAGCAGTGTCCGTTTAGGTTTAACGCAGAAGTGTTTACAAAAAATAACTATTTTATTTTGTAGATTTTTCTTGCAGTGCAGTGGCGAAATACCCATAAAGGATTTTTTGGAGAAATGAATCAATTCTAATGACTCTCTGAACGAACGATCGCATTGTGATCCGATTCAATTTTCACGACTCTATTTTACGGCTTATCGTTCAAATGTTATGGACCCGTGCTGGCAACGATTCAATTGAAGGAACTGTATTGTAAGCAATGAATCAATTTTTACGACTCTTTGAACGAACGATCGCATTGTGATCCGATTCAATTTCCACGACTCTATTTTACGGCTTATCGTTCAAATGTTATGGATCCGTGCTGGCTACGATTCAACTGAACGAACCGTATTCTAAGCAGTAAATCGAATCTCACGATTTATTTTTAATACACGCTCAAATGAACGACTCGTTCAATCAATAGTAGACAATAGTAGAGGTACTACGTGAGCTAGGGAGCTGAGACTCGAAATGTAGATGGGGTTCGAGAAGCCACATTTTTTCATAATATTTTGACGACGTTTCGTGCACTACGAAACCTCATCATTAATGATGAAAAACCAGTCCGCGCGATTTAAATGAAATTTGGTATGTCGATGGATTGGACGGAAAAAAGTTTTTAAAATATTATTTCGATATTATAGGATTGAATAAGGGAAAGCAAACAGACGAAGATATTTTAATTAATAGAATTAATGGAAACTGTGCAATTTTCAAGCCCACTCAAGTCTATTTAAGCGCTCCATTTTTATGGAAAATGTTTGCGAATACCTAATAAAAGAACAAAACAGTGGGTAATTGCAGGGTCGATTGCGATCCTGAGAGCGGAGTGCATTATAACTTGTAAATGAATAAAGAAAGCTTTTAGAACTAAGTAAATTCGATAAATATCAATTTTGTCTCGGTAAATAACACAAAAACTAAGAAAATACAAAATCGTGCTATTCAGGAAATGTGTCGATAATTTAAAACCAAAATTAGCATAATCAAATAAAAAATAAAAATAAATTATTTTAGCCGTATTTAAAATATCATACGCATTCGTACTAATTCATACACAAGTAACACAAGAAATGCTTTCTTATTACTTTCCTCTTTATAAATGCTATATAAAGAAGTCGGAGGCAGTTAAATGGCTTTATAAGGATGTTAGTTTACACTAAATGGTCATTTAATTAAGTTTTTTTTATTTATTTATAATGTAGCTTTAAGAACGTTTTTAAATATTATAAGTATCGTAACTTTTTATATATCAGCTTTAATAAAGCTATTTAAAAGTAATGGACGGAAATTACGATTGGCGATTAAACTACGTAAAGTGTTTATAAGATACTTGTAAAAATATTAAATTGTAAACTTACTTTTTTATATAAAAAAACGATATTATATATGTTAGAAAATTGGACTCTCAGTTAATTAAAATGACACTCTTTAAAACAAAATTGTATTCTAAATTTCAATCTAGAGTGCCATAGCTTTGTTATAAACACTAATTTTTAATCAAGGAGCTTTGAAAAAATAGATTTGATCGTCTAATGTTTTTAGTGTCTTGTAGGCTTATTAAAAGATGTCCAAATCGTATTTTTAATCACGTCTCAATTTTTTCAAATGGAACGAGGGTGGCATATTTGGAAAAAGCACTGTTTTTCGAATAATTGAGTACCACGCACTTGGTATTTCGAGTCAAATTGTCGTTACGAATCTACTATTTCAAATAAACCATATTCGAAAATGTCATAAGTTAACATATAATACATATGTCATTCTATTCAGAGTGGCATTTTCTATTGAATAATGCTTTTTCCAAATATGCTAATGAGTTACTCTTGTTCCATTTGAAAAAAAATGAGATATAAATATAGTAAAAACACGATTTGGGCATATTTTAACCGGCCAGGACAAGACACGAAAAATATGAAACAATCAAATCTATTCTTCCAAGGCTTCTTGGAATCCAGATGCTCCAAAATTAGTGTTTTTAACACAGCCATGGCACTCGAGATTAAAATTTAAAATTCGATTTTTTTAAGCGAAAATGTCAAAAGTTGAGATATGTTATGACATTCTATTCAGAGTGTCATTTTCTACCGAATAAAGGAACAAAACACCGAGGGTGCCATTTAAAAATCAAAAGTTGTAGTGATTTCCGGTGAAACAGGAAGTGACCGAAAGCAATTGAATACGTCCATAATAATCCTAATTTATGTCAAATACTAATAAACCAAATCTCGATTTTTTATCTGAAAAAATAAAAAAATTATAGGGGATGGGCCGCTTTTAAGACATTCTCGGTATAAATCAGAAAATAAATATTGTAATTTAGGAGGCGCATTATACATCGATTGTCTTCACCCCATCGATAACTTTTTAATCATTCTACAAAGAAAATGTGTCTTTAGCGAGGCTTCAGAGGAAGAATTACGGCCCAAATTGGTAAAACTGTTAGTCCCTCTCGTTAAATAGCCCGTTAAACGACAACAAAAAGCGAAATATCGAACTTTGTAGACCTGGCCGCGCACAAAGCTGCACCGGGAAAATTATGAGCATCCCACAAAGGCTCATTACCGAATTTTCGAAGGGCAAATTCCCGCACAAAAAGCCGACCAGAATGGCGGTCGGCGTGCGCTTCCGCCCTTTACAATTGGCCAGATAAGTTTTAATAGCTTATTCGTGGAAGTTTTGGTGGGAGGAGGAGGCCACAGGTCCGAAAGTTTCCATCGACTTTGAAGGAATAGGGTTTTATTACGCCCGGACCACTTATCTCTGTAATGGCGCCATAGTTAGTAGCTAAAGGCCACTACAAAAGGGACTAAGAAAAGGGCAAAAGGTTTAAGGCAACTTTGTTATTTGCTAAAATGTTTGATGTAATTTTCCAATTTACGGGAAACCTTAGTATTATCTCTAAAAGGAAATAATTTTGTTTGATAGAGATGTTCATAATATCAGTATTTATGAGACACATTTTCTACATTACAAAAAATAATTCTAACCAAAATAAATAAAAAAAATATTTTATATACTTATTTATTTTGGCCCAATATAGCGGGTGCGTTTCAAAAGTGGCTCACCCCTATAACTTTTTGAGTTTTTCAGATAAAGAAACGAAATTTGGTATTTCAGTGTTTGACATAAATTAGGATTGACTGACGCATTCAATTGATTTTGGTCATTTCCTGCTTTACCGGAAATTACTACAACTTTTGATTTTTAAATAGCACCCTCGCCTCGGTATTTTTTAACTTTATTCGATAGAAAATGACACTGTGAATAGAATTGACATTTTCGCTTATGGTTTATTTGAAATTGTAACATGCGGTTCATAACGACAATTTGACTCGAAATACCAAGTGTGTGGTACTAAATTATTCGTAAAAAAATACTTTTTCAAATATGCTTATGAGCCACCCTTGTTCCATTTGAAAAATCGAGATATGATTAAAAATACGATTTGGTATTTTTTATCGGCCAGGATAAGACAGAAAAACATTAGACAATCAAAAATATATTTTTCCAAGGCTCCTTGACTAAAAATTAGTGTTTTTAATACAGCCATAGAACCCTCGATTGAAATTTAAAATATGATTTGTTTTTAAGTGAAAATGACAAAAATTTAAATATATGTCATTCTATTAATAGTGTTATTTTCTCTCGAATAATGTAAAAATATACCAAGAGAGCCATTTAAAAATCAAAAGTTGTAGTCATTTCCGGTGAAACAGGAAGTAGTGTATTTATTTGGGTCACCTTTTGAAAATAATTTTAAGTTGTGGCTTTAGTAGTCGTCCAACGATCTCATCACTCACAATTTCCAAAAGTCTAATCATTTAGCTACTTCTCATGAAAAGCAAAAGAGAATTGAACTTATTTTTTGGATATTATTAGTCAAATAATATTATAATGAAGTTTTTATGGCATTTCACTGGATTTTTTCTGGGACATAAATTAGATGAAAATAGATAATAATATAAAAAAAAATAATATCAAAAACAATTTTTCTAATACAGATTGCATAACATAAACGACTATGAGACACGTTTTGTCATTTCCGATAGATAGCTTTTATAGTTTCACTCGTCCACTTTATTTTTACTACTAAACTACTATAATTTTAGGTCTGCATCGGATCAAAAAAATGGGTAAAGTTAATTTTAGTACCAACTGGTGAATTTGTTTCTGTATGTTATATAAAGTTAATATTTACTTACCAAGAGGGCCAAGTTAATTATAGAGGGTGATCCGAACTGCATTCCGGAAACCTCGGCAGCATATTCTGCAGATAAAAATGAGCAAAAAAATTCTTATAAATGTATGTCCTAAAATGCTTAGTTTCGGAGATACAGGGTGTAGAAGTTTCATTTTTATTTCAATTTCTTCCAAATAATTTCTGAAGTTACGTCAATATTTGAATGAAAATTGGCGTCTGAAAGTTTTTTGACAGGAGAAATTTGATTTTGACGTCAAAATGACTCCTAGTTGTAGGGGCGCCATCTACATTAAGTTTAACTGTTTTGTAATAACTTTTTGTCCGTACCTGTATAAAACTACTAAGTGAAAAAATATACATTTCCGTGATTTCTTACGTAAAAAATACCTCCTGATAAAAATCGCTACGAGCAACCGATCTCAAGATATTTAGAATGGAAATAGTCAATACATGTCATTATTGACAAAAAATAAACATGTTCAGTAGATAGTTATTTGACTGAAATGTGAGAACTTTTTGTTTTTTTTTAATTAATTTTCTAAAAAATTATGATAAAACAGTTTTTTTTAAACTGTCGAACTTTTACCACTAAGACATTTCAAATTTATGATTTCAGTCTAATAACTAATTTAGTCAACATGTTTAATTTATGTCCTATTAACCTAACGATGACAGGTATTGATAAATTCGATTCCAGATATCTCGAGAACCATTACTCGTAACGATTTTTACCAAGAGACATTTTCTACGTAGAAAACCTCGTAAATGTATATGCTTTTAACCTAGTAGTGTTATACAAGTACGGACGAAAAGTTATTACTCTTTAAATCGGTAAAAAAATACGTAGGTGGCGCCCTCTACAAGTAGGAGTCATATTGACATCAAAATCAATTTTTTCATGTCAAAAACACCAATTTTCATCAAAATATTAACGTTAATTCAGAAATTATTACATCCTGTACCTAAGCATTTTAGAACATACATAAGAACTTTTTTAGTTATTTTTATCTATCTAAGTTTCCGGCATACAGTTCGGACCACCCTGTATTAAGGATAATTAATGGAACTCTTACCTGAAACAAAAAGAACAGTTTAACATAAGAATTATTATATATTTTAATAAATGTAAAAGAGGCAATGATATAAATTGTAATTCGACAAAATACCTCAAATTTCATTTGTCCTAAATATTGATATTTGCTTTGTCGAATTATAACGTTCAATTACGACACGAGCCACTTGCCGCAGCAATTATATTCAACAAACCAGGAAAAAAAGAACAATTAAACGGTACTGGACAAATTAATGAACGGTTTTTGTACACTGGGGCTTGGAATAAAAGCCTTGTCCTTTGATAGGACGTTTAAATTGGGACAATTAAATTTGTTTAGTCTACCGGAACTGGACAAAAAAACGTATATCCATGGTTTAGAACGACAGGCGTTTGTTATATGTATAGAAAATACAGGGACGTTACATCAACCACCCACTCTTTATTTGAAGTAACAGTGAATCTCGCTATATAGAGACTCGCCAGTGTGGCCACAAAACATTATTTTGGCGCAGCTTCACAAATTAAAGTTACTTTCAACATCTATAGTCTCTTTGTTGGGGTGAAGACCAGGGGGGTGACAGTAAACCGGAAAATTGGAAACAGTTGTGGCGCGGTTCTACCCAGGCAGAAAGCATGGCCTTCTAGACTGTCCTAGACAAAAATCTGAATATTTCTATATGATTTCTGTCAATTTCTGCTACGGAACATTTTTATGCACGTCGGCGTCCTGTTCTTTTGTCTTTCGTCTGTGTGTCAACGTCAGCTCCCGAGGCCTCTGGCAAGGTCGGGCGCCATTTTAATTTTTGCCGTTTAGATTTGATTGGAAGTTTGTTTCTGATATTTCGGCTGAAATTTATAAGTACAAATATGTTTTTTGATATAAAGTTCCTTGTTAACACTTTAATAAAGTATATATGATATTAATTACATGAAGAAAATGATGAAATCGACGTTTCTGCGTGTAGTAGGTATGGGCCATATTATATGTAAAAATAGGTAATATATTAACTGTTTTTATATTTTTTTAGCTTTAAACCCAAGGATCTTGGGATATTCTTTGCCAAGGATTTTTCCGTATCTCTACTTTAAAGACTGATCGGTGATTTTGAGCAACTGAAAGCAAGTTATACAAGGTAAATTATGATTATTGAAGTATTATTAGCCTACATTAATTTTCTACAAGATGAACAGATATGCGTAATTACATATTACATAGGTACCTATTATGTATTTTCATAGCAATAATGCTATAAATCTATGTATGTAGATTATTTTTAAAATACAAATGAGGTATTAGATGTATATGTATTATATTTTTTATTCATTTTATTTACATTCAAGTCCTGTTTGATTTAATTCACAAAAGTCTTATGTACCTATATTTATATTTTTTACATATTTTTTTTGATTCCAGGTTTTGTGTGGGTTCCGGTTGCCTTTTTCCTGCTTCCAGTTATTTAGTTTTATGTCCGTGAAGCTGTGAAAACATTTATTTATCTTCAAGTTTCTGTAAGTCAATGCACTGTTACTTTACTAATTCGCTTTAACACAGCATCTCTGATATTATTTAAATATTTGATATTGATACAGTAGTTTATTGGATTATAGCTCTTTAATTGTGTTGATTTGCATATTTACATTGTTCTAAATTCCAAATAAATATTTTTGAGTAATTTTGTTGTATTTTTACTACTAGAAAGAGTAAAAAGTATATTAACCCTCATTTAAACCTCCTGAACAGCCCGCCATTAAAAACCGGAAACGGAAATAAATTTCATAAAATTGAAATTGTCATGTCTATGTCATGTCAAATGTCCCAGCCGCCATATCTGAAAATTAGTTACCCAGGCAGCCACGCTGTTTCCATAATTTAACATTGATTTGACACTTCTTCTTGTATTTATTATTTTATGGTCAAGACTATGGTAGAAAATAATATGATTTTATTATTATATTTTAAATTATATAAGTTCACAAGATACACCATATTTAAGCATTTTTGAGACGGTTTGGGACACCAAACATTTATTATACAAGGTGTGTCTTAAATAAGTACAAATATTTTTAGGGCTAGTGTATTTCGACGCGAGAAACATTATTATGAGGTTTTTCCGCAAAAAATCCATTTTTCCAATTTCCAATTTTCAAAAAAAATTGAGTTTTTTTATTTTTTTTAGTTTTTAGCTTTTATAGAGTATATTCTATATAGAGCGTCGGCTACCACTCGCATGTATTTATATCAGTGTTTCAGAAGTACACGGGACCTACAGTTTATCGCCGAATCCGAACGGCACTATTTAAGAGGTTGTACAAGGCAAATATACTCAAGGTGGTTTGCCATTACCTTCCTTGAGGTGGTGGCTCGTTGGTCGCTCTATTTAGATAAGTAAATATTTTTATTTAAATAAATAAAGCAACCGCACTCGCTGGGGATCGAACCCAGTACCTTCCGCTCCGCAGATCGACATACTACCGCTGGAGCTACGGCCGGCCAGTTTTTAGTCAAAAAACATAATTTCTTGATAATATGGCAACATATAGGGAGTAGATTAAATTTACAAGAAATAAATCACAGAAAATATCCAGTGGTCCTCAAAATTTAAGTAAAAAATAGTTTTTATGGAACTTTTCAAAGTAAAATAACTCAGTTATTTTGGAGTCATTTGAAAAACGGTAGAGAGAAAATATGTTTATTTTATCGAGATCTATACCAGCCATAAATTAAATATTTGCACTTATTTAAGACTCATCCTGTATAAAAATAGGGATAAATGCATGCACCAGAGACAAATATAAATGACCGGTTGATACACAGAGAGACAAAATAAAAGTGGCATACAGTGTTTCCGGTTTTAGGCTACGTGTGTAGGAAAATGTGTGTAAAAAATAGACTATTTTAAAAACTTTCATTATACTACTGAAATGAAGATAATATATCCAATCTAAACATAATTTTTTACAGCTGTAGTAAAATGAGTAACTAATTGTGAAAATTAAAGTTCCAACCCTAGATGCAACATTTTTCGTAAACGACTACTTGTGCGGTTTGAAATTTTGCTGCAATATCCGGCATCACTGCATAGAATAAATGTAGAAGCCAACTTCTATCTCATTTTAATACTATTTATTTTCCATTACGCTCTTTACATCACTGTCTTACACGTTAAAACCCAGACCACGCCGTTTCGATGGTCAGATCGGTATAAATCAATACAAAAGATCAGACCAATAGGCAAACAGTATATCATTAAATCTGATGTTAAATTAAGGACTACTTTAAAAAGAGTCTTAACAAGAACAAAATCGGAAAAATCAAAACAATCACAACCTTGTGAATACGGGGAGTTATATATTGGAGCGACTAAACCTCCTCTACCATGTAGTACTTATGGAGGAAACTCAATAATATTCAAATCTAGAATGTCACTATACCTAAAGAAGAAAACATTGGATCAATGTGTACTACCAGTTATGACCTATGCATGCAAAACCTGGACATTTAAGACGGACATCATAAGGAAACTGCAGGTCGCACAACGCTCAATGAAACAACATATGCTGGGAATAACCAAGAGAGACCGTAAAATAATAGAGTGGATACGACAAGAGAGACCCAGGTAATAAATTTCATCCACAGAGTCAAATCCCTCAAATGGCAATGGGCAGGAGACCTGGCAAGAAGAACGGATAACAGATGAACAACAAAAATTACAGCATGGTATCCACGAGGAATTAAGAGACCTAGAAGAAGACGATGATATCAGGAAATTAGCAGGGATATAAACAATAGACAAGAATGGATCCAATTACAAAGAGAGTATACTCTGTTTTTCTCAGGTAATATTTCGACAGACGATGACAGAAAAAAAAGCAGATGGCGTTCCATACCAATCTATTTATTTTACTAAAAAAAGTTTCTAATATTTTTTAAGTTAGCTATGGATGGGTTTAAATATAAATCCATCATGCGTCGTCTCTTGTTGTTTTTAACCAGTTTTATTGGTTTATTTCAAAAATGACAGATCGTATTTCAATTTTATTGGTTTGACGGAACGATGAACGACAAACGGACGCCGATGCGTACGAACACGGTTTTTTTATGCTTGTCAAAGTCTTGCCAAAGTATAGGTTATAATTTTGTGTCAACTTTTGTCAAATATCAGCGTTTTGGAAGATGATGCATTTTGATTCGTGTTATGACGTGTTATTATGTCTTTTGAAGTCAAGTGGAAGAAAAATCAAGTGAAAATTAAGTGTAGACCCAGAGCACAGTTTATAGTTAATGCTTGCTGCCCAGGCAGAAAGTCTTATACACCAATAAAATTACCATCAATAAAGTTGGTATACCAGCTCGTCGTAGATAAGTGCATCTCGTATATGGTACAAGGATAGTACTAAACATATACTACTGGAGTAGCTGTAAAATATCAACATCACACGATAGGTAAATAATGGATTTTAGTACTGCAGAAAAATAATGTCAAAAGGTACTGGTTTAAAAAAATTAAAGTTATCAATCAACCTTTAAGGTATAAAATTTGGTAAGTGCTATTATTAATAAAATAGTTTGTTTAATTTATGTTGTTTTATTTATTTCTGTGGAATATTACAAACTTTTATTTGTACATAAGTTATATTGATAAATATAATAATAAATAATAAATAATAAATTTTTTTTGGTATGTGGTGTGTTTTGTCCTTGTTTGTTTTGTATTAACACATACCGTTTTTTTTAAATAAAATAACTCGATTACATTTTTTCAGTTTTATACAGTTTTTTTCACCATATTTTGAAGTAATCACTTATCAGTCAAATTTTAAATATATTAATTTCTATGCGTTCCAGTTGTACCAACTTATTTCTTTGTAAAATAAAATAAACTACTTTGAAATTAAAATCACACATCTATCACTGTCAAGGATCTTGTCGTTAGAACGACATCACCCAATTATATTAGATTTTTTTTTATCTTTTTGATACCTTTCATAAAATATAATAGACAAAACGTGAAAAAAGAATATTTGCCGCTAAAAATTAAATGCTGTCTATTTACAAAAACGCATATTAATTGTTTCGCTTTTGTAACATACGCGTACTGGAAATAGAAAACAAAAAATTTAATAACGCCTATAATCAAAAGCCCGTACAAAAACCGAAAAATGTTTGTGGCTTTCATGGAAACAATATACGAGACACGTGTTTTAGTCAATAGATTATTTATTAAATTACTTTCATTTCACAGAATTTCGCTGATTAAATTATACAGAATTGTCCGGTTTTGTAGATGCATTTGTATATTTTAATTGTCACTAAACAATAAAAACCTATACGATACAACCGACAAAAAAAACTGAGGTAATATTGAGTTGGAAAAAAAGGTCACTGTGATTTTAAATGTAGAATTATACAGGGTGAGTCTTAAATAAGTGCAAATATTTTTAGGTGTAGTATATTTCGACCCCAGAAACACGATATAACTTTTTTTTTAAATTTGGAATATTTTTAAAGGATCTAGTGGAATATAGAAAAGTGGAATCTATCCAGTGGTTCTCAAATTTTAAGTAAAAAATTATATATTTTGGAAAGTATAATAACTACTCCAAAAGTTACTCCAAAAAAATCCTTTACGTTCTGTTAAAATGACATTATATAATGTCATTTTAACAGAACGTCAACGGTTTCTTGTAGACGTATCTGTTTTAAAAAAGTAAAGTGTTCTCGACTAGTTGAATTTAAATATTTTAATTAGACTTTTTTTCTTTATTCTTTGTATTTTTTTTTGCTTCTGACGACGGAAAGAGATAAACTTTCCGAAACGTTAAGCTTTTTTTCTTTGTTAGGCAAATTTGTATAACTGTAAACATAACTTCTGACAAGCAGTGTCCGTTTAAGTTTAACGCAGAAGTGTTTAAAAAAATTACTATTTTATTTTGTAGATTTTCTTGCAAGTGCAGTGGCGAAACACCCATAAAGGATTTTTTTGGAGAGATGAATCCGCCACATAGGTATAGACATTTTTTATAACTCGTTATTTTGGACTTATTGGAAAATCGGTAAAGAAAAAATATGTTTGTTTTATCGAGATCTACCAGCCCTGAAAATATTTGCACTTATTTAAGACTCACCCTGTATAAAATTAAAAAACCATTATATTAAATTTCGCTTTTATTATGAAAAACTAATTTAAAGGCAACGGCCCAGCTACGTCGAAACACCGGTTCCCATTAGAACACCGAAGTTAAGCAACGTAAGGCGATACTAGTGGATGGACGAGTGACCGGTTCGAAACTCTGTATCGTGCCGTTGTCCAAGGCAAAAGTGTAAAATCTATTGACACAGACTACTCACTCACGCCGGTTCGAGGCCGGATGAGATTGGATATCTCGTGAGTAAGAGTTGATTTAGACACTTCCTAAGTCGGTCCTGACCTTGATATGGTCGAGGACCGCGGTTCGGGTTCCGCGTAAACATAGTAGGCCCCGTCCAGATTAGCCCTGGCAGCAAAAAGGAGACGTTAACTGAAATCTTTACTTTTACTTTACTAATTTAAATATCGTTAAAAATAATTACATTGTTTACTTTCTGGTTTATATTGACGCTAGAAATATCAGCTGATAAAAATGTTCCAATCTCTTAAATGGTATTGCCAACCGAATGATCAAAATCGAAATAGTTATTTCAATCATTCTAGTGAATCGCTTTGTGCCTTTGCAGTACCATAAAACAAAAAGATCTGTGGTAAGATTGCTGTTTCACTATTTCGCAGGATAAAATGTAGTATCGTTTTATTAGGAGTAAAAATGACACTTTTCGTGGCGAGACTGTACGTTTGACATACAGACGAGGCACAAAAAGTCAATTTAATCCGAATAGAACATGCTATTTTTTTTTATACGCCACAAATAATTTTTAAACAATTTCAAACGTTCCAAATAATATACAAAGATTTAAAAGTCACACCTTGTAAGTAATTATACAGGGTGGCGCACCTCATTCGCCTCGGTTGATTATACCAAAACGGAAAGATGTAGAAACAAAATATTTTAGGGATGTATGTGGGGAGACAATGTGTACAATTTAAAATTATTTTGAAATATACAGGGTGTTTCAGAACTAAGATCCATACCAAAGTTATATTTTTTCTTATGGAACACCCGGTATTTTATTTCATTTTTGGATTCTTGGGCCCAAAAAAAGGCATTTACTATAAGGGTTAAATATGTTTAAAATCTTTAGTTTTTGAGATATTTAAAGATATTTAAATTTGCATGCTACAATAGAATAGACTATTAACACCCTGTACATTACTTTTCGGAATTAATTCTTATGCTGAGTTTAAAGGTAGAGAAATAAACTTTACTGAAAAATGGTATTGGTTCCTTCAATTTATACAGGGCTATCAAAAGTTGCTGATCTATTTTAAGGATATATTTTATATAAAAACTTTGTTATTTCAAATGTAACACCCTGTATTTTTTTAAATAAATCGAAGCAGACTTAAATGCTCTTTCAAACTATATTAGGGTTTCCTATACCTATCTAGCTCAGATTTTGAATAAAAAGCGATTTTTAAATAAAATTGTAGTCAAGATGGCTGGTGTCGCCATGGCCATTTTCTAGTGACAGTTAGTAACTATTTTCAAAGTCGACAATAGTTTATGGACATTATTATTTATAATTTATAACAGTTTACTTAAATTTACCTACAATAGTTTAATAAGTAAATATTCATTATTTTATCAAGAAAAATAAAGCAGTATCTGCTGGCGGAACGAATTAGATATGTTACTAATGATATTATTTTGTTAGGAAAATTGCTTTTTAGCATCAAGGGCTTATGCTCAAAGATATCCAAATAGGAATGTTCCTGATAAGAGTTTCTTTGAAAAACTTCTTATTCTATTTCACCTGGTAGTGTGGTTTATAAAAAAACTATTAGGTAGAAACCTGTCGTTGGCAGTGAAGAAAATGAATTTGCCGTAATTGGCTATTTTATAGAAAATCCATGTATCTACAAGACATCGTAAAATAATTCAAAGACTACTTCTTCGTTTTTCTTGATAGAATAATAAACACATTTAATAAATATTATTTATTAAACTATTGTAGGTAAATTAAATAAAAGTAAACTGGTTTAAATAAGTCCATAAACTAATTTCGATTTTGAAAATAGCTACTAACTGTCACTAGAAACTTGCCATGACAACACTAGCCATCTTGATTACAATTTTATTGAAAAATCGCTTTTTATTCAAAATCTGAGCCAGATAGGTATAGGAAACCCTAATATAGTTTGAAAGAGCATTTAAATCTGCTTCAACTTATTTAAAAAAATACATAGGGTTGTATTTGTAATAACGAAGTTTTTATGTAAAATAAATATTTAAAATAGACCAACAATTTTTGATACCCCTGTATACATTTAAGGAAGGAATAACATTTTTCTGTAAAGTTTATTTCTCTACCTTTAAACTCAGCACAAGAACTAATTCTGATAAGTAATGTACAGGGTGTTAATAATATATTCTATTGTAGCATGCAAATTTAAATATCTTTCAATATCTCAAAAACCAAAGATTTTAAACATATTTAGCCCTTATAATAAATACCTTTTTTTGGGCCCAAGAATCCAAATATGAAATAAAATACCGGGTGTTCCATAAGAAAAAATATAACTTTGGTATGGATCTTAGTTCTGAAACACCCTGTACATTTCAAAATAATTTTAAATTGTGCACATTACCTCACCACATATACCCATAAAATATTTGGTTTCTACATCTTCCCGTTTTCGTATAATCAACCGAGGCGAATGAGGTGCGCCACCCTGTATATTGAGAAACTATGTTAGGGCTCGTTGAATATGACATTTTATGTCGGTTTAATACTACATATATTTTCGTACGTGCTCTACTTTTATGCCTAGGCGTTACAATGACTTTTTTATATTGTCAATCACGTCGCAAAAATTAATACTTTTGTGACGTTTGAAAAAAAAGTACTTTTGCTGATTTGCAACTTGTAAAAGTTTTGATTTCGTTAGAATTTCGAAAGAATTTCACCAAGACGCTCGCTGGATTTATTCGCGCTTGATTAGATTGCGCCGCCGTATTTATATAACTTTTTCCATTTAAATTAGACTTTAAGATTTCGGATTTTCATTCCCATTTAAAAAGGAAAGTATTGGATTATTGCAAGTTTTATTCGACAATTAGAATATTTTTAATTTTCTTTTCATTTCCTTCAAGCTTTTCCGTCGCCCTTTTTTCCAAACCGTTCGGGAGTTTGTTGTGTGTCGAGTTTAGAAAGAAAGTTTAAGATAATTTAAACATGCCGGCTACTGTAAATGATTCTCGTTAAAGTGGAAACGGTTTATTATTACATTATACTTTTTCAAATTATTATTTTTATTTATTTATATTACCCCTCGTTAACTATACAGGGCGGCGCACCTCATTCACCTCGGTTGATTATACGAAAACGGAATCATGTAAAAACAAAATATTTTATGGGTATATGTGGGGAGGCAATGTGCACAATTTAAAATTATTTTGAAATATACAGGTTGTCTCAGAACTAAGATCCATATCAAAGTTATATTTTTTCTTATGGAACCCCCGGTATTTTATTTCATTTTTGGATTCTTGGGCCCAAAAAAAGGCATTTATTATAAGGGTTAAATATGTTTAAAATGTTTGGTTTTTAAGATATTTAAAGATATTTAAAAATGCACTCTACAAAAGAATTAATTATTAACACCCTGTACATTACTTTTCAGAATTAATTCTTGTGCTGAGTTTAAAGGTAAAGAAATAAACTTTACTGAAAAATGTTATTGTTACCTTAAATTTATACAGGGGTACCAAAAATTGGTGATCTATTTTAAGGATTTATTTTACATAAAAACTTTGTTATTTCAAATACAACACCCTGTATTTTTTTAAACAAATCGAAGCAGATTCATATGCTCTTTCAAAATATATTAGGGTTTCCTATACCTATCTATCTCAGATTTTGAAATTTTGATTTTTTTTATCTCAGCAATCAAGATGGCTGGTATCGCCATGGCAATTTTCTAGTGATAGTAACTATTTTCAAAATCGAAATTAGTTTATAGACTTTATTTAAATTTATACCCAGTTTACTTTTATTTAATTTACCTACAATATCTTAATAAATAATATTTATTAATATGTACTTATTATTCTATCAAGAAAAACGAAGAAGTAGTTCTTTGTTTTATTTTACGATAACTTGTAGATATATGGATTTTCTATAAAAGAGCCAATTAAGGCAAATCCAATTTCTTCACCCCCAACGACAGGTTTCTGCCTAATAGGTTTTTTTATATAAACTACACTACCAACTCTGCGAAATAGGAAATAGGACAAGTTGTTTTTCAAAGGAACACTTATCAGGAAGATTCCTATTTGGATATCTTTGAGCTTTATTTGGATATCTTTGAGCATAAGCTCTTAAGGCTAAGAAATAATTTTCCTCACAAAATAAAATCACTAGTAACATATCCATTCGTTCCGCCAGCAGATACGGCTTTATTTTTCTTCATAAGATAAAGAATACCTACTTACTTATTAAACTATTGTGGGTAAATTTTAGTAAACTGTTTAAATAATAATGCCCATAAACTAATGTCGATTTTCAAGATAGTTACTAACTGTCACTAGAACATTGCCATGACGATACCAGCCATCTTGATTGTCATTTTATTTAAAAATCGCTTTTTATTCAAAATCTGAGATAGATAGGTATAGAAAACCCTAATATAGTTTGAAAGAGCATTTGAATCTGCTTCGATTTATTTAAAAAATACAGGGTGTTGCATTCGAAATAACAAAGTTTTTATGTAAAACAAATCCTTAAAATAGATTACCAATTTTTGGTACTCCTGTATAAATTTAAGGTAACAATAACATTTTTCAGTAAAGTTTATTTCTTTACCTTTAAACTCAGCACAAGAATTAATTCTGAAAAGTAATGTACAGGGTGTTAATAATCAATTCTTTTGTAGCGTGCATATTTAAATATCTTTAAATATCTCAAAAACCAAGGATTTTAAACATACATAAAAAGTTCCTATAAATATATGTCCTGAAATGCTTAGATTCGATAAAGGGTGTAGAAGTTTCATTTTTATTTCGATTTTTTCAAATAATGTTTGAAGTAACGTCAATATTTAGATAAAAGTGGTATCTGGGAGTTTTTTAATATGAGAAATTTGATTGTGATGTTAATATGACTCCTACTGGTAAAGGGCGCCACCTACATATGTTTTAACTGTTTTGAAGCGTAATAACTTTTTGTCCGTACCTGTATAAAACTATAGAGGAAAATCTCTGCGACTTTTTATGCAAAAAATATCTCTTTGTAAAAATTGCTACAAAAACCGTTCTCAAGATATTTTTGAATGGAAATAGTCAATACATGTCATTATTGACGAAAAATAAACACGTTGAGTAGATAGATATTTCACTGAAATAATAAATTTGGGAAATTTTTTTTTTGTAAATTAATCATAAATTTTTCTACACAAAAATGATGATAAAACAGTTTCTGTTGAACTTTTGGCACAAAAACTTTCTAATTTATGATCTTAGTATAATTTTTCAACATGTTTAATTATGTCAATGATGAGAGGTATTGATAATTTCGATTCCAAATATCTCGAAAACCAATACTCGTAGCGATTTTTACCAAGAGACATTTTTTACGTAAAAAACATCACAAAGGTATATTTTTCTTACTCAGTAGTTCTATACAGGTACCGACGAAAAGTTATTACTCTTCAAACCGGTTAAAAAATATGTAGGTGGCCGCCCTCTACTAGGAGGAGTCATATTGACATCAAAATCAAATTTCTCATGTCAAAAAACTCCCAGACACCAATTTTCATTTAAATATTGACGTTACTTCAGAAATTATTTGAAAAAAATCGAAATAAAAATGAAACTTCTACACCCCGTATCTCCGAAACTAAGCATTTTAGGACATACATTTATACGAACTTTTTTACTTATTCTGATCTGCGGAATATGCTGCCGAAGTTTCCGGAATACAGTTCGGACCACCCTGTATATTCGGGACAACTAATGCACAGCTCGGGATCTCTACTACCAACCAACAGAGAAATTAAGTTAACATGGAGTACTTATGGAAGAAATTCAATCATATTCAAATCTAAAATGCCACTCTATCTAAAGAAGAAAACATTCGACCAATGTGTACTACCAGTCATGCCTATGCATGCGAGACCTGAACTTGACCGCGTCAAAATTATTATGGATTGTCATTTCCAGTTTTTTTTAACGCCGTTTTTTTTCAATTGCATGGTATATCCGTAAGTATCCTAAAAAAACAATTAAACGTATATTAAGGTACTTTTCTAAGTAGGTATTCGACAAAATTCAATCTCAAATTACCTCATTTTCTACAATTTTCTACATGATTACGAAAATTGGATAAAAACAGGGAGACATCAGCAAAGGATCCAGAAACAAGGTTTCAAGATTAGAGAAATGTATATTTCGATAAAGAAAGTGTAAAAAAGCGAGAAAGAAAAATTACCTGAGTATGAAAAAGATAGAACTAACTTAATCTTTTGCTTTTCCTAGCTTGATTCAAACATTCTGTGAATTGAAGTCATTAACTTTTCGTTGCTTTTTTTCTCTAGAGTTCCTTTCTCTAGAGTGCAATTTTCGATGGGTATAAAAAAGTTCTACTTTCTTTAGCGTCTCACCATTTTCAGCTTATTCAACCATTTCCAATTATGGTGTAGCCTTCCTCAAATATTTAGATACTTTCTTTTTAGTTGGGTCCAAGCTATCCTTCAGGTCTGTGTCTTCTTCTGGATCTCTTACTTCAACGTGGATACCATGCAGCAATTTTTGTGGTCCATTCGTTCTTCTTGAAAGGTGTTCAGCCCATTTCCACGTGAGGAATTTGATTTTGTGGATAACATCTATTACCTGGGTCCTTTTATCGTATCCACTCTATTCTTTTACGGTCTTTCTTGGTTATTCCCAGCATATTTTATTCCATTGAGCGTTGTGCGACCTGGAGTTTCTTTAAAATGCCCGTTTTAAGTGTCCAGGTTTCGCATGCATAGGTCATGACTGGTAGTACACATTGGTCGAATATTTGCTTCTTTAGATAAAGTGGCATTCTAGTTTTGATTTCGGAAAAGGCCAATATCGACTCTGAAGAGCATTCTGGAAATTAAAAGACAGGGTTTTCTACAATCATGACTTGAGTACAAAAACGAAACTTGGAGTGTACCGAGCAATTATAATCCGTTATATGGGAGCGAAACCTGGGTGCCGTACCGCCGACATATGAACGCATTAAACAAGTTGCAACATAGACACCTTAGACAACTCTTAAGAATCCGGTGGTTCCATCATGTCTCAAACGTATCATGGTTGCAAAATCCCGCTTAAGATGTGCTGGTCACGTATGCAGAATGCAAGAAAATCGCATACCAAAATCTCTGCTTTACGGTGAGCTTTTAGACGGTAAGAGGAGGCCGGGTGGCCAACTGAAAAGGTACAAGGACATTTTCCACGAAAACTTAAAGGGGATTAACAGGTAGAATGAGTGGGAAGAAGCAGTTCACAATAGAACTCAATGGAGAAGAATTGTAAACTCAGTTAACATCGACAACCAAAAAATAAAGAGGCAACAAAGCAATGAGATTTTTGAATGTCCGGAGTGCGGTAGGCAAATAACATCACGTATCGGACTTTTCAGTCACAGAAAAGCTCATGAAAGAAAACGCCTTGCGTGACCATCTTCTGATGCGTGTCGAATACTCGTCAGCGAGTAATGGCAGTAGTAGTATTCTAGATTTAAATATGATTGAGTTTCTTCCATAGGTACTCCATGCTAACTTAATTCGTCTGTTGACTTCTGGTACTAGATTTTCCGAGTTGTGTATTAGTTGTCTGAAACATATGTATTCTTCTACTATTTACAGCGATGTGTTATTTATTAGAATGTCTTTTCTGTCTACTAGTTTGGCTTGGTTGTGATTACTAATAACCTTTAAATGGAAGCTAAACAGTTTAAAATATATCTCCATCATTTTTAAATTTCGGTATTAATTTTTAAACTCCAACATCGAGTTTCGATAAATCAGTTAATAGGACTTCAAAAAACCCTAACTAAACCTTCGAGCTTCTGTTGGATTTTAAAAGGGAAGACGGTAAATGGGGTCCACTAATTCATTAAACTTTTAGCTGGCCCACCTTTACGTGGCGCACGTGACTGTACTAAAGGACGAGGGTGCGATATTTTGCAGAGTTTCGCAGGAGAATCGCCGCAGGACATTGTTACTCGTGACGAGAAAGCGGTTATGGACGTGACCGAAAAGATTGGTAAAAGCAGGATACCAGAAAGAAGCTGCCAAAAGGAACTTAAAAAAATTGAAGCCTAAAAAAAATGACCAGAATCCAGACCCCATACTTCATGTTTATCTTAACATTCAAAATCTCGACATTAGTGGTTTCACTATACTTTAAGTCCGAAAAAGTAGCAACATAAGCGTTCGGCATTTGACGTTTTATGTAAAACTGGCTAGGTATTTTTACACAAATGAAGAAGGCAAATTAAAGATATAAAGGATTATACTATATCCGTATCGTAGCACATTTTTAGACAATTTCTTTATTTTTAAGATTTTGATGGTCAAATATCAACAAAATATTCCTTATATTTGGACTAAATTTTCTCGAAAATAAAGACATTATTTAAAATTCAGTTACAATACGGAAATATATTGAAGTTTTGTGATTAAAGTGATATATAATTTATATGGTTTTGCAACAAATTGCTCGCTATTTTATGGCAAATGCTTAAGCTCTGCAACCCTTAATCAAGCCTTAATCAAAGCACGTGTGTTTGGAATTTTAGGTGTGGCTTAACACGACAGGATCGGGCTAAGCCTTAGGCAGATTTCTGAAATATAATATATGTATATTTCCTTCGGCCACACACGCGCTTTACCCCACCCCTGAGAGCGACCCGAACAGTAGAGCGTAATAGACTCTTAAGAGTTTACGATTATTCAGAATGTTTAAAACCATATGTACAATTAAAATTAATAAATATCCTATAGTCCAGTCAATGGGGTGTTTTGCCATACAAAAGGTGGTGTAGTAGTATTTTTTTTATATGTTGTTAAGGTTCGGGTCTTGACAAAAAATCCAAGTTTTCGACCTTGGGGTGGGACCGCTCGAGCCGCCATCTTGGATAGAAGGTACAGTGACGAAAAGTTGAACATATTTTCCAAAAAAATAGAAAAACTCCCGAAATTTTCGCTAGGTATAGCGAATAAACAGCTTACTTATACATAATAGATCTGTAAGGGCGCGGTGTTTAACCTAACCAACCAAACAAATATAGGTATAAACAGCAGCGGCTCGTGAGGTAGTGCCACGGTGCCACGGAGCGAAAAAAATATGTTATAACCTTCATATGTCTTATTGTAATATAACGCACAACATAAAAAAAAACTGAAAAATAAGGTAGTGCCATGGCGATTTATTAGTGTTTTCTTTTCTTTGATGGTCCGGGTCGGTTATTAATAACGTTTTGAGTATTGTCTTCGGTGTCATCGTAATCGGTGCTTATGGGAATATATTGCCCTTCCATTGTTAAGTCTTTGTTGGTGGCAATGAAGCAAAATTGGATTTACTTTTTGTGGTTGATCAAGCAAAACGTTGGTAGCGGATTTCTTCTAAGGTGTCTTCTTCCAAGTTGCCACTATACAAAGCATCGAGAAAGCGTGCTTCAGCATCTGCGATGTCCTCTAATATTGCATCCTGATGTTCAAAAATGCCATTGGTGTCACTGAGTTCTGCTGTTTTCTGGAGAAACGAATAAAACTTCATTTTTCCTTGGTTGAAGATTGACGTCGTGTCACAGCCAGAAAAAGCATGGAGAAACAGAATGTTCTCAGCTACTTTTTCATGTTTTAAACTATTAGCTGCATGTATTCTTTCAGCAATTTTGCCCTTTCCTGGTTTGCGGAGATAGATGTTTCCTTGAGACGGTGCCAATGCTGTCAGCAAAACGAGAAGGTCAACGTCTTCGCCAACTACGAAAACAGTATCAAATTTTGGGCACAAAAAAATCGCTGTTCTGACAATCAACACATCAGCATCTTTTTCCGCCTGGTTGACAGTAATAGCAGCCTGCTCCATTTTTTTGGTGAGCATCGAAATTAAACGGCCTTTATTGTTTTCGTTGGCTAAAAATAATTCCTGGTAAACTTGAACGGGCATTGTTTCATTGAAGAGAGCATCCGCAGACATATGTTTCTTCGATCGGCGAAGTCTTTCTGCGGCCTTGGTATTCCTTTTGGCTCCATCACTCGGATATCTATCAAAAACAACGACTGCATGTGAACCGTAGTGATTTCGTACATATTGAACGTACTTTTCGGAAATGTGTGCAACTGAATCATTACGGTGCCATACAACTTTGTGCAAAAGGTAAAAGGTCCTCCATCCAAAATATTGATTTGGTTATCTCCGAATTCCACACTTTCTGGAAGTTGTGTAAAAATAAAAGATAATAAATTAATAATAAATTTTGATCGTAAGATTAACCGCTGCGGATATATTTTGAAAAATACAGTTTTTTGTATCTTTAATTCAAAATGGCGGCTCGAGAGGTCGCACCCCAAGGTCGAAAACTTGGATTTTTCATCAAGACCTAAACCTTAACAACATATTAAAAAATTACTACTACACCACCTTTTGTATGGCAGAGGCTTATAATGGCCCTCACTGATTGGACTACTAGCAAGTCACTTAAGCTAGTCAGTTTGCATCACGCTATAGACAGTAATTAGTAATTTTATAGAACTAAAAATTTAGTTTCTTCCGCATCGCCAGACGGCGCAAAAGACATTAAAGTACAGGTTTCTAATTTATATATGACGATGACATGACAGCCTCACATAGAGACACTCTATTTTCTATTTAGGAACTCGAAAGAGTTCCTCAGAACTTACAACCGAGAATAATCAAAGATTTTACTTGTTTACACCTTATCACTGAGTGCGCCGAGACGACGATCGTTCGTGCCATGAACTTTGGTACGGCTGATGTCGAGGATGGACAGCTGACCTCTGTGGAGCCGTCTTAGATACTGGTTTTTGTTAAAGCCCTGAGACTGTATGATGAGTTATAACTCGTTATAACTTTTAACCTGTTATGAGGTATATTGTACATCTCTGGGTAAAACCAAGGACAATACCAAGACCAAGAGAGTCTTGATTTTGCAATTGTTCATCAATGACTTCAACAACGACACACAGCCTTAAAGAGTAAAATATTCACATTAATAAATAACCATTATACAACTACTAATTCCATTAATTCAGAAAATTGAACCGAATAAAAAAGGAATTAACTGAAAGTCGCCGAATACTAACTAAAAACTATCTTAAAATTTCAGAAAGCACAGCAACGAGGTCCATTTCCGATGGCAATCACGTGCAAAAAAGAAGAAAAAGGTGGTCTAGGTTAAAGTTATTTTTTTCCGCCCGATTAGGCGATTTATTGAATTAGTCCGAGCTGAACGAGCAGAATTTCAAATTAGCTGGGGCTTGGGATGTTTTTTTTTTATTTATAAAAAGATCAAGAATCCGTATGATCAAATCAAGAGTAAAGAAATCAATAGATCAATAGCCTATTTATTTTAAAAAATAAGTTTATTGAAGTAAAATTATTTTCTTCAGTTGTATTTATAACATTTGGATATTGTAATCGCAAAACATTTTCCGATGCACGTCACCAGTCATATCGATATTGACCATAAACTCTATAAACCTCGCTAAATGAAATTTTGGCAAAAATGTTTAAATTTGTTGTATAATTTAAGATACCGAGCAGCTCTTATTTTACTTTATAGAGCAAATGAATGTAAGAGATATTTTATTTAGATTAAAGCTGCAAAAAATAGTTTAAACCGAATTTTATTATCGCCATGTTGGTCACATTGCGCCGCGCCGTGTTCAGCAATGTTGTCCTTTATTATTTGACAATTATCCTAGTGTCAGTCATTATTTTGTATAAGATCGTGTTGTTGAATCTTTGTGAGTAATTCTCGTTTTTTTGCATATTTTCATAGTCTTTTTTAAAAAATGACACTCTCAAACACAAACAATTCTTTTAAGAACTAAATTTTCGAGTTTTTGTATTGAATTTCTTGAAATTGTGTGTTGAAAATATGCCGAGGCATTTAAACAGTCGAAGCAAAGAGCTTGTAACTTCCCTGTTACCCTAGACTGCAGTCAGAAAAGTAAGTTTGATTTATTTATTTATTTATTTTATTTGTGAGGGAGACAGGGCCTAATATATAAACTGACTCGCGTCATTCCTTGTGTTAGATATCCAACCTCATTAACATATCCAACCTCATTAACAATATGCTGTCAAATAGAACATTCCAGGTTACAATGGGGAATAACAAGAGCAAAACTATGAAACTGAATGACGGTCTTCTTTAGGGGTCGGTTCTTGCCCCCATACTCTTCAGTCTATACATCGCGGACATGCCTGCAACTGAATCACGAAAATTTGGTTATGCAGACGACTGGACATTGGCAACGGCGCACAGGAGGGTGGAGGATGCTGAAGTTGTACTTACCAGAGACATAGCAACCATTAACGAGTATTTTAAAAAATGGAGATTCCAACCAAGTATCGTAGAAACTGAAGTATCTGCCTTTCATCTTAATAATAAGATGGCAAAGAGAGAATTGCGAGTGTACATGGACAACAAACTACTCCCTCACAATAAACATCCAAAATATCTCGGAGTTACTCTGGACAGGACGCTTACATTCAAAGAACACTTGACAAGAATGACGGCAAAGTTGAGAACACGTAACAACATTACTATTACACTAACTACATTATACTTCAAAAATTATGTGGCACAACTTGGGGCTCATCAGCATCCACCCTGAGATCCTCTGCGCTGGGTTTGGTGTATCCTGTAGCAGAATACTGTGCTCCAGTGTGGTTTAATAGCAAACACACCCGTATGGTCGATACTCAATTATTCCGTGGTCAATTATTCCGTCAATACTCAATTATTCCGTCGTCCAAATGGTCGATACTCAATTAAACCAAACTATGCGCACTATATCAGGGACAATTCGACCAACACCTACAATATGGCTGTCCACTCTTAGCAACATAGTTCCTCCCAATTTGCGCCGAAAACATGCCTTGGTCAGAGAGGTTAATAAAATAATGAATAACCCTCAGCTGCAGGTCCATGATGACGTACCACACATCCAGGGAAATCGACTACGATCAAGACACCCTCCATTAAAGACTGCACATGAGCTGCACCAAAATAATTTTGGTATAAATGAGCGATGGAGAGAGAAATGGGAAAATGAGGCAGCTCCAATGTACCATGGTCTAACGTACGTTATTAATGAACCTGCAGAATTCGACCTTCCCCGTCGAACATGGACAACTCTTAACCGCATCAGAACTAACTGCGGAAGATGTGCCGACTCTCTAAATAGGTGGAAAAGTCCCTTCAGCCGCATGCGACTGTGGAGCTGACAGGCAGACTGTCAAACATATAGTGCAAGACTGCCCAATAAGAGCATATATGGGCAACTCAGAGGATTTCCTTATGGCTACTCAGGAGGCAATTGATTATATACAACGACTGGATATCTGTTTATGAGAAGAATTAACCTATTTTTTTGTTGTGTATGTTTTTTTATGCAGTTTTTTTATATACATTTTTTTTGTTGTTTATACCATTCTGTGTCCTATAACTTAAGATACTGTGATGTAAGCCATACGCTAAATAAATAAATGTACATTAATAGCACCCTCTTGTTATTACCACTTATGGCGTTGTAAGATGTACATCAATAAATAAATAACCCATAATAACGTTTATAATAATCTTCATAATGGACTAGTTTTTGCCAATATGTAATAAGTAAAATAAGCTATAAAACAAATAAATCAGTTAATCACTAAAATATTATTAGTTATTAAATTAAAAATAAAACGTAAAACTCTTTACAAAATAATATAATAAATATGTTGATTGTCAATTTTAAATTAAATTTGATCACGTGCATCGGAAATTGTTTTGCGATTACCATACCTAAAATATTCCAAATTGCTTTAAACTTAAAAAAACCGTAAATAAGTTTTACCTTAATATTTATTAATTATAATAAACCTTAAAACAAACAGAAATTATCTTGTTCGGTATTATTTAATCGGAAAATGCTTTTCAATTTGGTAAAATCTGTTATTGAAATCTTTGTGAAGCGCAGATAAGGGCTCTATCCACCCTTCGGAGTATCGATTAGGTCGCCAGCAGCACTCCCTTATCTACCCTTAATAAAAAATCGATCTAACCCCCCTCTGGGCCGGCTATTACGAAAATAATTATTTTGGAAATGATCGCCCACACTGATCCCAAGTCTCTTTTGTTGATTTAATATTTTCTACTTTTTTTTTCTACTAACGACAACTATATTTTATTAACATTTAATTCATACTGTATTTAAAATATGCAGTTCGTACTGTATTTAAAATACAGGTTGACAATTTGAAAACGAACAGTATTTAATATTGCCTCTACCGATGATAGTATGAAAATTTGGCGAAACACGTCAATTTACATATCAAGGGGGACATTTTTTGAGGCATTTGATGTCGTGTTACTTTCAACCCCTTGACCCCCAGAGCACCTATCCCTAAAATTTTAAATAGCAACCCCTATTTCTTTTACCGTTTTAGTGTTTGTTATAGAATTCTACATAAGCTGCATTATTTTTTTGAGAATTTTATAAGGAACACAAAAATGGTAAAAGAAATAGGGGTTGCCATTTAAAATTTTAGGGGTAGGTGCCCTGAGGGTCAAAGGGTTGAAAGTAACACGACAACAAATACCTCAAAAATTGTCGCCCCTTGATATAATTATAATGAGCATGTTCAGTGTTAAATTTACTTGTATTATTTTGTATTTTTGTTAATATATTTCTCTTCTATATAAATTTTATTATATTTCATGCCGTAAATAAATTTATTTGTATACTGTTTATGCAATTTTAAGGTTACATAATTGTAGATTTACTTAAGATTTAGTTTCATTAATTTTTATTATTGTTAACAAATATTTTCTTCTCTGTGGGTTAGTTGAACAGAGGACAGATGACTAATCTGCTCAACTGAACCTCGCCCTTTTGTACACTACTTTTTTTTCTCTTTCTTCTATTATTGTATTTGGCACAGTTGTACAAATAAAGTCCTTTATTATTATTATTATATGTATTTCGCCAAATTTTCATACTATCATGGATAGAGGTAATATTAAATACTGTTCGTTTTCAAATTGTCACCCTGTATAAGGTTTTACAGTAATAAATTTGTTAATATTTCTTATAATATTCTTAATAATCTTTCGGATTTATTATAGTTTTCTTCCAAGTATTTTTAGTGATTCGAATGAAATTTTGAGGGTAAAAGTTACTATAAAGTGCTACATATTTTAATGCTAAAAAGGTATCAATAAATTCATCAGCGACGTGCATACGGTAAACTAGAATATTTTTCAAAAAAAGATATGTGTGCCACTAACTTTTTTTTCTTTTGATATCAAAATTGTGTAGACTGTTTAATGTCAATTAAAAGTCATCTTCTGATATTTTGTCGAATTCGGCCTCCTAGATAAGATAAACGTAATTTTATTAATCACAATTAATAAAAATAAAATAAAATTAATAAATTATATATTTTTCTTAATTTATTATCAAATATTATTACTATTAGTCCAACAGCAATTTAAAATGAAAAAATAATGGTATTTAAGATAATTATAAAAAACTAATTTAAAAAAATTTTAACATCCTGTAACTCTAAAACTATGCATTCCATACCCATGTTGATAGGAACTCTTTTTTCATATTTTTTGATGAGGAATTAATGAGTACTTACTTTCGCAAGTTAATGATATTAAAATTTTTTAAAGGCTGCTATTATAGACTTAAGGAGGCCGAAATCGACAAAACATCAAGAGGCAACTTTTAATCGGCATTAAACTGCTTATACTATTTCGCTAACAAGAGAAAAAAGTCAGTGGCGTACATGCTTTTTTTCGAAAAAAGATTCCAGTGATAACCCATATCCACGTCCCTGGTGAAGATGTAAACACTTTTTTAGCATTAAACTATGCCGCATTTATAGTAACATTTACCCTCAAACTTTCATTCGAAACGCTAAAAGTACTAGAAGAAAACTATAATAAATCGAAAAAATATTAAGACTTTAACACCCTGCAGCTACGAAACAAAGCAGAATCGAACCTATGTTGATATGAAAAATAAATCTTATTTTTACGTGAGGAATCTCCCCTCGAGAGATGGCGCATTTTTTTTGAAACACCCTGTATATTTGTTCAATTTAAGCAACTCTGATGAAGAATTCCGTATTCTACATTTAAAAAGATATCTACTTGAAGTATATATGTCACTGTAAATGTCCGAAATCCGGTAAAACTTAGGATAAGCGCGCTAAACCTAGGATTTACCAAAAACATGTGGTAAAAGCCCGAAAACTATTTATTTTGCTTCCATTTCGGACTTTTACCGGACCCAAACAGTAAATCTTAGGATTTACCACACCGCGTTGGTAAAAGTACGAATAAGCAAGTGGTAGTAAAAACCAACCAACCCCGCCAAATAACCACCTAACCAATACATTAACACCCTCCAAATAACCAGGCTAATTAATGCGTTAACACCCTCCAAATAACCACCTAACCAATGCATTAACACCCCCAAATAACCAGGCTAACCAAGACATTAACACCCTCCAAATAACCAGGCTAACCAATGCATTAACACCCTCCAAATAACCACCTAACCAATGCATGAACACCCTCTAAATAACGAGGATAACCAATGCATTAACACCTTCCAAATAACCAGGCTAACCTAATTAGTTAATGCTTTTGGTAAATCCTAGGTTTAGCGCGCTTATCCTAGGTTTTACCGCATTTCGGACATTTACAGTAACAAATTTGACTTATACGTTACAAAAATTGACATTGTGAAACGATCATCGTTAAAATTTCAATGCCCAAGTAAACAAAAACAGAGATGTCTTTGTATATCGACATCCTTAATTTGTCGATATTGTTGCTATAAGAAAAATAATTCGTACTTTTACCAATGCGGTGTGGTAAATCCTAAGATTTACTGTTTGGGTCCGGTAAAAGTCCGAAATAGAAGCAAAATAAAGAAGTTTTTATCACTTGCTTTTCGTAAATCCTAGGTTTAGCGCGCTTATCCTAGGTTTTATCGCATTTCTGACATTTACAGTGACATATATAAATCTAACATGACCTCAAGTTAAAATTAATAACATTAAACCAAGAATTTTCTTTTTTCCGTGTGTCCAGTGTGTGGCTTAATGATTATTTTTCTCATTAAACAAATCCCTTTGGGTCATATAACAGCGCCCTTTTTCCCTTTATAATCCTGCGATTGATTTCTTTTAAAGTGGGCAGTTGTTTATTGTGAACTCATTCCCAGATAAAGGGATTAGCAAAATCAATTCCGGACACGCGTAGAGTCCCTTTAGTATTCCTTCTTTTTTATCCCTATTTTGTGACAGTCAAAGCACACTGGCAGTGTATTATCAAAAGACTCTGTTTTTATATAGAAAGGATAAAGAAAATTCAATTAATTTTGTTTTAGAAATATAATATACAGTGTCAGATAAAATTTGACTGTCAGTATTTTTGACAATTATTGTGTTTGTCATTTTAATTCATACATTTTATTTATTCAATTTATTTTAAGGATTAGATTAATTGGACAAAACATACAGTAAAATTTAAGTAAACGTTACATTTGACATTCAAAGTAATAAATAATAAAGGTCGAAAAAATTTTAGAATTTTGGAAAACTATATATTTGAAGAAGTCTTTTTTTTTGTAATTTTACTTTACCGTTTATACAGTTAGAAGCAAAATTAACTGAAAGTAATACGATTATAAGTCAATCATTTATCTAGTAATTAGATAGGGTGTTTCAAAAAAAAAATTGGCATTTAATATGAAATGGAAAAAGGGCCCAAACTATAAGAATTTTACAGTAAAAACTATTTGGAATGTAACAGCCAAGCTATTAATGGAAAAATACCAAAAATAATTTAATATTAAATTTAATCCTTTTACTGACACCGAATTTAAAATATCCCGGGAGGCAAAATGTGCCAAAAGGAAGGAATAGCAGATGGACCCTCTAAAATGAAAAGAAAGTGAATGACATGTATTGACTCTAAGGCACTCAAATACGAATAAGAATTCAAATTGATGGTACGAAATTGTAATGAAGAATGTCCCGATCGTTTGCAAAAAAAATATTCTTTGTATTATCCTACGAATTGGCATGGCGAGGAGGAGAGGGAGGAAAATGTTTTGTTTCCTATTTTAAAGATGATATTTGTAATATAGGACAACCCACCGGTCGCTTTGAATACAACCCTATATTCGATAAAACCACTCAAAGAGGAGATAAACCTTGTGCTCCATCAAAATGGCTGGTCATAAATAGAGGTCAACCGGAAATATGTCCAGTAAAGCTATTCAAAAAATTTATGGGAAAAAGAAAATTAATTAATATTCCAAGATTGTTTTTAACTGTAAATCCTTCCTGGAAAATGGGTAAATGGTTCAAGAACCTTCCTGTTGGGAAAAATGCTATTGCTCAGTGGGTGTCTATCAAAGCGAAAAAATCATCAGGTTTGGCTACGGAGAAAGTAAAAATTACTAATCATTCGCTACGTGGAACAGATGTGTCGACACTAGCAAAGAAGGGGGTTGAGGAGAACACAATGGCCAAAATAACTGATACTACTAAAATACTTAATCGGTAATTTTGATGCACTTGGGTAATTACTTCCGAAAATTTCAATAGTATTTTTAAACATATTTTTTAAACAAATCATTTTTCGAATAACACAATAATTTTTTAATCAAAATTACTTCTTTTATTTGAAGTATCACATGCTTATTAAACTGATGTTCAATATCAAAAACAACAGTGACAACTTAATAACAGTTATATATCAAAGTATCCAGCCGTAACGATGACAGGCAACTTATCACATCGACAATGTATGCTTTCCTTCACCGATAATAACATTGCTTTTTAATAATTAAATAAACAGAAATCACCCTTCGTGACACGCGCCGGTATTTTTAAATCAGCACCCTCGGGGGTGACACATGACTCTGGCCAATATCAACGCAAGTCACCGGGTCGAGTCCTTGGGGTATAATTTTGCTGGGAAAATGACTGTCTGAAACCAAAATAGAATATGTTAGGGAATATATGAAATGTAACTGGTTCTGTCCTGGGTTCTGTATAATTTATTTGTTTTGTTTGTTGTTAAATCGGTGTCAGTTGCATAAATAATTTTGTTAAAGAAATAAATATACATTGATTTCTTTTAACCCCATATATAGGGTGACTCACGGCGATGGTACGTTTAGAGTCTAAATTCTAAACTTTAGATGTTTATGGTTAAGTTAAGTTGTAGAGTATGTTTCTTGGATTGGAGGATATAAATTCATTATTAAATAACATTATTAACATCATAAGAATATATTAAAACCAAATTATAACAAGAAAACTTTCCTGGAGTGGGTCCTTTTGAACTGGAACATTAGCTGAAGAAGTATGATTCTTGGATTGGAGGGTATAAATTCATTATTAACATCAAAAGAATATATATTAATACCCAATTATAACGAGAAAACTTTCCTGGACTGGGTCCTTTTGAACCGGATGGCATATGTCCATCAGCAGTTTACCATTAGCTGAAGAAGTATGATTCTTGGATTGGAGGGTATAAATTCATTATTAAATAACATTATTAACATCAAAAGAATGTAATTAAAACCTAATTATAACAAGAAAACTTTCCTGGACTGTGTCCTTTTGAACCGGATGGCATATGTCCATCAGCAGTTTACCATTAGCTGAAGAAGTATGATTCTTGAATTGGAGGGTATACATTCATTATTAAATAACATTATTAACATCAAAAGAATGTAATTAAAACCTAATTATAACAAGAAAACTTTCCTGGACTGTGTCCTTTTGAACCGGATGGCATATGTCCATCAGCAGTTTACCATTAGCTGAAGAAGTATTATTCTTGGATTGGAGGGTAGAAATTCATTATTAATTAACTTTATTAACACCAAAAGAATATATTAAAACCGAATTATAACGAGAAAAATTTCCTGGACTGGGTCCTTTTCACCTGGATGGCATATGTCCATCAGTAGTTTACCATTAGCTGAAGATATGATTCTTGGATTGGAGGGTATAAATTCATTATTAAATAACATTATTAACATCAAAAGAATATATTAAAACCGAATTATAACGAGAAAACATTCCTGGAGTGGGTCCTTTTGAACTGGATGGCATATGTCCATCAGCAGTTTACCATTAGCTGAAGAAGTATGATTCTTGGATTGGAGGGTATAAATTCATTATTAAATAACATTATTAACATCAAAAGAATATATTAAAACCGAATTATAACGAGAAAACTTTCCTGGAGTGGGTCCTTTTGAACTGGATGGCATATGTCCATCAGCAGTTTACCATTAGCTGAAGAAGTATGATTCTTGGATTGGAGGGTATAAATTCATTATTAAATAACATTACTAACATCAAAAGAATATATTAAAACCGAATTATAACGAGAAAACTTTCCTGGTGTAGGTCCTTTTGAACTGGATGGCATATGTCCATCAGCAGTTTACCATTAGCTGAAGAAGTATGATTCTTGGATTGGAGGAATTTAAAATTCATTATTAAATAACATTATTAACATCAAAAGAATATATTAAAACCGAATTATAACGAGAAAACTTTCCTGGTGTAGGTCCTTTTGAAACGGATGGCATATGTCCATCAGCAGTTTACCATTAGCTGAAGAAGTATGATTCATGGATTGGAAGGTATAAATTCACTATTAAATAACATTATTAAC
This sequence comes from Sitophilus oryzae, assembly GCF_002938485.1. NCBI lineage: Eukaryota > Metazoa > Arthropoda > Insecta > Coleoptera > Curculionidae > Sitophilus > Sitophilus oryzae. Next base: position 1,700,998 of record NW_022147575.1, on the reverse strand, counting down.
ATCAAAAGAATATATTAAAACCGAATTATAACGAGAAAACTTTCCTGGTGTAGGTCCATCAGCAGTTTACCATTAGCTGAAGAAGTATGATTCATGGATTGGAAGGTATAAATTCATTATTAAATAACATTATTAACATCAAAAGAATATATTAAAACCGAATTATAACGAGAAAACTTTCCTGGACTGGGTCCTTTTTACCTGGATGGCATATAATAATGGCATAAGTTTGAATATTTGTCACGATAACGATTTTCTTTAAACGAAACAACTTAAAAAAGAACAATTATATTTTAAATGGCTTTTACTGAAGAAATCAGAAGATTTAGGTATAGGAACATGACATATCGTTGAAAAGCAATTTTATTTTTTAAATAATATCCATAGGCTTGAATTTAAAATAACAATGATTTGAGCGATTTTATAACATACAGAAATAAATATTTTTTTCATTTCCCTGTTTGATATCCAATTTAGACAGATCAAATATGTCGACTTTCCTAAACCTATAAACCAAATTTCAGCTTTCAATGTACCGAATTAATGATTTAAGAATCTATTACGCTTTACTTTCAGTTGGTCGCTCTTAGGGGTCGCGTAAAGCGGGTATGTGACCGAAGGAAATATATATTGTTGCGGACCCATGTGGACTCGACCTAACCTAACTATATGTCCCGCCCTCAGATGACCTTAACATCGCATTAAAGAATAGACACCGTAATGATTCATTCGAACGTTCGAGAAAAAACGAGTTCCACTGGAATGGAGTAGTACATACGAGAACATTCAAAACCTTCTCTATGCATCTAATGATTTATGGATTATTCGAGAAACTCTTTAGCTGTGGGTATAAAATCCGACGGCTGGGGCCTGAGGAAGACAGAAATAAATAGACGAGTTGACGCGCTAAAATTCAAAATAAATTCTTTCTAGATAAATAGTTATAAATCGTTTGTAAATAGTTCTTTAAGTCTTTTATCGTTATTGTTTTTGTTACTTAGTGTTAAATAAATTGTGTTAAAATAAATTGTGACTTTCTATCCACACGGAACCGACGAAAAACGTAACAATATTATATTTCAGAAATATGCGAAAAACAGCTTAGCTGGATCCTGTCGTTTTAAGGCCACACCCAAAAATCCAAACAAACGTGTTTTGAATAAGGCTTGATTAAGGCTTAAAGAGCTTCAGCATTTGCAATAAAATAACGAGCAATTTGTTACAAAACCATATAAATTATATATCACTGTGATCACAAATTCTCTTAATTTAATCTATTTCCGTATTGTAACAGAATTTTATATTATGTCTTTATTTTCGAGAAAATTTAGTCAAAACATAAGGAATATTTTGTTGATGTTTGACTGTCAAAATCTTAAAAATAAAGAAGTTGTCTGAAAATGTGCTACAATACGGACACAGATCTTTAATTTACCTATCTTTAATTTCCTTCTTCATTTGTGTAAAAATACCAGTTTTACATAAAACATTAAATGCCGAACGTTTATTTTGCTACTTTTTTGAGTTAGTGAAACCAACGCATTATTTATTAATATTACACAAACCACTTGTTGACGCACACCTATTGATTTCCCTTTGCAAACCAAATGTAAATTGAAAAATAATAACTTACAAAACTTTATTACTATAGTGTCATTTTTAATTTACCTTATACAATAGCGACCATCTATAGATAATATCTGGTTATCTACCCGCCCCAAGCTCTTTGTAGGATTATTTATTTACTTTGGCTTACAGCCTCGACCAATCTGGGATTATATTCTTACAATGGCGCACCGAAATTATCTGATAGAAACTCGATAAGTATTGGCACTGATCGCGAATTTACTTTGCGTAATCCTTTCCAGACCCTTGTGCCCTTGGAGACACGATTTCCATACGCTTTTACGATAAGCGATCTGAAATTGAAAGGGTGTCAGGAGTCTGTATAAGGGTTTATTAAAAAGTAGTGAGTGTAGGGTTGAAGGGGTGTTAAAGTGTTGAAATATAGCATAGAAAAGCAAACACTCTTTTCTCAAGTGAATTAACAGCATCATTAAGATACGCATGTGAAAGTTGCACGAGTTGTGTAACCACACAAGTATCTTAATGGAGTTAACTCGTGTGTATTGTACAATATTTTATCTACGTCTAACTATAAAAACACACAATGAATTTTAAAAATTATTGTACTTAACTATATAGTAATAATAATAATAGCTCCCGTATATAGCGTTTAACGCATTGGGAGTAGCAAGGTACAGCTTGCTATACTAGAGCCGTTCGGTATACAAGGTAGGTAATGTGGCTAGCACTACGCTTCAACCGCCTATTATTACCTCAGGATTGTGAATCCCAAGTACTCATTTAAGGCTGAGTCGACCTAGGTACCCAAACTATTTTTATTTTAATAAAAATAGTCGGCTGATGAAATGCCGGGTGTGGGAATCGAACCCAAACCTTGAGATTGGTAGACGAGAGCCTGTACCTCTACGCCATCGGGCACCTTACTTAACTATATACCTATCCTAAAAATCAATGACCTTAATACCTTTGTTCAAATAAGACCATGCATGGCAATGTCAATATGACAGTAAATAATATTGATGTCACTAGTTTAAAAAATGAGCGATTTGGAAAGTATTCCCTCTGACATTGAAGAAGAGGCATTCAGAGCCATTTCTGGATTGCTTCCAGCCAGATCGAAACAGAAGTACGAATATACATACTCGAAACTACTACTACGTACGAAAAATACTCATAACATATTTTTCCAATTTAATGCAAAATAAATGGTTTACAAAATATGTTTTTCTCTTTGGTAGTCATCTAAACAAGGAGTGCGGTAATGAAAATGCGTGAGTTAAGAGCTTCTTAACTAACTGACGTAGATAAAACAATTATTTTGAAGCAGCTTGCAGATGGCAAAAACAAACAAAATAGAGCTAAATAAATTAAGCCCTAATGCAATTTCCCTAAAATGGATAATCCCATTTTTTATTACATACTTAAATTCTACGTAAAATTTTATAAATGTTTATATCAAACACTCTATACCTAATATTAACCGTTTTTGGGAAAAATATATTTTAAATTTTTGGACGAAAAAAACCAGAGAGAACACTAATAACTAAAGTGAGAGAGACCGATCAACGTTAATTTTTGAAGACTGTGTTAGTGGCGCGGCCTTTGGCGTCTAACGCGAACTATGAGCGCATTATCGATATAGTAGGTTGCATTCATACCTATATACTGGCGCCAAAAATTTAAAATTTGTATATTTGAACCGAATCTTAATCTTTCAAGTTTATAATAAGAAGTCTTTTACATTATTTTGTTGACAACGAAAATTTATTATTAGACTTTAAAGCATTAAAACCTATAAATAAAATACTGTGTAGGAACATAATAATTTATTTAACTCCATACTCCTTGCCATACTCCAACTCAAGGCTGCAATCTTCAGTATCTTTTTTATCTAACTTGGTTGGGAGTGAACAGGGAAGCACGGTTGGGAGCTCACACAGAGCATCAGTAGGTATCCCGTAGGTATTCAATGTTTTTGATAGTCTTTATTCTATAACAAGAACCTAGCAGTTGAAAAAAATAATTTGTATTACTGGAAATAATACTAGGTATAATACCTAGTCGTTTCATAGGTATTAAAAAAGAATGTGATGTTTTAAATTAAAAAAATTAAATTAGCAATGTACGATTATTATGTACACTCACTATTACTATTAGGTATGTTAAAATAATTACCGAGATAAAACTTATCTTTAAAGGAAACGTTTTGTCTGGGTCTCAACCACAAAACAAAAATTACAAAAATGCCGAATAATCGTGGAATCTGAAATAATCAATAATGACAATAATCTTCTCTTCTGACAAGCTAAAAGAACAGGCACATTCAGTCAGAAACAATTTATTACTCCGATTTGCTCCGGTTATCAACAGATTTTCGTTATCTCCTTCTAGAGCTAAGAAATAGAAAAAGCTACTGACAATCTATTTAATACTATCAAATGTTTAGGTAACTTGCAAAGTTGAAAACTTCCTTTTTTGACCGCCTAAACGCTATGCACGTCTGGGATGCGCGGTGACAAAATAAACTTGTCTACGAAATGCCCTATTCCACAAGCCCTCTCACTTTAGTTATTAGTTTCTCTCTGAAAAAAACTGCCTGTCAAAAAAAATGTGTATAACCTAAATGTCAAATTGAGTGATTACCACAGCGACTGTGACCCAAAGAGAAGACATGTGGCTATCAATTTCAAAAATTAAATTGTTGTCATAATATAATATTGACCGTAGCTGTCATGGAATTGAGCGAATAAAAAATTATCATAAATCATTATTTTTTCAAATAGAATCCCAGTTTTTTATTTCACTAGTGAAAATGTTTTTCAATTTGTTTTGTGTTTTTGATTATACATGTTGGCTTGGGAAATACCGATCGATGACATAATTTTTTTAACAAAGTGTTATAATACCGGGTGCATATCAATAGTGGCTCACCCCTATATAACTTTTTTATTTTTTCAGATAAGACTTCCTGTTTCACTGAAAATGACTACAACTTTTGATTTTTAAAATGCATCCTCGGTGTTTTCACTCACTTTGAATAGAATGATATGTCATATTATGCCAACTTGACATTTTCGAATATGGTTTATTTGAAATTGCAACATGCCATTCATAACGACAATTTGACTCGAAATGTGGTAAATTATTCGTAAAAAATACTTTTTCCAAATATGCTAATGAGCCACCCTCGTTCCATTTGAAAAAATTGAGATATGATTAAAAATACTATTTGGGCATCTTTTAACCGGCCAGGACAAGACACCAAAAACATTAGAATGTAGAATGTTTAGGAGGGGAATTAATCACCGCGACCCTACAGATCAAATCTATTTTTCCAAGACTCCTTGATTAAAAATTAATGTTTTTAGCACAGATTGAAATTTAAAATACAATTTTATTTTAAGCGAAAATATCAAAAATTGACATATGATGTCATTCTATTCATAGTGTCATTTTCTATCGAATAAAATAAAAAAATACCGGGGTGCCATTTAAAAATCAAAAGTTGTAGTTACTTCTGGTGAAACAGGAAGTGGCCGAAAAAAATTAAATACGTCAATCAATCCTAATTTATTTCACATACTAACATACCAAATCTCGTTTTTTTATCTGAAAAAAAGTTACAGAGGTGATATAATCTTGAAACGCACCCGGTACAACATGGCCAGATATATTGGGCGCGTTCAGGGAACCCAGCCGCTGACATTCAGCGTAGAATTTCGCTGACCAGCAGCTTACGATATTCCCTAAACAGCACAAAACAGCAAAAAGAACAAGAAACAGTAGCTGTCTTATGCGCCCTCTGTCTACTATAAAAATTTGACTGAAATATAAATAAATCGTCTTCGTCAAATCGGTCTATAATCGATCTTTAGTCTTTAGAATAAAAATTATTTTGAAAAAAGAATTACATATTATTACTGGCTGATCATTTAATAATTGAAAATATATTATTTGACAATACAGTTTTAAACATTAAATTTCTAAAAAATAACAGCTTATAAAAATAATTTTACCTATACACCTAAACCACCTAAACAAAACAACTTAAAATAACGGGAACTGGCAGTTCGACCAAGTCACCTTTTACGCAATTTTTTTCGATGGTATGGTACAAATAAAATTACTGAAGGTGTAAATACCCTACAATAAAAAAAAACGATGTCAGGGGTGATGTGGAGGTGAAGATTGCTGTTACTTTATAAGTAAATTTATATAGGGAATATTATCGATCGTTATTTCTAAGCCAATTAGGCGCAATTTTTTTTCGATCAGACGGTATTATAATTACAATCAAAAGTTATTTATGCTGATTTAGATTTTTTTCAGAAAGTAGTATTTTTTCTTAATTTCATTGTATTTAGAAAATTCGACATGAGATGAAAATCAAGTTGAATTTTCTTTATTTCTTTAACTTCTTCGATCTCTATTTACAAGTCTTTTTCGAACGTTTTAGATTAACCTACTGCTTTGTAACTTTTTTGGCAACAAATATCTCTTATTTTTTAAAGATTCAATTAACTACGACTGACTACAAACCATAAAAAGTAAACAGTAAACTGAGAAAATTAAAATTATTTTACATTAGTTGACCACAGATAATAAAATAGATTAAGGCTGACTTATCTCAGCCTAAATATTTACCGCTGAGAATTTTGCACAGCGGCTGACTGTTGCTGTTAGTCAGAATAGACCGTTTAGGGAAATCGCTTACTCAGCCACTCAGCCGCTGACTGTCCCTGAACGCGCCCATTGATTTTCATCGCCTGACGTTAAAATGTCAGTAACAACTGAAAAGCTATGTGCTGCTTGCCGAAAATGCATGAAATGACTAGGCATTTCAGGGAATGACTTACATTTCAGGATAGGACGGGGACATAATGTATATATTATTTATATTCTAAAATTGCTTCATTGTGCGAATATACCTACAAAATCGAAAGCAAGGTAGCAGTAAAACTTTTCTAAATTCATGACGGTTTTTTCTACGAATATTTTCACCTTCCGGGTCAGTATTTCCATTCGAAATTTTACAACCCCCTCGGGGCCTTGAGGGATGTCGACGATGACAGGGTTCCAAACCGGAAATTTTATAATATTTCTATTTATATGCAGATGCGATAACGAGCACCTAAATAAAGTGGGCTACCCTTCCGTCCTGCTCTGGCATCGTTAGTCGCGAGATTAACTCTTGGCGCTAACTTCATTTTTCTTTAATTGCAGCAGGAATTGCGGTTTTGTGGAGTCGCAGTTCCATTAAGTCCCGTTTTTCCCCTTTTCGTATGTAAAAAAAATGATGATTTTGCCCTTTTATGTCGTTTAAAATAAAAAATATAACCGTTTTTTGAATCCCTTTTAAAATTGAATTAGGTTTAAAGGCGGCATTTAAATACACTCAGATGCAAAAAAAACGCAACGGAAAAATTTTTGGTCAAATTTAAAGTGTTATATTTTTGTTATTCATAGCCCTAATTTCATGTTTTTTTTAGCAAACTGTATATAATTATATCAACTTTTATTCGCAAACAAAGTTTTTTATAAACTTTAGTATTTGGCATATTATACAGTGTTAATCGAGAGTTTTTTTTACCCTAACTTTAAAACACCCTGTGCAATAATTTCATGTGTAAATTTTCCTAAAATATAATTTTACTGCCAGCACCACCTCTCCTGAGCATTTTGTTTTTTGGATCATTTCAAGACATGCCTTGGTTAATTTTTAAGAGCGAAATGAACTTGCCACCAACAAATTGCAATTTTTTTCAATGATCATTTCTTTTTGAAGGAATTTATCAATATGACAAGGTCGCTTTGGTGATTATTGTGAACTATATACTACTATGAACTGACCATCATGTTCGACGTTTGGGAAATGCTTGGTAGGAGGATTAGAGGTCGCGAAGCGGTACCAGCTTCATTAAATGAACTTCGCTAGGTTCTTAAAGAAGAATGAGAAAGCATAACGCAATATGGTATATACCGCCTCAATGACAGTATGATCTGACGTAAACAGGCAATTAAATCAGCCAAGGGAGTTAATACAAAGTATTAGGGTATTTTTTACAATTTTTTTTTCTGTTTGTCTACTTGAGTATTACAGATGTTTTCTTTAATATCGTTAGTTCTGTTATCGTTATTAATGTTTATTAAAACCAGGACAGTATCGTTAGTCTTTAACGTTTTTTTTTTAATTTAGTATAGAGTATACAATGCAGCGTAATACGATGTTGCGACAATAGTCACCAAAACCATCTCGTTATATTAAAAAATTACATAAAAAGGTATTTGAAAAAACTGTAAATTGATCGTGATCAGTTCATGCCGCTCTTAAAAATTAACCAAAGCATGTATTGACATGAATCAAAAAACGATATGCTCAGCAGTCATGGTTTTGGCCGTAAAATTATATTTTAGGAAAATTTACAAACGAAATTATTGCACAGGGTGTTTTAAAGTTAAGGTAAAAAAACAATCCCCCGATTAACCCTGTATAATATGCCAAATACTAAAGTTTATAAAAAAACTTAGTTTACGAATTAAAGTTGATATAACACTTTAAATTTGACTAAAATTTTCTCCGTTGCGTTTTTTTTTGCATCGAGTGTATAAACGATGCGGGAATCAACAGAGAGGGCCTTCTGTATACAAAGAGACACCAATGCTTAGCATTTGCAGACGATTTAGTTATCTTAGCAAGACATCAGAAAGAGCTGACATCCGTAACCAAAAGACTAGAAGATCAAGCGCAAAAAGTAGGCTTAGTGTTTAATGAGAAGAGAACGAAATTTATGAAGTAGTCAGAGAGGGATTTTGAGAAGAGAAGAAGTCTACAAATGCATTCTGAGACAGGAAAACGATACAAGTTTGAGGAAGTAGATACACTCACATATCTAGGAGCCGTATTGCTAAGGAAACCAAATCTAACTCAAGAAATTATGGTGAGAATAATGACAGGAAATAGATGTGTTAGCGCACTTCAGAAAATTATTAAGAGTAAGAACATCTTTAGAAGTTTAAAAATCAGAATGTACCAAACAATGAAACGACCAATAGTATGACCAAAGATGCATGTGAAACGTGGACGTTCATGCAACGGAAAGTTCGGGGCTAGAGATTTGAGAAAGAAAAATACTGAGGAAGATTTTTGGAGGAAATAAGATAGATAACATATAGACCAGAAGAACAAAATATCTCTATATCCTATATCTATATAATATAAAGAAAATCCAGAAAAGATCCACTGGTTCTCAAAATTTTAGCAAAAAATCTTTTTTTTTAATTTTCAAAGTAAAATAACTCCGTTATTTTGGACTTATTTGAAAAACGGTAAAGAGAAAATATATTTCTTTTATCGAGATCAACCACCCCTTAAAATTCTTGCACATATTTCTGGGACACCCTGTATATCTTTTCATATATAATTGACTCAGCGAGGCTGAAAGTTTAGTTTCTAATATATATATAGCTTTTATATTACACAACTCGCATTATAACAACTTACTACCAACTAAACGTAGTTTTCTATCCGAGCTCACATGATTTCCTCGAATTTTCTCTTGGAAATAGGTAATTCAATCTCTCCATCGTCCTTTCCCCTTACTTTTCCGCCCCTCACTATCGTTTTACCGTAAATCATGGAGAGCAGATACAAAAGCAGTTGCGTTAATCGAAGAAGCGGGCGTCGGGATAATTTATTAGCAGTTAATTTTAAGGAAAGTTCGCTTCACTCCCCCCAAATATCCCCCATCCGCCTCATGGGGAGATTTATATTCCTGTTTTTCTGATTGGAACTAAATTTCAATGAAAATAATGATCTCCCGCGATTTGGTGGTTCTGTTTTAAATAGTTCCTCGATACTGTTAACAAGATCGTTATAGGCTTGATGCATTTTAGTTGTTTTCCACAAATTCCGACCGCAGCGCACTCTACGGAAAAAATCTGAAATTATCAATATATAGTTCACGCCGCCGCACAGTGTAGCGCTCTATGGACAAAAACCAGATAAACCCTGTTTCGCATTCATAAAAATATTATTATTTATCGCCTAAGGAAGGCCTTTAATCACCAAAAAATATATGAAAAAAATTGATACATGAGCAGCAATGCAAATATAGTAAACGTCACGAATGTTTGGGAGTGATTCATCGGTCGCTACCATGTGAACTAATCTGTTCAAGGTCACATAAAACTTAATTCCAGTGCCGTGGTCTTTCAAGTCAAATAATAATCAATATATAATCTGTTGTAATTTGTTGTTTTAACTGTCAAAGACTTGTCAAAACATATATTTGGTTATAAATATAAAATGGAATGCCCCATTGGTTGCACTGCAAGCACACTAATGGACTGACGCACAAAAACAAATCAATCAAAGAAACGCGATATAGTATCGTCTTTGTCAATCACGCTAACATTTTAGAATAAGTAGGAGGAGCGCAGGCAGATGATTAGACCGGGTCTCTAAAAACCTACGTCTGTGGTAAAAATTTACGTTTTTAATGTAAAAATGATAGCGCGCGTGTCGATTCTAACTTCATCAAGCGATGAATCACTCCCAAACATTCGTGGCGTTTACTCTACCAAAAATTGAATATCAGTATTTTTATTATAGTGGAAGTGTGTTTAAGTGACCACATTTTTCAATTATATTGGGGTGAATATTGTGTAGACGAAAAGAATATTTCCTAGCTGCACAAAAAACACTTATAGTAAGACATTCTTTTTCCATATTAGTTGTTGTTAAATTCGATCATTGCTTTTATATACATGGCCATTACAAAAAGTCAAATCGAGTATGAATGAAAATTAGTAATGTAATTTTAATAAAGGTTTAAAAAAATGGTATAAAATGGTAGACGAGATTTTTCGTGTAATGTTGTCCCAAGTATTGTACTTTAAAACCATTATTTCAGTTTCTGCGGAAAACTGCGATATTTTAAGTTTTCGATTTTTTTAAGAGAACGTCCAGTACTTAAAATAAAAGATATTTTTGAACAATGGTACAATAATGCCAAAAGTGAAAGAGTGGCAAAAATTTGTGAAAAAATTAAGTTATGTTTATATTTAGAAGATTGTTCTGGAGAAGTTGATTCGTTTTTACAAGAAGAAAGTCGTTTCCAGGTGAGAAAGTTCTTGAAGTTTTTTCGTTTTTTCGTTTTTTGTTGAACTTAAATTATTGCCCTTTATGATTTTAATTTAATTGTTTTAATTTTCAAACTGAGCTTGCCATAATGTTATTTGTGATTGAATTATTTGTGATAATGTTATTTGTGATAGAAATAACTTTTTAGCCTTTTTTGAAAAACATTTTTTAACCTTTTAATTTGTTTTGTGATTATATTTTATATTTTTTGACCTCTCTATGACTATTGGAATTTGTTTATTATTCTGATTGTAATTATTTTAGCTTTCTTGGGCCTGAAGATGGGAATTGTTAAGTCCCGAAACCTGTCGCCCCCTTCTTTTTTTGAAGCAAATTAAATTTAAATAAACATCTTAAAAGATTGTGAGTTTTTTGTCCCCTACCCCTCGTCAGAGGTTTTACTTTGATATGTACTCACACTGGGTTGGAGAACGTTTTATTTTTATATTTTTCCATATTTATAAAAATTATAATTAATTTTTTTTTGCCAAAAATATTTTTAGTTTATTTTTATACCATAAAAATTAGCTTAAAATATAAAATATTATGTTATCTTTTATTAGTAATGTAAGTAAATACATTTTCTGGCGGTGAAAATCGAGTTTTCCATTTTTGTCCACTTTCCCCTATACTTCAAAACACTGTGCGCCGTCATGTTGATCGCATTATAATAATATTGAAATCGTGGTTTTGTCATAATATTTAAGTATTTTGTTTTTGTGCAGCAACTATAAAACACTCAGGTACGAGATTTATATAACGTCGTTTCGGGTAGTAAAAAATAAGTGAAAAAGAATTCGAACTAGGCGTCGTGTTGTGTTGTGACAATTTCTACAGTTAATAAAATTACTGAAAAAATGTTAACACATAAAGAAGAGGGTAATTAGGGCGTTGTTGGGTGCAATAACATTCAATAACCCAATTTTCCCGGATATTCAACTCTCCCGAAACGACATTTTATAGCTTCAGAGTTTCTCACACCACACCGATTTGACCAATAGCAAAAATGGATTCAAGCCGTTCGACGAAACAAGTGAGTAAACAAAGTGCTCGTCACATAACCAAAAAATTAAATAAACGTATACTATGAGAGAATGAAATATAATTTGCAATACCTAGTGATTAAATGTTTTACGAACATCTTCTAAAATTATAATTATGTACCTTTAAAATTTTTTGTTATAGCCGAAATAGCTCCAATTATGCCCTAATTATGCACTAGCAAAACCGGTGATAAAACTATGCTCGCTACCGTAGCTGAACTCATCTAATTTTTTTTTAACTGGAATAGTAAATTATAATGCAAGTTAGACCTTCTGAAGGTATCAAAGTATTTACCTTTTTATTTTTTTGTTTAGAATTTCCATAGGTTGAGAAGATTCAGAAATCACACTTTCATATGCGCGTTTAAGACTTTGAAATTCTGCGAAGGAAGACTGATACTATATTGGCGAAATGAATTGGGTACTGCATATACGTAAATATTACACTTACATTAATTGTACCTACAGGAAGAAATCATGTAGAATATCATCGCAATATACAACCTCAGGGAACCAGACCTCAAATGCTAATACCTCAATACCCTATGCTTCGTTCTACTGTAACACGAGCTGTAACATTAGAAAAATCTGCTTTTTTTAATTTGACTCGGCTACTTATTGTACTCTTCAGTCAAACCAGAGACAAAAAATTATTTTGTACATGACTTAAATAATCTAAATTTATGCAGAAAAAAACAGTAATTTTATCCTTAAAGCAATGGAGATTTTTAACATCCCGGCTTGTATTTTCATTTGCGAAAAAGGGGGAAATCGCTTGAAGAAAGTCTTCTATCGTGGAAAATTGTGAGATGCGTTTCTCAAAACGTCTCTTTCTCTTTCCAGCAGCGTCTTTTCCCTAAATCGATGAATATAAATCGCAGATCGTTCTGTCAGTTACAGTTAAGCTCTCGGTCGATACTGAAATTGAAAGATTGAATTTACCAAGTCTCTGTGATGGGAAAATCTAAATATATGTATTTGAGTGAAAATTCTGAGTTTGTTATTACTAAAACCAATAATAAGACATTTTTGTTATTAATACGTAGTGATAATTATTACCTAAAATTGTATATGTGATAAATTTTATATTGGTGAAACATCTAGACCCTTAAATATATTTGAATTAAAGAACATATTCGCTATGTATGTAACAAGTTGCGAAATGAATGTGTTTTAAGCACGGGACGCAAAATTGTCCAAAGAGGCGAAAGCCGAGTTTTTTGTGAAAGCGGATAATTTGAGATTTTCATGCTATCATTATTATTTATTTTTAAACATTTTTTAAATTGTTCTGGTAATCGGCTTCTAAGGCATTGTTTATGCATTGTTTAATGACAAAGTTCTGTCAGGTTCAAACGTCGCCGTATTTTTTACAAAGTTTTGTGAAAAAAATGAGTGATAATGACGAGTCTTTAGATATTCAACAAGCTGCTAAAACTGCGTTATCCACACACAACAACTTTGAAACCTGCTAGGCCAAAGAAAAACATTTTTCCAAAGAAAAACATTTCACAGAAAAGTTATTGCTAGCCTATTTCATGAAGTTATCCACTACCTTATAGCCGTCAACTCTGTGGAGTAAATATTCGATGCTCCGCACCCTGATTTACCTGAACAAAGACGTAAAAATTAGCAAATTCACAAACCTTATTGCATTAAAAAAAAGCTTCCGGATATCAGGCAAAGAAATCAAAAGTATTTACAAAACTGGAAATAGAACGCTTTATGAAAGAAGCCGATGACAAAGAATTCCTGTTAGCTAAAGTTGTCTTAATCGTTGGATTATTTGGAGCATGTAGGAGTGAAAAAATCACGTTTTTGACCGTAGATGCCATTAAAGATTGTCAGTCATTTATTAGTGTGAAGATTCCGAATACAAAAACTCATTTTCCAAGAGTGTTTACGATTACTGCGGAACCAATAGATGGTATCAATTTCTTACAGGTATTTAGTAAGTACGCAAAACTTCGACCACTCGATGTGGCACATCAGCGATTTTTCTTGACGTATCGAAAAAATCAATGCTGTATCCTGCTAGTTGGAATCAATACAAATTGGGAGTATGCCAAAAAAGATAGCGGAATTTCTTGGACTCTCCAACGCCATTGAATACACTGGTCATTGTTTCCGGCGCAGCTCTGCAACAATGCTGGCAGATTCAGGAGCGGATATAACAGTTTTAAAGCGACATGGACGTTGGCGATGAAGCTCGGTTGCTGAAGGTTACTTTGAAAATTCAATTGAACAGAAAACCGAAATAGCAAAATCAGTCATGGGACAGAAAGATACGCCAAATAAGAAATTAAAAGCAGTTCACGTAGAAGCAGACATTCACCTACCAGCATTGCCAGTACATATATACAGAGAGTTTTTTACAGGGGCTTTTTGGTTTTAAATAATTAAGTAATTGTTATTAGGTAGTAATATTGTTAATTTTGTAGTTTTAACTTGATATAATGCCATTTTAACAGAACGTCAACGGTTAATAGACGTATCTGTTAAAAAAAATGTGTTCTTGAATTGTTGTATTTAGATATTTTAGATAACCTCTAAATAACCGTTATAAAACTCAAAAGTATTTGCCTTAGAAATTGTTCGAAGTGGAGATGAAACGTTCTAATAAAAAGAATCTGAAAGTTTCGGCCAGATTTACTGCGATTCTAAATGGACGAAGTCGCTCGAGTGTTACCATGAGCCCTTAAATTCACCCTATCAACCCCCACTTATTGTCGTCGGTCACTCAGAAAATCGGCCTTTTATGCTTTCCGGGCTGGACGGTTTTAAATTGGCCGAGAATTCCGGAGTCCAGGATTTTTTCTTAAGTTTCGGGGAAAAGTACATGGCTAGTATGGTTGTGAAATCGATAAATTGATACTTTGAATGTGGTAGACATTGATTCTAGTATTGAAATTAGAAGAATTTCGGAATTCCATTGTCTTTATTTAGTATACAACTCAAAAGATACAAGGATATTTTCCATGAATTTAAAGGGAATAAACATGCAAAATTGGTGAGGGAAAGTAGCGCAGAATAGACCCAACTAGCATTTATAGTGGCAGATACGTAACTGCTACTATCAAAGCCACTATAAAGTGGGCGGTGACCATCGGCGGCTACGTCGTATATTCGTAGCTGCTAAGTAACTGCAACCAAAATGGGGAAATATTTTGAGTAGCCGGGTAGTGTCTTGGGTAGTTTTTGCCATTAAAAGAGTTACTATGATGTGTTACTATAAAGTAGCCTACTGGTGAATGCGACTTATCCGTTACGAAGCTGTCTAGTCGCGGGTTCGTGGCAGCCAAGTGTTAGCCACCGACATGTGGAACATTCGTCAAACTGTTGAACTTTATTCGCAGCGACCTCTTCATACAATTTCACATTTCATAAAAATAAATGTCATGATGGAAAATAATTATGGAAGCCATTATTATTTTTTCGTTAATTGTTATTTACCGTGCGATTTTAACGCCTTTTTTAGGTAAATTCCAGAACGTAATCAACTTTACTGAATAAAATAGTGGGTTTATATAACAAAATTTTCGAGCGCCTCTCAAATTATTTCAAATTATTATATTATTTGCAATAGAAACTCATGTTTGTAATTAAAAAATAATAATAATTTGCTTGAAACCGGGGTCAAACTTTAAAATATTAGTTCCGTCAGAAATAACAAAATAACTAAAGAGAAAAGCTTTAATCTAGGTATATTTAGCTTAAAAACGCATAATGTTTGAGCCATTTGGCTGTTCATCTAAAAATTCATGAAAAAAATATGGCCGTTTAATCTGAAAAATACTTTATATTTCCATATGCTTCCATAAAGTACCGGGAACAATAACATATTAGGCCAACCCTACCCGTTTGGACCTTTAAAATCTTCGGATTGATAAAGTGATAATTATAGCTATTCAAAGGCGACTTTATAGAAACAATAACTTTTTTGAAACTACATGGTCAACGATTCTTAGGAAACCATAAAGTGATTTTTTCAAGAAAGTTCCCTGCGCCACCAAATTGCCACTTAATTGGAGCGTTGCTACACTGATAGCGGTGGTGGCGACTATACATTCCATTGGTGCCACTATAACGATCCGCCTTGTTATTTGAAGTTATTTTTTACTTATTGTGCATTTTCTATTATTAGTGTTTCTATATTATTCAGAGCTACATGAGGTATAGAGTATTTTAACGCCCACTCTTTTAGCTCTTGTTTTATATTGTTGTTGGTTCTCAAATTAGTTCTGAGATTCAGTTTCAGATGAACTAACACTACACTCATCTACAGAAACAGCTTCAAAAATGTCTCAGTCACTACCTGATTTATGATGTTCATCAGTAGGATTATAGAAAGATGTAGTTTTTGTTTCTGATGTTGATGAATCAGCTCGCATCGATTCCTTTTGTTTAATTCTTCGGTAGAAAGTACTAGAATATCAAAATTTCTTTTTATTCGCCTTAGGGATTTTACAAAATTTTAATAAAGCTTAAAAGCAACTAAAAAAACACTAAAACAGAGCAGCACACGATGCAATCTGAGGCAATTATATTTATTAGGGTATATTAAGTTACGGTCACTATAAAGTAGCCGTTTTTGACCCCCGTGACTTTAGTGGCAATGGATGAGCGACGGCTACTTTATAGTAACCTAGGAAGGTAGCAATAACCATTTTGCTACTTTCAATGCTACTATAAATTAGAAGTAACTAGGTGTCGTGGCCGCGACTACCCCGTAACTAAAATTGTTACTAACAAGTAACAAAAACTTAATGGAGGCATATATAATAAAGTTTTTGGTCTTTTATGGTGTCATATTCGAAGATTCGGGTAGTTCCAGCCACTTCTTTAAATTACATGTTTGCGACTTGTAATCGGGGTGTTTATTTTCCACTTTTATGGTAGGTAGGGACTAACCGGTCACTCTCGAATTATACTTCAAAGTGACTATTCCTTATAGAGTAACATTGTAAGTGACAGAGTGGGCCCAGGAACTGTACTTTAGGGGCAGTGACATTTTGGGGAACGCAATGGAGAAGAATTGTACACTCAGTTAACAGCGACAACCAAAAAGTAAAGAAGCAACAAAGTAATAAAATTTTCGAATGTCCGGAGTGCAGAAGAGAAATAACATCACGTATCGGGCTTTTCAGTCACTTCATCTTCTGATGCGTGTCAAATACTCGTCAGCGAGTAATGGCAGTAAGTTGGCTCTTATTTATTTTGCTTACACAACGTTTCGCTCAGACGTATCACTAGTCCGGTTGAGATATTAATTCCTGTGATTTTTTAGGCGACATTTTTTGTATGATTCTAAATAATTTTTAAAGTGTTAACGTTAAAATTAAGCGTGGAAGTTACTTCGAAAATTTTGGCATTTCGTCGCTACATTTAATTATACCACCAAAAAAACATGCTATTTCTTAATATCATGGTCCCATCTCAGGTTTGGTCTTCCTCTATATCTCTTAATTCCTTGTGCTGTAACTTTAGTGGTCCATGTTGTGTTGCCCGTTCTTCTTGCCAGGTGTTCCGTCATTGCCATTTGAGGGATATGACTCTGTGGATGACGTCTATTACCTGGGTCTTTTGTCGTATCCACTCTATTCTTTTACGGTCTCTCTTGATTATTCCCAGCATATTTTGTTCCATTGAGCGTTGTGCGACCTGCAGTTTCCTTATAAAGGGTGATTCTCACTATACTTTCCATATCAGCTCCCTTCCGTTTCCCTCCCGTTTACATAAAATATTATATCATGTATATGAATAGGACAATGCACACTATCCGTTCCGTTTCCCTTCCGTTCCATATCCTTTCTTTCCATACATTTTTTAGTGGACGGACTGAAGCGTATCGGAAACATCGTTGTCAAGTTCTTACATTTCTACCAGCTCTGTTAACATTTTGCTGATATGTATTTATTCTTTCACCTCTTAATTACATCTATTACCTTTTTTAAAAGGTACAACTTTTTAAAATTAAACTTCCGTAATGATATAAATTGTAAAATAAAAAGTATGGTACTGATACGGAACGGAAGCTTACGTATAACGTCAATACAATAAAAAATACGGAACGGATATGGAATGGATATGAAAAGGAAACGGAAGGTATAGTGAGAATCAACCTTAAGTGTTCAGGTTTTGCATGCATAGGTCATGACTTGTAGTATACATTGGTCGATTTTATTATTCTTTAGATAGAGTGGCATTCTATATTTTAATATGTTTGAGTCTCTTCCATAAGTAAGTTTCCAGTGTTGTGTTATTTATTAGAATGTCTTTTCTTTCCACTAGTTTGTTGTACCTTACCTTAGTTTTTGCTAAATTTTGAGACCCACTTTATTGCTGGCTATATTTTGTTCATTAATTTATGCTTGTAGTTCTCCAGGACTGTTGGCAATTAGGACTATGTCATCATCGAATCTTAGATGGTTAAGATATTCTCCATCTATTTTTAATCCTTTATTAGTCCAGTCCAGTATATACAGGGTGAGTTTTAAATAAGTGCAAATATTTTCAGGGCTGGTAGATCTCGATAAAAGAAACATATTTCCTCTTTACCGTTTTTTCAAATAAGTCCAAAATAACAGAGTTATTTTACTTTAAAATTTCCAAAAAAATAGCTTAAATTTGAGAACCACTGGTTCTTTTGTGGATTTTCTTAGTTGTAAATTTAATCTACTACCTATGTTGCCATATTATCAAGAATATCCAATTTTCCAATTTTTTTTTCTAAAAATATCAAATTTTCAGAATTATTTTTTTCGCGAAAAAACTTTATAATGTTTCTGGAGTCAAAATATGCTACCCCTAAAAACATTTATTTGAGACTCACCCTTTAAATCCCTAATTTTTTTAACTTTGCAATAATTTGGTAAAATACATTTTATAGAATTTTATCAAATATAGGCATAGGTATTTATTTTCAAATACAAAGTTGGAAAACCAGACGCATAAAATTCACGCTGCTGATAAAATTGAGTCATTGGAAAATTCGATTTAAACAATTTACCGACTTTTCGTCCATTTACATCAACGTAAATGGTTTGGTTTTAAATTGGGTTTTCCTTTTTCCGCCATTTTCAACGCACTTTAATTAAGTAAATCAACATATTTTATTTAATTGAACTTTCCAAATAAAAATCATACAATACCTAATCCGTATACATGTTGTCGATGTTGGTTGTTTGCTAAAAGTATGAATAAGTTACGCGTATTATATGTAATTAATGTATTTAATTTAATTTATAGGTATTAATGAACAGTATATGCCGGAGAGAACGGGATGGAGAAGGATTTTACATTGTAGGTCTGTTTGAAATTGTAAATAGACTTTTTTGTTTGGAGAGTTTTAATAAAATAAACATACATTTAAATTAAATTGAAAAACATTAAGTATATTATTTATGTATATTATGTTAGTACTGCTTTTATGTTTATTTTAATATATTTAATGGAAAATAGCAAAAAAGTATGTTATTGAAAACAGCATACGTATTTGCAATAAAATTTAAGCATTAATTGAAGAGTTATTATACAGGGTGTTTCAAACACAAATACAAACCGGGTGTTGCATCGTCGGACGGGACATAGGAAATCCCATGTAAATTTTAATGGGGTCAGTTATTGGCTTCCCTAATTATTTTGGAGAATAAGTCTATTTAAGTTTATTGAAGAGCACTAAAACCCACATTCAAAAGAATAACTTTAGATATTTTTGATTAGCTCGTTTACGAGTTATCGCCGATTTCTTTTTAAATATTTCTCCTTTCTTATGGCCCTGTATTTACTTATGAGCACCAGTCAAGGTAAAAGATAACTGTCAAATGAAGTTGTCATTTCAGAAATTTACCTATTTAGTGCTTTATTATTATT